>NC_067230.1:9127253-9497253 GCF_019924925.1 Ctenopharyngodon idella | reverse complement strand
TAAAGTCAATGGATGGTTTCCTAATATGGACAAATCGTAATGTCACCACCTCCGTATTTTTCCAACAAACCACTCTCTCTTATCTAGATCAACGTTTTTATTTTAAATATGATTGTTTGATAGATAAACTTCCCTTTCAAACAAGTGGTGATGTGAATTCTCTGGTACTTTAATATTTGCCATGCTGAATGATTATCTTCCATTTTCACTAAGGAGACAGTATCCATCCAAAACAACTGTTTGTTATTGTAATTTCTTTCACTTTAAAGCTGTTGATACACATTATTTTTTATGCTAAATAAATAATAAAATCATTAGTATTAAAAGACTTAGACTTAGATTTATTGTTGTTTTGTGATTCTGTCTTCTCAGTACAGCATTAGTCTTAGTGTCAATGTTTCCCATAACATAAATCTGCTATAGTGGGCATTTAATTTAAAAATACTTTAAAAATAATTTAAAAAGATTATATACAACCTTTCAAAAGTTAGATTTTTAAAGAAATTAATACTTTTTTTCAGCAGTATTGCATTAAATTGATCAAAAGTGACAGTAAAGACATTTATAATTTTACAAAAAGTTGTCTTTCCACAAAAATATTAAGCAACACAACCATTTTGAGCATTGATAATAATAAGAAATGTTTCTTGGGCACCAAAACAGCATATTAGAATAATTTCTAAAGGATCATGTGACACTGAAGACTGAAAAAAGTTTTACCATCACAGGAATACATTACATTTTAAAATATATTAAATGTGACCCTGGACCACAAAACCAGTCATAAGGGTCAATTTTTTGAAATTGAGACTTATACATCATCTGAAAGCTGAATAAATAAGCTTTTCATTGATATATGGTTTGTTAGGATAGGGCAATGTTTGTCTGAGATACAACTATTTGAAAATCTGGAATCTGAGGGTTCAAAAAAATCAAAATATTGAAAAAATCGCCAATCCCAATTAAGTTCTTAGCAATGCATATCTACTCGCAAAATAATTTTTTATATATATATATTTACGGTAGGAAATTTACAAAATATCTTCATGAAACATGATTGTTACTTAATATTCAAATGATTTTTGGCATAAAAGAAAAATCGATAATTTTGACCCATACAGTGTATTGTTGGCTGTTGCTACAAATATACCCATGCAACTTATGACTGGTTTTGTGGTCCATAGTCACAAATATAAATAAATATATTACATTTTAATAATAATATTTTACATTATTTCTATTTTTACTGTATTTTTGATAAAAAAAATGCAGCTTTGATGAGCATAAGAGGCTTTTTTGAAAACTGTAAAAGCAAACAAACAAACAAAAAGTATCAATCCCAAACTTTTGAACGGTATTAATAAATTACTGCAGGGGAAAATAAATACCATAATATACATTTTAATTGTTTAATTTCCTCAATGTGTTAATAAAGCTTTACACTTGAGAAAAAAGAAGAAAGAAATGGAGGTGGTAATATTGTTTCTGTCTCTTTAAGAGTTTTGTGTCTCTGTCAGGTCAAGACTATAAGCTGTTTTGATTGATAAACTTTTAAACTTTGCCATGTTGCAATGTTTAACATGGCCATGTACAGCACGTTCCCTGCATGACCTGGTTAATGATCACTGGACAATCCAAAAGGTCAGTTTGCTAACCTCTCTGGATCACGTGTGCTGTAAGTGGCAGGATCTGGACACTGTCTAAACTTTATGGGTCATAATACTGCCAAAGTGTAGGACACCGTAATCTCTCTTGCTCTGTTTTCTCTCCATCTAGAGACAGGTGGTTGTTCCATGTTAAGTTCTACACCCTCATAAGGGCGCTATATGTCAACACTCTGCGGGTACGGTTGACCTGGTCACCTGCTGTGGGAGAAAGAGGTCTTTCTTGTGTCTTTTTGTTTTGTTAGACCAGGTAAAACCAGATGAGAAAGAGAGAATTAAAGGAGCGGCAGCTAGGGGAATGCGCAACCTCCGCAGAGCCGCGAAGATCCAGTAACAATAGACTTGTTTTACTTGAACAAAGAAGTTGTCATGGTATTTTCCCTCCATTCTCTCCTGAGCAGAACACACCGATTTAGTTACAAAGCAGAGTAATACCATACACAGATGTGCTGTGTAGGTGAAGCTTTATTTATTCCCAATGATAGCAAGCTGTCTTCAGAGCAGCTATATCCTTTTTACACACACACACACACACACACACACACACACACACACACACACACACACACACACACACACACACACACACACACACACACACACACACACAAAAAAAAACCCAGCAAAAGCCAAAGCCCAGTTTATTGCAACAGAGAAACAGATGAGAGGTTTTCGTCGTAGCTTCAGATATTGTGCCATTTGCCACAGTGTTCTGAAAAACTGCTTTATAAAATATGGAAAAGTGTTACCGCACTCCCAGCAGGCCTGCAGTAACTCGTCTTGTATGTTGGCCATTAGAGCCACTTTCCCACAAACACGGCTACTCTACAGTAGTGGGTCTGACAACACTTAACCTCCGACCTTGCCGAAAACCGTAACGTTAAACACGAGTAGAAGCGTGGAGAGGGCCGGGAAGTCTTGTGGGTGTGTGTGATTATAGGGAAATATAAAGGCTCAGAGCACTCCAGTAATTACTCACAGGCGCACTGGCACATGTGCCGATTTTTAAGGGATAATTTCTGTGGTTTTCAGAAAAACAAGCCGGAAGGCTACTGATAATCTTATCTAAGACTTTGTAATATTAGGCATACAATGTAAACAAATAAATTGTTGAGAAAAGATAAAAAAATAAAGGCAACGTGATGCATGAAGATAAGTCGCACTAACCCTACTTTATTTAGCCAATTTGAATTTGGTCGTTCACTGAATACGAAATGTCTTATTCTGCTGATAAGTTCTGGCAAGGTTTCTTTTTCAGAAAAGGTTCAAATAGCAAACCATAAATGTGCATTATATTTTTTTTGTATGGTTTTATATGATCAGTTTGTTTAGACTACAACTTTTGGGGAAACTGTTGGTCTAAAACTAAATAAGCATGATATATGTTTTCCATATTTCCATATCGGTTATTAGCCGATGTTGGAGATTTTTCCAATTTGGTAACCATTATGGAAAATATATATCATGCTTATTTAATTTTAGACCAACAGTTCCCCCCGAATGTTTTCTCAATGTAGATGGCGCAATCATATATATCATGTATATGTATGTATGTATGTATATGTGTGTGTATATATATATATATATATATATATATATATATATATAGAGAGAGAGAGAGAGAGCTGCATTTTATTAAAAGTACAGTAAAAATGGCAATATTGTGAAATATTATTACAATTTAAAATTATTATTACATATTATTACAATTTAAAACTTTATTAAAAGTAAAAACGGCAATATTGTGTTTATTTTCTAGCTTAATATATTTTAAATTGTATTTTTTTTCCTATTCATGTAATTGTTACCAATTGAAAAATAATTTAATAAACTGTCAAATGTAATATTTTAGCCAATATTTTTAGTAATATTTAGCCAATCTTAAAATGTAATTAATTTCAAACTGTACATTATACTGTAATGTTGTGATGCCTAATGTTGTGATGTTGCATTTAAAATGACTGAATTTATTTATTTATTTTTAAATTTGAATAAAGAATAAAGTTTTCATTTTAATAACATTTTAATATTTTAATAACATTTTAATAACATTTTAATTCATTTTAATAACATGAAACATGAAAATAATTGCCAGCTTATCAGTATCAGCCAGAATTAATATTGCTGCATTTCTGTCAGATTTATTTATTTATTTTTTCAAATTTATTTATTTTTAAATGTAAATTCAAATTTCCCTGTATTTGTGACTCCCAGTATGCTGGATAAAATGTAATACTTTTTTTCTGTGACATTTGGCTGTGCACATTCTCAATGCAGGCAGACACACACACACACAGATCTGATTGGGTGTTTTTGCACAGGGGCCTGTATGACATCATAAATATGTGTCTGTGTACTCAGTACATGTCTTTGTGTGCATGCACAGGCACGTGAGGAACAATGAAAAGAACACAGGGGAGAGAGAAGATGAAGATGAAAAGTGTGCAGTGTAATCACCACCTATAATCCCATAGTCCTCCATGCCTCTCAGGAGACCGCTGTCTTTAGTACAGTTGTTATCTTTCCCCAAATGCTCAGTCAGACACTTTCTCATGGCCGGCCACAGTGCACCTGACCTCAGCCCTTTCCCTTTATTAGAAAATGTTGCCATGGCTTCTCCTTTCTGGAATAATCAGAACCCAAGTGTGGGAAAATGAAAAATTTCTGTATGCGAGTGTGTGGTTAAAAGAAGGAAGTCGGCTGACAGGTTATGTTTTTACGTACAGCCCTGCTGGATGTACAATTCTCCCATTCATTTTCTTTATTGAATCTGGATTGGAGGGAAAAAATAGCTGTTCTTACGTACCAGGAAGGGATTTACTCTGAGGTTGATGAGTGGAGGAGAGAGAAAGGAGAGGGGGAAATGATTGTCTGAGGGCCACTTGTGGTTTCAAGTTTCGCCGTCTTTACCCTGGAGCTTTTGATTCTTTGCTCTCCCTTTCTCTCTCGCTCACTCACCCTCTCTCTTTCTTTCTCTTCGCCAGCCACCCCCCTCCTTCAGACCACACCATCACGCTTCAGGAGCACAGTAACAGGGAGAAGAGAGGGAGGCAGTGAAGGAAGTGCATCGCGAGGACTTAACAGAGACGATTCTCAGCCATTAATACTCACAGCAAGGTAGGATCACCTCTTTCTTTTGGGGAATCTCCAGTTGGGTGAGAAAAAAGAAGGAAAGTTCTACTTTCTACATCCAAACCGCTGGTTTCTGTTCTGTCATTTCTCTGTTGCTAGCTTCAGGACAGATGTGAAGTAATCAATGGATGCATGTGAGTTTGTGTGTGTGTGTGTTCGATATGTGATACAAGGTGTCTAGACAGAGAAGGGGGTTTTGATGCATTGTCCAAAGACCAGAAGAGGCTAGAACAAATGTTTCCTGTCTAACAGATAGCATATCTTGTAGATCTAGGGTAAATATGAAAGATGTGGAGTTCATTTTAGGAGTGATTTAGAAGTGTAAAAGCGAACACGTAATGGAGTTCTTCTAAGTGATTGAAAAGATCCAACATCCCACTATTTCTATACTATTATAGTTTTTATTAATATTTTGAATTAGCGTTTATATTTATATTTTCAGCTTTCATTTTAGTTACATTTTTAGTTATTAAATTTCTGTTTAAATTCGAATAACTGAAAAAAGTTTTAGGTAATGATAATAACCTTGCGACATACACGGGTAGATGATCTGACTAAGTTATGATTCATCATGTTAGCTTAAAGGCAGCACAAACAGAAGATGCATGCACACATGCTAAGACAGATGTTGTCTGAGGTCATCCAGATGCCCAGGTGTACAGCATTCAACAGGAATATGCCCTTATCACTTCAAACCAAGCAAAAACAGTTAATTATAGACATGGATCATTCCTGAACGGTGTATCACCATCCCCTGATACTTGATTTACTCTTTCTGGCGAGGACAAAACACCTGTTTTGCGCCTGTGGTATATGCCAAAATCGGGAAAAGAAACTAATTTGAAGACTTCAGAAGGGTTGATGCTGCTGTAGGCTGTTAATATACATCCCGCCATTCTGAGTTTAAACCTCTGATTAGCATAAGCCACGAGGCAGCTTAAAAATTTTAATGGGAGACCATAAACTCCCGGGCTTAATTTTAGCGAGTTTCAAAGCTGGAGCTTAGTGGCACGCGGTGGAACTGCGGTGCTGGTGCGAATTTCAGACTTGCTAATTTCTACGCTATATTTGGATTTTAGGGGAAATGCAAAGATGCTCATTTGTGATTGGCAGGCTGCCATCATCTGCAGAAAAGACGTTGATTAAACATTGAGAACTGCTAAAAGTTATAAAACATCCCGCAAACCACTTGCAATGCAGTTTGGGTTACAATGCCTAATTTTTGCATCCACATTGAATGAAAGGCTAAACAACAGCATAAATTTCAAAGATCCACCCTTGCTGTAATTGCATGTTAATATATGATCTTTTTAGCATTGTTGCTATGGTAGAAGTCAGTTGGCAGAAGTTGGTTTGGCAGTGGCAGTTGTCAGATTGGCCGCTCTCTGGACCGGGCTGGCGTCCCTTGACGTGACTAGCACAGGGTGAATAGTTGCCTCGGTGTCTGGATGGACAGACTTGGCACTGGCTGACGGTTCAGGAGAGGTGAACAAAAAGCTTGAAGATGACAGACGGGAGAGGGGAAGAATACTCTACTTGTGTCCAGTGGCTAAGGAGCTCTTCAGTGTTCAGTGTGGGAGTGAGATTTTTATCTGAGTTTGTGTGGAGATAAAAGCTCATTTAGACACACCTTTCCCCAAAATACCCTTGCAGCACACAATGTTTGAGGATAGTCTGTACATTTTAAGGAAAGTTTTACCACTTTCCCCCTAATTGGGTGAATATATATATATATATATATATATATATAATATACAAGAAACTGTCCAAGCAAGACAGTTTACGGATATCAAGCCAGTAAGAAGAGAACAATTGTTAAATAATTGTATGAAAAAGAAATATCTTCTTGGTCATATTTCATTAAAAAAAATATATAATATAATAAAATGACAGTTGTGGACATTTAACCGACTTTGCTCAATTGTAAGCTTACTGCATAATTACTGCATTAATGCAAAAATTAAATGTTGAGATTAAATTTATTTACATTTTTTGATGTGCTGAATTTATTGCAGTTTTAAATTAAAAATGCATTATGGTAATGAGAAGTTTTGGGGGAAATGTATCCTTAAAATAATATCAAAATGTAATTTATTTAAGAATACTTTTTAAACAAACATACACAAATTAAAATTATTAATATTTTCCAAACATAAAAATAATAATAATATACTAAAATAATACAATTGTATTATTTATAATAATAATAATAATAATAGTTATATTAATAATAATTATTATTATTATTATATTATTATTTTAATTAATATTATATTATAATATTATTTTTATTTTTAATTGAAATATATTTATTATTTTTATACATTTATTATTATAAAATATATTTACTCATAAAATTCACAAAGTTATTTAACAACTGTTGTTTGATATTCTTCCAAAGAAAGAAGTATGTTGGTAAAAAATATACCGTTTTTTATTTCATAGAAAAATACCATAGAATTTTTTGAAGTACCATGTAAATGCCATAGTAGATAAATGAAAAACATGCAGTACCATAGTACATTTAAAAGTAACCAAGTATTACCATCACTTTTCCACTGTACCACCAAAGTATGTGTTTGCAAGGATTACTGTATGAGTCATAAAGATTCCAGACAGAGATCCTTAAAATAAGCCAGGACTAAATAACAAGGCAAAAGTCTTTTGTTCAACAAAAAACACAGGCCTGATAAAGGGTTGACTCTGTGAGATGAAACGACAACTTGTATTGTCTGTTCTTGATTTACTGTGCAAGGCCATCTGGGGTCCTAATTAGCCACAGCATTATTAGAAATAGCCAGTTTCCATATAGCATATCCCCCCAAGCACACACAGCGTAAATTAGAGCCTTCAGTATCTGTGCGCTGTCTGCACAAGTCACTTCCTCCCACCTCTGTCTCTGGAGCATCATTTAGAAGGCTAATATGAAAGAGAGAGAGCAGAAGACAAGGTGGGGCACAGGAAGTCATATCAGACAGGGATTGAGGAGAGCGGGTTGACTTATGGTGATTTAGTGATATGGTTCCTTTGTTCTGTGAACCGCTTTGGCCAATTTAATTGCTCTTTGAGTGGTACTGCACTCGTTCTCTGCTGGGCTGCTTTTCTGGCATGGAGATATTTTTGGCTAATGTCCAGCGGGGGAGCTGTTATGACTATTATGCTACACAGAGCGTTGCTGTAAATGAATGCTACAGTAGTTCATAGTTCAGTCTGCCTGACTGTATTTTTTATATTATTTTTTAGGTTTTACAGACTGAACTTAAATTTGCAGTAAAAGATGTTTGCCTGATTAACTGAAAATGCTAATATACCAACATACTGAAGTATTAAAATATGCTTTGCTCCTTTAGAATATACTGACAACCACCATAAAAACACAAGTAGTAAAGAATCAAAGCTCATCAAAAGTAGCTTTTTCACAAGCTGATGTAAATACTATTATATAGAAGGTGCACAGTTTCATTCACACAAATACAACATGATGTAACGATTTGGTGCACGCACGTTACGAGGAGATTCAAGGAAATAGTATTTAATAAACTGAACGATTGCTTCAGAAAAACTACAGGAGATATAATAAGTCTAACCACACTTAAACACATAAAAGACCAAACACAGAACAGAAAGAACTCCGGACTTAAATACATGGGAAGAGGTAATCAGCTGAACAGAAACAGGTGCGTGGAACTAATTAACAACCAAGGAAACTAACTAGGGAACACAGAACTGAAAATAAAAATGAAACCAAACACAATGAAACAGAACTAATCATAACCCTGACACATGACACTAAAGTAATGCAATAATCATTCATTTAACAACATAAGATGATATATAAAACGTACATAACTGATAACAATCGGAAATGTCAATTTGTAAATTATAATTATATATGTAAATTGTTTTTTTTTCTCTTGCAAAAACTGAAAAACAGTATTTTACCATTAGATTTATTACAGTTTCTACTGTATATAGTAATGAAACTTACTGTTAACCAGCCGGTTTTTACGATAGCATTTTTTATGTTATTAAAATTACAGTAATTTTCTACAATGCTGAATCTGAATATACATACTTCCCTACTATAAAGTAGGCGAAAAACAGTGTGTGAAAGGAGTAATATGTCCAAATTCATAGTATTCATAAAACAGTAGACCAAAAAATATCCAGATGACAAATACAACTGTAAACTGTTTTGTTTAGTTTTTTTCTTTTTTCACCATTGCTAAAAAGTCAGATTTTTAGTGTCTCTGGCCAACTTTGGGATGTACTTAACCCAGTGATTTGGACCTAATCATTTCCGCTGATCTGCAGTCAGCTCTTTAATTTGAGGTTACAGTAATGTTTAGTGGGGAACCTGGTCCTAAATCAGAAAACAAAGATGACATGTTTCTGGAGGAATATAGTTGCTTGTAGAGACCTGTTCATCACACCTCCAGTATTTGGCCCCAGGCAAGAGGAGGGACAGGACAGAGTTAAATACCTGTCTGATGAAACGTCAGGCATACATAGAATGCACCTTTGTTTAAACACGGTCAGATGTCATCAGGAGAGAGGTGTTGACATCTTTTTAAATTGCACACGAGACTCATACAAGCCACTAATACACACAGACAAACATACGCTTTCCAAAACAAACCTACACCCCGAGATGGAACCTCATCTATCTGGACATGACTGTTTGTAATCATTTTCCAGTCCATGGAGAAATTCTTTTAATCATTTCCTGTGAACTGCTACTAACCTGACCTGGTCACTGTAAAGGGTTCTGGATTAAAAGTTACAGAGAGCTCATTATTTTATGTTTTTTATCTCTCCACATGTTGTTACTGAATCGTTGCCAAGGAATGGTTTTCCCTCATGAAAACAGAGTGTAATTAATGTGATCTCTATTTATCAAGAGAGACAGTTGAGTTATTCTTGCAATATGGCCACAGGGTGTCGATGTTAAGCATAATGAGCTAGAGTGTGTTTACACTGTTTTGTAATCAGTTTGTAGAAATGCATTTGAAACTTTGTAAATGAATTATTTATTTTATTTTTAATTTTATTTAAAAAAAATTGTTGTTTTGAAATTACTTTTATTTTATTTTCATAATATTATACATTTTATTTAATAGTATAAAAAATCTTTTATTTTATATTATTTATTTTTTTTAAAGGAACTTTGAGGTAAATTAATGCTTCAACATAATGGGAATTATTTAGTGACCTGCTTCATGAGGTTTTTTTATTTTTTATTTATTTGTTTAGTTAACCGGGACATTGCACATTGCACAAGGTGCATCTTGGGATGCTTTTTAAACATTATTTTAGGAGTTTCCATGCAGGCTGGCCACTTGATGGCTGTTTGTGTGTCCAAACTAAGACTAATTTGAAACTAGAGGAGCCGAAGATAACCAATATGAAATGTTATTGTATGTCAGTAACATTCTGTTATGTCATGCTCCTTAAAGGGATAGTTCACCCAAAAATGAAAATTTTGTCATCATTTACTTCCCCTCAATTTGTTCCAAACCTGTCTAAATTTCTTTGTTCTGCTGTACACAAAGGAAGATATTTAGAAGAATATTTGTTCAAGCAGATCTTATCCTCCATTGACTACCATAGTAGGGAAAAAATACTAAGGCAGTCAATGGGGGGCGAGATCTGCTTGGTTACAAACATTCTTCCAAATATCTTCCTTTGTGTAGAGCAGAACAAAGAAATTTAGAGAGGTTTGGAACAACTTGAGGGTGATGCCAGAATTTCCATTTTTGGGTGAACTGTCCCTTTAAATCGCTAGCTAGTTATCAGCATTTTAACGCAAGCTCACACCTCACTAGGGATTCCAAAATTAACACCACCATCGATAAGATAAAAAGTTTAATGCTCTTTGCCCAGTGGGTTAGTCCACTCAGTGTAAATGGCACAGCCACAAATAACCTAAATTCCTCTTGTTCATGGAACTTGCCAGTACCTGTTCCATCTTAGTCTTGCTTAGGCTAGGGATAATGGGTCTTTCTGTGGCTCATTTCATCCCTCCATCTTATCAAAGTGTGGTCCAATTAACTCTATAATGGCTAATGAGAAACAAACTTGTCACAAATGGCATTAGACCGTTCTTGTTTTCTGTTTGTCGACAACCGTAACTGAGAAAGAGCAGGTGTTTTTTTAAAGTCTTGTACCCTACGGTTTGAGAAGAGATGCTTGTGGTTGTGTTGGTTTACAGATTAGTGGTAAATTACATGTTAATAGTCTTCAATGAAAACAAAGGATTGTGCTGCTGGAATGTTTTAATTGGCCCAAGAAGGGGGAGATTTGTGGGTCTTACGAGACATTGGACCCCAGGCAATGAATCAAGCTGCTGTGTGGTGGGACAAATAGCGATAAATAACATTCCCCAAAGGACCTCGTCCGAGCATGCGTGTGCCTCAGATTATCTCATGTGTTGAAAGGACTCAGTGTGTGTGTATGCGTGTGATTGTTTGTGTGTGTGTCCATGAGTAGGTTCAGAAAGGTCGGCCATCTGTGCTGACTGCTTTTCGATAAAGGCACTGGATTTTAAACCCGAGAGCCATGCCAGGTTGAAGCCTGACCTTGGTTAGTGCCAAAGTTGAAAGCATTCTAGCCTCCTTATTCTGAGACATCGCAGACAGAAGTGGACTGGAATACCAGACCACATCAATTCAGAGGAACCTCCCCCTGCTGTACTCAAATATTTACCTCTATAGATAAAATGTTCTGCAGGGTTTCATTTGTACGCTAGATCTATGTCAAGTCCTTTGTGTTTGATCCTGTCCAGCTACTTTTCCTCCTTATGAACAGATTGTATGTTGACTGTGTGTGTGGACATTTGCATGTGGTTATGATTATGTAACCAGAGCAAACAAAGTGTCCTCACACTGTTGCTCTGGCCCTCTGGTTTCCCTCGCACCCCTTATCTACACACACTGTCCATTTCCAATATAAATGTGTGTGTTTGTGCAAGGCTAGAGAGCTGGCACTAACTCCATGGTGACCAGGGAAGCATAAATAAGCCACCTGTCTGAAAGCTCTGCAGGGCTGGTGACAGAGCGCACGCTTTAAAGCCAGTCTGCGTGGACTCTCACAAGTAGAGATTTAGAGAAAAAGATGAAAATGAAAGTTCTGTCCTTATTTACTCACCCTCGTGTCATTCCAAACCCGTATTACTCTATTCCTTCAATGAACAAAAAAGGAGATATTTTAATGGCTGTACTGGTTGCTCTTTTCCATGTGATTATATGGGGAGTGAAGCTTTTTAATCTCTTAAAATTATGCTAAAGCGCCATAAAAATGGACCATATGATGTGTGAACTATATTGCGGGTGTTCTAAAGCCATACAGTAGCTTTGTGTGACAAACAGACCAAAAATTTTTTTATTGTAAACTTTCCCCTTCAGTGATCTATGGAGTTTTGTTTCCGCCACTGAATAAAAATAAAGGTATAATTGAGACTTTTTATTGTGCAATTCGGACTTTTTTTTTTCTTCTCAGAATTGCATGATATAAACTCTCAATTGCGAGTTATAAAGTCAGAATTGCGAGATATAAAGTCTTTTTTCCTCAGAATTGGACTTTATAACTAGCAATTGCGAGTTTATATCTCACAATTCTGAGAAAAGAAGTCCGAATTACGAGTTTGTCTCTTGCATTTGTTAGAAAAACAGTCAGAATTGTGAGGGAAAAAAAGTCAGAATTGTGAGTTTATATCTCGCAATTGTGAGTTTATAAAGCGCAATTGAGTTTATAACTCGCAATTCTGACTTTATTTCTCACAATTGTTTATATCTCGCAATTCTGACATTATAGCTCACAATTCTGACTATATTTCTCACAATTGTGAGTTTATATCTCACAATTCTGACATTATAACTCGCAATTGCAAGTTTATATCTCACAATTCTGAGAATTCTCAGAATTGTGATATGTAAACTCGCAATTGTGAGAAAAAAATCAGAATTGTGAGATAAAAAGTCGCAATTACCTTTTTAATTTTTTTATTAAGTGGCGGAAACAAGCTTCCATAGTGATCTATTAATCTGTGAGATTGGGTTATTAAACCATTGATTTTGAGAATTCAAGAACTGGATCAATTTGATTCATGAACTAATCATTAAGACTGGTTTTGTGAACTGGACCAACTGATTCATTGCAAGCGTTTATTTGTTTACAAACTGGACATTACTTGTGTGTCATATGGATGTCATTCAATTTATATGGACAATTTTATGATGCTTCTTATTAGGGGTGTAATGGTACACAGAAGTCATGGTTCGATACGTACCTCAATTTTGGGGTCAGGGTTCGGTATGATTTTGGTACAGTAGGAAAAATGGTCACACTTTAGTTTAGGGTCCAATTCTCACTATTAACTAACTATTAACTATGACTGTTGCCTCAATAAACCGCTAATTACTGCTTATTAATACTTAGTAAGGTAGTTGTTAAGTTTAGGTATTGGGTAGGATTATGGGATGTAGAATATTGTTATGCAGAATAAGGCATTAATATCTGCAATATAAGTACTAATAAACAGCCAATATCCTGGTAATATGCATGCTAATAAGCAACCAGTTAGTGAGAATTGGACCCTAAACTAAAGTGTTACTGGAACCGGACAAAGGAACAATTTATTTTATTTATTAAATTATTTATTTATTTATAATTCTGTGTGTATCACTGTGGCTCCATTGGCACCCATTTTTTGCCACTGCGTTTATTTAAATGCTGTTACATTATGAAGATTCCAATTCTCTAAGCCATAAATTCGAAGATAATGTTTTAACATGCTGTTGTCACTGAAAGTGGAACCATCTGTAAGGCACAAGTGCTTATGCTTCCCTCCTGCATGTATGAAAAAAAGGTGTTTGTGCCAGAACTCCAGAGCACACTTTACCCATGAGTCCATTTGTGTACTACCAGTCTGGTATACAATGATGTGTGAATGAGGTGGTAATGGAACAGGAAATGGATATGACCTTGCCTCATGTCACCACTTGATATATTACTGAGATTTCAAGAGGGTTTGAATAAATGCTAAGTATCTTACTGAGAAGCTTTAAAACCCCATGGGCATAAAGGTTTTAATAACTGAACTATATATTTACCTACCTCAAGTGTAAACCCTGAAAATGTAAAAATACTGAATCAGTATTATTTATGTTTATTAATTTGTTTGCTGTTCTTTCATTTTGAAAATTCCTATGCTTTTAAAACTTACATAAGTCAGATGTTTTTTCATGAGACAAGAATCCGTTAAAAGACAAAATCCGCATTTATACTCATCCTGTTGAGAGCCAGCTGGGTTTTTGGATGTTGTGGTCTGTTTTGCCTGCCTCCCTGGTCTTGAACCTAAAATGTTTGCGAGAAGGCAGCCAGAGTGTCTGATAAGATGGAAGGAGTGTCACTGAGGAATGTGCAACGATATGGCATGGACACTGTAAGAGCTTTGTCTGTATATCAGTGTGAGAATTTTGGAAAACAAGTGGCCACATTGCAAGCACTAATAGGACATGCATGGCCATCAGACGCCCGGATAAGTTATGAGGACAGTCTTCATTAGAAGTTTGTTTTGGGAATGAATAGCTGGGACAGAGGCCTTGTATGTGAAAAATGCAGCCACTTGTAGAAATCAGAGATGGACTTAAAGGGACAGTTCACCCAAAAATGAAAATTCTACATCATTTACTCATCCTCATGTTGTTCCAAATCCAAATGATTTTGTAGAATAGAGATAATAGACAGGATGTTCATGATGCTATTTTCCATATAATGAAAGTGAATGGTAACCAGGGGCTATCAAGCTTCAAAAGTAACTATAAACATGATAAAAGTAGTCCATAAAGCCCCTGAGGATGAGTAAATGATGACAGAACGTTCATTTTGGGGTGAATTATCTCTTTAACAAGAGCTGAATATGTGAGGGACAGGGGAGTGAAGAGAAATTTTGTAGAACTGTTTTGTACACGGCTGATAAACCAATATAAGACTGATAAAATGGTAACATCCACTAATATAGCAATCTGCACAGTTGTAAATAAACTGTGCTTTGACCTTGAATTCTTGAAAGGCCAGAATGCTTGTTTCCAAAACCCCATACAGACTCATCATTAGCTTATAAACTGTAGCTAGTAATGGCTTGAAGTTATGGAGCAATCCTCAAGAACATTACATCCTCTTACGCACAAATCAGCCCATTCTGATCCAGTAATTACAAATTAATGAAATAACCACTGTAGGATTATAACTGAACATAGCAGGCCAAAAAATTAAAATACAACTCATTATCATAATTATTAGGTGGGTAGCCTAACATTACAAATAATTCCTAGGGGTGTCATTCCACAGACATTTTTCTCTGTCATTATCATTGACCTTCTTCTCTGACTACAAAGATCTCAATGCACATGACAACAATGTGGCTTGTCTCACTTTGCAGAAAACGCAGAGATGGAAGCTATTATAGCGGCTAAAAGCTGTCATTAAGCAAAGTTGAATTAGGGGAAATCATTTAGAATGATTTGTGCTCACTTATAGCACTGTTTATTTGCATGATCTGTCTGCGTTTTTTTTTTTTTTTTTTTATATATGTACTTAATAAATCAGTAATATGTAATTATGCAGACACATGCTGCAAAATTAATGCAATATTGAATATAGTGCACATTAATTCGACTACTTTAATGCTTTTTGTCATTTTTGGTACTTTACAGCTAGTCACAATTCACTTTCATTGTATGGAATTCTGCTAAACATCTCCTTTTGTTGTTCCACAGAAGAAAAAGTCATACAGACTTGGAATGAGTTTCATTAGTGAAAAATCCTTTTAACTGGACTGAATACATTAAGGGAATTATGCAAATCAGTTAATGGTGTGAACATGGCTAAAGAGTTCTAAACGCAACTTGTACAGGCTGGTTCTGATTACTAGATTGTGGAGGAAACAGTAGACTACCGCAATTTGCCATACATTGGGACTGTATTGTATATGCAAAACTGCTTGTAGACAAAATGTGGCATTTTACTGGGTAGCCAGCATTGCGTTTGCGACGTTTAGTGTGAGTTAATTGCACCAAGCAATAGTTTTTGGGAAAAAAAATAAATAAATGGAACTGTCATTTAGTGCTGCGTTAATTTCATTAGGCAAATATTGTTGTGTTTACTGCTGTTCAGTGTAGAGGTCGACCAATATGTGTTTTTCAGGGCGGATGCCGATACCGATTATTACAGATGAAGTAGACCGATAACCTATATTTTGAACCGATTATATATGTCTGGTGTAAAAATGAAAATTATTGTCAAATTTACAAATAAGAAGGGCTCTGACAAAAACTTTCTTTAAATGCTTTTTAACATATATTTAATTCTGAAGGGAGGTATTGACAAAATGTCACCTGTAGTAAGTCAGTGTTACCAACAGGAACCAGTAAGCTTTGGAATTTGAACGCCTGTTTTTAAATGTTAAAACAAAGTCATTGTAATGAATACAAATTATTCGTTTTAACCACTTGGTGGAATTGGCATATGTTCCCTTCATCATGCGCCGTGGTAGTGCGTCAAATCATTCACAGGTATAGATATGAAGCTATTGTGCACGTAGGTGATTTTGAATTAATATTTCATGTCGATATACAATGTTTACATACTTAAAACTAATCATGGTATTGATATCTTTGTAAGACTGTCGACTCTAGAACAGTGGCAAGGAAATCTAACTTTACCGAGCTCTGAGAGCCCCCTAGTGGTTGGGATCATTTCCGTTGTGTTGTGGCTTTATTTGGTTGTGTTGTGGCTTGTTTCCGTTGTGTTGTGGCTTGATTTCAGTCGTGTTGTGGCTTGATTTCGTTGTGTTATGGCCTGTTTCCATTGTGTTGTGGCTTTATTTCATTGTGTTGTGCACTACTGGGCCACCGTACTGGAGCCTTCCGCGCTGATTGGCCGGACTCGTGACTCCCAACCAATCAGATGGACGGTGGGCGGAGCTTGCTCTGTTCCACAGAGTGGTGCCTTTGGACAGAGGTGCCTGCATCAGAGCCAAATAGTGCATTTCAAAATTAAATTATTTTATCGGCAAATCCGTTTTGAAAATGACCGATACTGATAACCATAAAAATGTTTAATATCGGCTCCGATAATCGGTCGACCCCTAGTTCAGTGCAACATTAATTGCAGCAGCCAAATAGCCCTGCTTTTAAATGAAATTTTACTGTATTTTAGTGTGACGTTAATTTCAGGCAAATAGCACGAAGATTGCATGTTTGTACTAAAAATAATGACGATTACTTAATTTACATACTGTGCACTGCACATCTCTGTACATTTTTTGCACTGAAATACCACTAAAGTAGTGCAACTGTATCCTTCACTTAAAGTCTTAACTTTAACATCAAAACTAGCAAAGGTTAGCATGTCTAATTGCTTGTTCCCTTTAAACTTTTGCGCACAGAGATTGGGCAGGACATGATTACGCTCCCACAAACCCATGACAACTGATTACTGGGAAGCCTTAGCATGATATAGTCCATCCAAACCTCAGATGAATTGCCCTACTTTACCATGTTATGTAACATTCTGCAGCCCATTAGCACTGAATCAGTTGGCCCTCATGTTCACTTCCACCATCCTGGTTGATGGTACAAAGTATTTCAGGAGTAAGAACAGTCTTTGTTTTTATAACCCATGAGGAATGAGTGGCAGGAGGTCACCGAAAGGGTTAAAGGACGTACTGCCGCACCAATCAGAGTTAATGATTAGAGTAGAAACAGCACCGCAGAAATGAAGGAGCGGGCAGGGGCTGTGCTGTGGGGGAATTCGTAGGGGAGTATGAGAGAGGGAGTGAGAGCAAAGGAGAGAGAGAGAGAGGGAAAGCCACTGTGCTTAAATCCAGCTGGCTGCCTCCCTGGGAATGTAATCCATATGTGAGCGCGAGTTCAGCTGCAGGAGAAAGAAAAGATATTACCCGCAAAGAAGCGATTGTTTCTGCTTTTCTTGTTTTAAATTCCACTCATTCTGGCCCCTGGACCCTGGCTCTGGTTCAATAGCCGACACAAAAAGAGAGGTATAGTGTGGAGAAGGACAAAGTGAGAGTTGAGAGAAAGTTGGAGTGGATAAAAACGAAGGCAAAAGGAACAGTAGAGAACAATAAACAGATTAGAGACTTGAAAGAAGAATGAAAGAGGACACACAGGAGGAAGGCGTAGAGAGGTAGGTCATCTAAAGTTTTGGTTTTGTTTTCTAGTAATGTTGGTTGAGGTGCAGAGGTAGTAGTTTGTGCTGGGCTGTTTGGACTATGTCTGGATACGAAGCTAGAGAGAAACCATGTGTTTATGTATGTGTGTGGATCGATGGATAGATGGGGGCGTGGGGCTTCTGCAGGATCCAGAAGCCTGGATTATAGCACCACAACAAATATCTTACGATCTTACAGCATGTTGGTAAATGGCATTTTCTGTAAAGTTCATGTAAAGTTTGAACTCTTCTTGTAAACTTTTTTTCATATGTGTGCTTTACTTTCGAGACTTCAGTTACGTTTAATTCAGGCGTGAACTTAGCATTGGTCTCTCTTGTCTTGATGTTATTGGATAACCAGTTGGATTCTGAATGTGCCCCAGACCATAATGGTTTATTTGCTCAGCGTATTATGTTATTGTATACTAGCTCAAGCGTTGAATCCCATGAATAGCTTTTTTTAAACTAACTTTTCTTTTACTGTGGTCACCTGAGATTTTTTTGGTTACCTGGACACTCCCTTTGGCCATCTTGGACCAGCAACAAACCAGCTCATCAGCCATCATACCATCTTAAGGTATTTAAGGTGGCTTTTGGAACATGGTGGCTGGTCAACCGGCCTCAACCAACTAATAACCAGCTTAGACCAGCGATAGCATGCTTTTAAAATACAGCTATCAGCTTGAGCAGTGTCTTCATACTGAACCTGGTAAAAGTTGTACACTCACAATGAGTTTCTAGTTTTTAATGCCAAGAAGGTTATCAGGTTTAAGAGCCACCTCCCATCCTTAACCCTTCACCTGCTTGTAAAACGTTATCAATAATGGCTCAACCTAATGTTTACTAAAGGTATATCTTCAATAAAATGTCTGGTTGCAGGGATTAGTGAACAAAGTCGGAATGGAGTTTTTCCTCATTGTTCCCAGATGGGAAATTTGTGTAAAGGGGGAGTTTGCTTGCAGACGTGAAGGAGAACCTCCAAGTCTTGATTACTCTTGGGAAACATAGGGCAGACCAGAGTATTTTGTCTGGAAGAATTTCTCTCACTTAAACACAGTTCACTTGCAGTGAAGTTCAAAGCGTGAAAGTGCTGTCAGGCAAGAACAATAAAGTGCAGCATAGAACAATAATGCTAGTGGTGTAGAAATAAAGCCAAGTACAGAGACTGTTTCTGAACAGTCTGTGTGCCATGAAGGACATTTTGGTTCAGACTATGAGAAGAACGCCAGATTTCCAAGTTCAACAACTAGCAAGGTTCAGAATGCTAAGCTAGGGGGGTCCAATCCTGCTCCTGGAGGGTCAATGTCCTGCAGAGTTTAGATTCAACATCCCAAAACACACTTGCCTAGAAGTTTCAAGTAATCCTGAAGACATTGACAATTTGCTGGCTCAGGTGTGTTTGATTAGGATTAGAGCTAAACTCTGCAAAATAGTAGCCCTCCAGCAGCAGCATTGGACACCCCTGTGCTATACCCAACCTGAGGTACCTTTGTTTGCTAAACCTGATTTTCCTATCATGCCATGAGAGGAACCTATCCCTTGACAACTATGCAGGTAGCCAGTTCTCTTAAAACCTAAATAAAAGTATGCTGACAGCATTTTTAAGGGTGGAAAGACCAGCATTCCCTGAAGCTCGGTGGTCGACAAGACTTAAGAGGTATTGTCGGCATTTGTGTTGATTTGAAATGATTTAGTGTTAGCACAAGTCATCCTGTTTGTTGAAAGATTGCTTGTTTTCTGTCCTCAGCCCTCACCGACGAGGAACAAGTGAGGAAAGAAATGTGTTTTGCCCATTGGAGGTGGTATTGTGCTCTGGAATGTTCTGGGAACGCCCCTCTCCAGCTGGTGTGAGTGTGTGCGAGTGAGTACGTCTCATCCTTCAATAAGGATTTGTCAGGGGAAAAAAACGAGTGTGCTTCAGGTGCTTTGAAGTGCTGCTTGAGGCTTCAGGAGTGTCAGGAACGTATCATTTCAATGTATCGTACGTGTCTGAATGCCATTACCCACAAGGTGCATGTCAGGCAATCTTATCAACATATCTCACGTGAAATGTGGACATGCACGTGCTTACCCAGTATAAAACGGAAGTAATGCATATTTGTTGAGTTCAAGTGTCATCATCTTTCATGTTCCACTGGAATTTTACTATAGTAGGTTATCTAGGAGTGGCATCTGTTGTCTCTGTTGTAGCTTGGCCTATTTCTTCTCTGACCTGACACAAGAACAGATGCACAAATAGGACTTCTGCTGTATGGCCCAAGACCAATCTCATTGGCTTGTGAGTGATCTAGGCTGCCATGTCACTTGTCTGTGGAGTAGTTTGACCTTTTTCAGTTTTCCTCATCCATTTCTAAGCCCCTTCTACTGTGTAATTAAATGACAATACTGATCTCAAATCTGCAGGAAAGGATAACTTTTATACCAAATGATTGTAGCTGTGTCCTACAGACAGCACACAATGAGTCAGTGGTTGACTAAATTTATCCCCTTTAAAACATCACCGCTACAGCCATGCACATTCAGACCATCAAATTCAGACTTTATTCCTTTTAAAATAATTTTTTTTTTTTAAAATTGGTTGACTGTTTTTAAATGCAATAATGCATCTTTTGTAAATGCCCCTTGAGAAACATGTCTGTTCAAAGTAAGGTGAACCCGAAACCAGTCTAATTACACAGGGATTCCTTAGCTGGCTAGTCATTCAGGCAACCCACCAACTAGTAATTTTTGAACAACTTTAAATGAGTTTTCATTGCAGGTTTCCTCGAAGATGCACTTAAAACTCTGTCATATCATATTTCACACAGGTCCCAATAGACTCCCTCTGATAGCTGATTTAATTATTTTTTTTTTTTTCAAAATTTTGTATGTGCTAATTACTTATCTTAGTCCAGTATTGCAAGTAATTGAATGAAAAAGTTTGCTAAAACCAAAAATACATCTGTGTTAATTTATTCATGCTTAAGTAATGGAAACTTTTAATTAGCACTTGTTTCCAGTATTAGCGCTTGTTTGATAGATGTCATCACCCAGGGAATTTTGAACATTAGTTTAGAAAAACAGAATCTGGTGCTATGTTTTTGCAACTACCATGGTAAACATAGTTTTTCTCAGAATATTGTACTTACTGCAGTAAAACTGTGTAAGCGTGTTCTTAGCCAGCACTTTCAGAAAATGAAAGATTCTAAAAGCTACACTGTTTGAAGGAGATCTCATTTTAATGTGTTATGGTTCTACGGTAATAAACAGTAGTAACTTCATTATTTTGGCAGCTACCATGGTAAATATTTTGTAAGGGATGTCTTGAGTGCTTGTATTCACATGATTCATTAAGCTTAGTGGGCTTTTTCAAACAAACAAATCCTCATAAATCCTAGTTAACCTAGAATTGTATTATTTCTAGTATTGACTCGGGTTAATTCGTGCTGTTGAACTGCATTGAATTGATTTCCCCACAGTTTCTTCACAGTGAAATTAATTTTCCACATGTTATCAACAGATTTGGCCTCGGCACTAGAATGAGATTGCTTTGTGTTAGCGCAAGGAGGAAATTTCATGAAATAATTATCGAGGCCGTGGGTGTATTTGAATCCTTTTTATCCAAATACCACAGCACATTTCCTACTATTATCTGTGAATTATTATAGTTGTGTTTACATAAAACTCACCACAGCATAAAGAGCTCTGGAAACATTTTGAGTGTATGTGATTTAGATTAAAGCATGTGTGCAAATTTGGATATGAATAAATTAAGCGTAACTATCATTTCTCTAGTGTTCATCAGCAGTGAGATTATTTTATTGTTAAATAGCTATATTGTAAGGCATGGCGTGCATAATCATACAAAACACTTTCTACGGGCCATATGTGTACTTTTTGAAAACCTTTCGCCTTTAAAATAGTTTAATATTTAATCTATTATATTTATTAAGATATTGTACTGACTACATGCATTACACCGACAGATGAAAAGGGTTTTTTCTAAAAGCCACAGTGGGCAGTTGCTTGCAATCAATGTTTGGAAGGAAAGGAACATTTTATAAACCTGATAAACCATTGCTTTACTACATTTGGTCCCAAATGCATTTTAAAAACTGCACTCAACCACATAGCTGTCACCTTGGGGAACAGGAACCATACACTTTCCAACAATATTATTTGATTGGACTGAATTGTTTTTTATTGATCGCCTGCCTTTGTGGCAGTAAGATTTTTGGGTTTACAACTCTAATTTAAACCTGCTATTAACTGTCTTTTTGAGCTCTGTATGTTCACTTTGGAGCGTCACCTATGTAGCATCACTGTGGTTTTGCAGATTTTGAAATTGATTTTGAAATCTGAATTTGTCTGAAGTTGTAATTGTGTTTTGTCTGAGATGGAGGTCAAAGGACACATTCTTCATATGAAGTTGTGGTGGTGTGTGTGTACTTACATTCTTTGCCTTAACCCCAGTTTCAGTCTTAAGCCATGTCTTGTGGTTGGGGATTTGCTAACTCCCTTGTGTTCCTAAAAGGATATTGCCTCATTCTTAATCTCTTGTCTCAAGAGTATACAAGGTCCTTGATGGACCCTGGTTAAGTTGAAGGATCCTGCAACTCACAAGAGGTTACAAGAGGACTAATGAGAACATTTTACCAAAACAAATCTGTTACATATAGCTTAACCCTATGTCCTACTATTTCCTCTAATCTTATGCTATTCATTTTGATTTTTCACATTTTTTTTTTCATTTTTTTTTTTAAATTTTACTCTTAAAATGTTATGAATTGTAATGTTAGTTTTATTTTGGCTCTTTGTTTCATAAAATGCCCATTGGACATTACTCTCGAAATAATATTTATTCTGATGATACAAATTTATTCTCGAAATGTTCGTTTTTTAACAATATGGTGTTAAAATGTTGCTTGTGTTTGATGTTTAGTTGAATTACAAACAATAATGTTAAACTTGCTATAATTTAATAGGATAATACTGTAAATTATTTCAGCAATGGCGTGCAACACAGTCACTCCTACTAGCCACTTTAGCGAGTTTAATTTCTAAAAAGGTATCTGAAATAATAAACTAAGTGCAATGTAGTGTTGTCAAAAATATTGATTTTTCGATACATATCCACACTGAAATAATATCCACACTGAAATATCTGAAACGCTTTTAAATACTAATTTTCCCCAGAATAGATAAACGATACTAGCTGCGCTTTCTCACTCTCTCATCTCTCCGACAGCGAGTTGACGCGCAAACCCGCCTCCCCTCACTCATTAGTTTCATTTGCTCCGGAAGAATATCGTTGGTGTTACAGGGCTTGAATTTTGGCGTGGCTTGGGATTGTGCATATTGTGCTCACACCCAAAGTGCGTGCACATAAAGCCGCCTCTCAGTACTGAATTGAGTTTTTTTTTTTTCACTGCTTATTGCGCTTAAACAGTCAAATTCACACAAAATAATGTCAAAATGCCGGTCCTGCCAGTATTCATGTAAACACAGTCAGTTATGTTTTAAGTGAACGTAAACAGTTGAGAAAGAAAACACGTCTGTAACAGTATAATGGATCCATCTGTCAGGTCTGAAAGTGACAGCAGATATAATATACCTGCTGCCAAATTATGAAATAATATTAAAAATATCTAGATGACAGTTTTCCCCCATGGTATCAATGTCAAAATTGTGGCCAGTGAAAATACTGAGTGGCTAGTAACTTTGAAAGTCCACTAGCCACAGTGGCTGGGGAGCAAAAAAGTTAATGTCCAGCCCTGAGCAGGTATTATTGTAAATAGACAACAAATAGACATATAAATAGTACTGAGACAGGCACTCTTGTATACAAGTTTCACGTTTTGTCTTCAACACCATCATTGTTTTGGCCTAATGCACGCCATAATGTTGTTCGGGTATGCTATTATTCAGCAACAGTAAAGACATTTATAATGTTACAAAAGATTTCAAATAAATGCTGTTATTTTGTACTTTCTATTCATAAAATTATCCTGGAAAAAAATTACAACCCGACAAATGTTTTCAAAATTCATAGCAATACGAAATCTCTTTTTGAGCACCAAATCAGTATATTAAAAGGACTTCTGAAGGATTATGTGACACTGAAGACTGGAGTAATGATGCTGAAAATTCAGCTTTGCCATCACAGGAATAAATTACATTATTAAAATAGAAAATATTTCACAATATTACTGTTTTACTGTATTTTTGATCAAATAAATGCAGGCTTGGTGAGCATTACAGATCCCAAACTTTTAAATGGTAGTGTATGTTACAAATGGAAAAAACCTATGTGCATGCTAAGTCTACACATAATAGTATTCTCTTTTATTAGCAGTTGTAAAAGCGGAGTTGAATTTTTGCCAACAGAGGGATTAAATTACCCATGTGTTCCGGTGATCTGATTTTACTGTAGCACCTGCACTTCTATCAACACCTGACTGATTTCAGCTTCAGTCAGGGCAGCGAAGGCCAACTTGATTCATTCTGTCAATTCTGTATTTAATCACAGAGCTTTTTGAGGTGTGTGCTTGTGTGTTTGTGAACCTGTGTGTCTACGATCCTCCTTTTGTAATGAAATTCCTATTGTTTGTTTAAATGAAGCACCTGGATGTGGCACAATTATCTGGCTAAAATCATAAATGACACAATGATGAGTGTTATCATAAAGCAGCGTGTTTTATTGGAATCATAAATGCACATATATCGCTGTAGAGTCTGAACATTTGCCAAGTCTCTTCGTAAGTAAACATACACAGTTTCGCCTGAAATTACATGAATATTGTAAGCACTGTTGAGCAATGAATCTCACAGTTACGAAAGAAAGCACAGCTCAGCAATGTTCTGGAAGGTATTGTTTGACTTGGTCAGGGAGAACACAGTGCCCGTCTGTGTGTGTATCTACAATAGAAATAGAGAGAGGGAGTAAGAAAGAGAGGAGGAGATGGATTTGAGCTTCGGCCAGCAAACCTGACAGTGGGCACTAATCACTCTCTACTGCTGTGATGTCATCTGGGCGTGTCTGACAGATTTACCTTCTGCTGGACAGCTAGAGGGATATTCGTGCCGTCCTGGAAGACCAATCTGTGAATCATTTTACCAAATTGTCATGTAAGCTTTGTGTTTTCATGGCCTGGAGCCAGTTTTCCCCATGTGATTTATTTCTTGTTTGGGTGCACGTTTAATATTTCATGATTTATTGAGTTTGTGACAGGCTGTGTGAAATAACTAACAATCAAACTAATAAACAAAATAGACAGTGGTGATAAAGCCTGAGTGATGAGCTTATTGGAAATTTTGTAGCTTTAAGATTTTATTACTTTATTATAGCTTGCAGGGTGAACCTTTTCATTACAACGGGGATACCTGAGCGTTAAAGAGACATTTCACCTAAAAATTAAAATTTGGTCATTTATTTGCCCTCATGTCATTCCAAACATGTATGCAAGTATTTAAAAAAGAAAAGAAAAAAAACATAAATGCACCATAAAAGTGGTCTGTATGAATTTTGATAAGTGCATGAAAAGTGATAGTTTTGTGTGAGAAACAAAGCAAAATTGTAATCTTATTCACTGTTTTTTTTAAATTTGACACATATGGTCAATATGGAAAGAGTTGCGTAAAGATCAGTCTGACTGTTTTACTTTCATTTTCCACAGAAAACAAACTGCATATGGGTTTGTCACGACATGAGGGTGAGTAAATAATGACTGATTTTCAGGTGAACTATTCCTTTAAAGTCAGGTATTAAATGCCGTTACGTTATGTGAAAAGCAGTTTAATGGACGGCTTCATGCCACACTGAGTGCAGTGCTCAACGGAATAGTCCTGAGAGAAAGCTTTGTCAGCAGCCCTTTTCCACATTGTGCATTGATCCATTTGGGTGAGTCTTAACAATCGATACTCACCGCAGCCCCATCATTAATTAGACACAGGTAAATTTCCCCAACTCTGCCCTTTTTTTATATTACTGCTACTTTCCTCTCTCTCCCTCTGTCTTTTTCCTCTTTCTCTCTACTATGGGATTACATTCGTTGAAGGCAGGGAGCCCTGGGCAGCTCTTGGCAGTTCGAAAATGTAACCTTAGCTTTGAAGAACATGAAGGGAAGTAGTGGGAAACTCCCTGTATCAGTTCCCATGATACCTCCCCCTGAGGACAGCCCACCGAGAGCATATTAATAAGCTTCTCTAGGATCACCCACACATTGTTCCCTGAAAAAAAAAAAAAACAGAAAACAGTATTTTGTCTTCTTTTCCTTTGGAAACATCTAAATTATTCTTAAATTTACTTGAGAAGCATCTTTCCCATCTTTTTTTTTTCTTTTGTACCCAACAGCCCCAGGCTTCAATATCCCAACCTTTAAAGGAAACATGTTCCTTTCAACTTATATAAGAGCTTTATTCATAGAGTTTCGTATTGTTTTGAATTAAAGTTGTTTTTCTTGTTTTAAACATTATCCTCACTTAATTTTGTTAGATGTATACTACTGGGAGACCTCCTGGGAAAAACTAGGTTGCTGCTGGAAGAGGTGTTAGTGAGGCCAGCAGGGTCTTTGTGGGTCCTAACGCCCCAGTATAGTGACGGGGACACTATACTGTCAGAAAGCACCATCCTTCGGAGTAGATGTTAAACCGAGGTCCTGACTCTCTGTGGTCGTTAAAAATCCCAGGATGTCCTTCGAAAAAGAGTAGGGGTGTAACCCTGGCCAAATTTGCCCATTGGCCTCTGTCCATCATGTCCTCCTAATCATCCCCATATACTGATTGGCTTCATCACTCTGTCTCCTCTCCACCAATAAGCTGGTGTGTGGTGGGCGTTCTGGCGCAATGTGCCTGCTGTCGCATCATCCAGGTGGATGCTGCACATTGGTGGTGGTTGAGGAGATTCCCCCGTCCATATGTAAAGCGCTTTGAGTACCCAGAAAAGTGCTATATAAATGTAAGGAATTATTCTATGGACGCTCGTTTCCACCACTAAATGAAAAATAAAAAAAGGTAATTGCGACTTTTTATCTCACAATTCTGACTTTTTTTCTCGCAATTGCGAGTTTGCATCTCACAATTCTGACTTTTTTCTCAGAATTGCGAGATTTAAACTCGCAATTGCGAGTTATAAAATCAGAATTGCAAGTTATAAAGTCAGAATTGCGAGTTATAAAGTCAGAAATGTGAGATATAAAATGTCCAATTGTGAGGGAAAATAGACTGACCTTTTTTCTCAGAATTGTGAGTTTATATCTCACAATTCTGACTTATAACATGCAATTGCGAGTTATAATGTCAGAATTGCGTGATATAAAGTCAGAATTGTGTGATATAAAGTCAGAATTGCATGATTAAAACTCACAATTGCTAAAAAAAAAAAAAAAAAAAAGTCAGAATTGCAACTTTATCTTGCAATTCTGACTTTATAACTCACAATTCTGACTTTATATCATGCAATTCTGACTTTAGCCTATATCATGCATTTCTGACTTTAGCATGCAATTCTGACTTTATATCACAATTCTGAGAAAATGGTGAGATGATAACTCGCAATTGCAAGAAAAAAAGTCCAAATTGTGAGATAAAAAGTCGCAATTACCTTTTATATTTTTTTATTTCATGGCGGAAACAAGCTTCCATAGTTTTCAACATTGATAATAAAAAGGAATATTTCTTAAGCACCAAATCAGCATATTAGAATGATTTCTGAAGGATAATGTGACACTGAAGACTGGAGTAATGATGCTGAAAATTCCGCTTTATCATCACAGGGATAAATTACGTTTTAATATAATATATTAACAAAGAGAAAAAGGTTATATTTAATTTTAATAACATTTAACAATATTATTTATCAAAATAAATGCAGAGACTTTCAAAAATATTTAAAAATCTTACTGACCCTAAACTTTTGAGCAGTAGTGTATGTTTATAAGAAACGATTTGCCAGTAGAGTAAGAATATGAAACAGTTTTGCTTCAATTATCTTGATATATATGTATATGTAAAAGAAATAAAATAGCAAAATTTAAAAAGTTATTTTTTTTTTTGCACTTTATCCAACCCTAGTTCATCCTGTGCCACATGTTCTGCAAAAAAAAAAACATACATACATCACAGATGGTGTATGTTTATGTGAGTGTATGTGGTGCCTCCATTAATGGCTCTGTCTCTGACATCCTCAGTGCGGGATGAGTCATTGCATGTGAGTGTGAACACGCGTGTGCAATCTCAGGATTGCTGTTGCTAGGAAAACAGCTGAAACACCACGTCTGCTCTTTCTCACATCTCCAAGAAGACAAACAGAGTTTAAAGTGACCATGAGTGATTTAAAGCAGTGATTGACAGTGTCATATCATTACCTATTCATTTTGTCTATGATATCATTCTGTTTCTATGTATGTACATCTGTCTACAGACAACATTAGGATGCCATTCGCTCCATCTTTATCGTTGAAATAGACTCAGCGGAAATGTTGCTGTTGTGAGCTTCAAAAAACAGCCAGTGATCAAGTTTCGACACATCGCTTTGTGGTTCGCTGTGCGATACTGCCGCTGCAAGCTCATTGGAGGCAGCACTCAAGTGTAATTATTCATCCCCCATCCCTCCCTCATTTCCTCCCATCGTCCCTCCAACCCCCTCTCGTCTTTTTTCCCACTCATCCTCTGGCAAGCGGGCTGGCGGTGAGGATGTGGTCGCTGTGATGTGGCAATTGTGATGTTGCTCGCCGCCACCATTTTGGCGGTGCTGAGGTCAGAGGTTTGGCTTGCGATTGCATCATCTCGTACCAATGACAGAAATAATGAAAACGCACGTGCACACATTTATATGCACAGGCACGTACACGCACATCCCATTCATCAGGGTCCTCTGTCTAATTAGCATCTTTTTAATAATGTGCCTTAGAATGACATCACAGATACATTTATCAGTGTAATTGTCCCTCCCTTTATTGTTTAATGAAAATCCACGAGCCAGTGTCATTCTAGGCACTTCCCTACACTCCTTTTTTTGCTTTATCAGACGTGTGATGCTATGACAGGGAGGTGAGAAGCTTAAGCCCGCTGTGCCATGCTTCTCGTTTCTCTCTATATGGCAGGGGAGCGAGAGACTGTCAGGTTTAATGCTGGATTTTACTCTCAGCTGAAACCTGAAAACCTGTCAGTGTGCTGAACACCAGTAGTTAGAAACACGGTGGTTCCTTTTACAGGAGCACAGTCGACCTGACATGAAATGCTAGCAGTGATGTTCAGGGTTAACTTGTCAAACATGTAGTCGGGTGTGTTTTAACTGTTTCAAGCAGATAAAAATATAATAAATTCTCAAATGTGAAACAATACAGTGGCATCCGATGTCTGAGTCTTCTATTTAGCATGTTTTTAATTTAATGCAATGTTTGTCATTGCAAATTATATTATGAGCTGGACAATTTAAGTGAAAAGTTGATAATTACGTTAATTTCAGAGCTTTTTTTTTTTTTTAGTATTTGGGTTGTCCCTCGTTTGCTTTAATGATGTGTAGAATCTGCATGGTTTGAGATGTTCCAAAAAAACATCTTGTGCTTCAGTGGAACCAAGAACACTTGACTATCAATGATACAAAATTGGTTTGTGACCTAGAAATAGAATAAAATCTTAAAGGATTAGCTCACTTTGAAATGAAAATTAGCCCAACCTTTACTCACCCTCAAGCCATCCTAGGTGTATATGACTTTCTTGTTTCTGATGAAGACAATCAGAGAAATATTAATAAATATCCTGATGCATCCGAGCTTTATAATGGCAGTGATAGGGTTCAATGAGTATGAGCTGAACAAAGTGCTTCCATCTATCATAAACGTGTAATCCACACGGCTCCGGAGTGTTAATAAAGGCTTTCTGAAGCAAAGCGATGCGTTTGTGTAAAAAAAATCCATATTTAAACAAG
Organism: Ctenopharyngodon idella; assembly: GCF_019924925.1. Lineage (NCBI taxonomy): Eukaryota > Metazoa > Chordata > Actinopteri > Cypriniformes > Xenocyprididae > Ctenopharyngodon > Ctenopharyngodon idella. The sequence goes on along the minus strand of NC_067230.1, from coordinate 9,467,319 downwards.
TTATGAAGTCGAATATCGAGTTTCCACCAGACGGCCTTCCGTATACAAGTTACGAAGAAAGTGTAAACTGGCGTCGCGTCAATTACACTTTTTCCGTAAGTTTAATAGGGAAGGCGCATGTCGTAGCGTAAGCTTTGTGAACTGCAAGAGGTTTACACTTTCTGCGTACGTTGAATACGGAAGCTCGATATTTGACTTCATTACTTGTTTAAATATGGATATTTTTTTACACAAACACATCGCTTCCATTCAGAAGGCCTTTATTAACACTCCGGAGCCATGTGGATTACATGTTTATGATGGATGGATGTGGATGGAAGCACTTTGTTCAGCTCATACTCACTGAACCCTATCACTGCCATTATAAATCTCGGATGCGTCAGGATATTTATTAATATTTCTCCGATTGTCTTTGTCAGAAACAAGAAAGTCATATATACCTAGGATGGCTTGAGGGTGAGTAAAGGTTGGGCTAATTTTCATTTCAAAGTGAACTAATCCTTATTATTAATTATATTATTTAAAAAAAATACTTTAAAATTTTTTATATTTTTTAGACAATTATTTATATGTATAATAAATTTTAAATCCATATTTTAAGTATTTAAAAAAATTTTTTTTATTAAAAATAGTAATATTTAAATATTTTAAATTCAGTATTTAGGTGTTTTAATGATTCTTTGTTTTAGATTTTTCAAACCTTTTTCTTTTAGATCATTTTGCATTTTTAAATTAAATTTTAAATCCCATATTTCAAGTATTTTAAATAATAATAATAAGATTTAAATATTTTTAGTTCATTATTTAATTTACTAACGACACTTTAAAGTCTTATTTCTTTATTTTAAATTTTAAATTTCTCACCCACAGTATTTTTATTTATTTATTTATTTAATTTATTTATTTATTTCCATTTCAAACCTTAGTGTTGACCGCAAAGAATATGCTATGACTCATAATTGACAAAAATAACACTCAGATTTCCATCTTGCCGATCTGGAAGTGAGTAGACATTATAATTCTTAACTGTAATCATAATTCCACCCCTGCACAAAACAAGCCACATTGCCTGCGGTGTTCCCAGATGATCTCTGAGTGGGCGCTGTTCGTGGAGACAGCGTCATACGAAACATTTGGGTCCCGCAAGCGCAGATGACAAACTGGCTCTCTGGCTGACCTTCACTCTTTCACCGCAAGGACGCTTTTAATTTGAGTGTGTAGCTCTCAATACTAAGCACAGCACTGAAGGACATTTTTTTACAGCACAAACACAGCAGGTAAATTGTTAGCAAATGGATGTGCTGTTTAGACTCAGCATGCCACGTTTCATCCTGTACAGCAAAAACCAGACACATTACAGGCTTTTATGGTACATTCCATACCAGCTCTGTGTCTTAATGTTAAATGAATACTTGCTCTGTATATCCATGGTTTAAGGAGGGATAATGGCCAAGGAACGAATGTTGACGTCTTTCAAAACACAATATGGATTAGCAGGAATTCAAATAAGGTCTGTAGGCTTAGTTTAAATATTCAAGAGTTCAATTAAAGCATTTATAACTCATAGTTTAAAGAAAGCAAGAGATGAAGATTGGGTTTGAAATCGAGGTTGAGGAGGGGGTGTCAATATGTAGGTAATCCCCTCAGAGGGGCAGGTATGCCGCCTTCCTATTTGTATGTGTCCCTGTCATATCTTTACACTGTGGGGGACATGGTATGGAGACCATCTGGTGAGACCACATATAATAGAAGCCCACAGATAGAAGAACTGGGATGACCGCCATGTATTTTCAGCAGACTTGACAGCTCTGACACACCTCAGTGAGGTAAAGTGTAAGACTGACCTCAGCAGATGCATCAGCCTTCTTTTATATACAGTAGTACAGTACATGGACGGATGCAATTAATTTATTGTTCTAGTTTACTTTTTTTTGTACACTGTGATAAATATTACATACTTATCTTTTCACGGTCACTAAGGTTTTTTTAACAAAACTAAACAGACTAATAGTTAACTTCAAAACAGATATAGTGTTGTGCTAGAGTGTTGTGAATGGTTGCCAAGGCATTGCAAAGTGTTTGCTAGTGAATGCTACATGAATGATTAGTAGTCAGTAGAGGGTTCTGAGTTATATCTAGGTTCTTCAGAGGGTTGCTATTGTGTTCTAGGGGGTTTCTACGTAGTTGCCATGGGGTAGGTGGCTGCTAGGGTGTTCTGTGTGATTGCTAGTGTGTTTTGGATGGTTGCTAGGTGGTTGTTGGGGGCTCAGAGCAATTGCTTGGGTGTTCTGGCTAATTGCTAGGGTCTCCAGGGTGTTTCTGCGGTGTTTTGGATGGTTGTTAGGTGATTGCTAGGGTGTTCTGGGTGACTCTTAGGTCGTTAGGGGGATGCCAAGGTCTTTTTAGGTTGTTGGGTGGTTGCTAGGGTGTTCTGGATGATTGTAAGGGTATTCTTGGGGGTTGCTAAGTGGCTGCTATGGAGATTTAGATGGTTGTAGGTGGTTGCTAGGGTGTTCTGGGTGGCTGTTCTCTAGGGGGATGCTAAGGTGTTCTTGGGTTGCTGAGTGGTTACTAGGGTGTTCTGGATGATTGCTAGGGTCTCCAGGGGGTTTCTAGGTGGCTGCTAGGGAGATTTAGATGGTTGTAGGTGATTGCTAGGGTGTTCTGGGTGGTTGTTAGATGATTGCTTACTAGGTCAAGTCAAAAATGGTGGGATTATTCTGGTTTCTGGAGTCCCACCCTCACTGTAAGTCTATGGGATTTTTTGTAATCACAGACCATATGAAAAGCATCTGATCACTTAGGAAAGCAAAGTGTCATTCTTGATGAAATACAAGCCAAAGTTCAATACTTGGGGTAAGGGTCTTGTAATAGTAATAGTAATAGTGGTTCTTGCCTTATTTCCAATTAAATCTCTTTTCTGCAGTTACCCAGGAATACTGCTTTACTCAGAGATGAATTACCAAGTCATTAATGTGGGTGAAATGGCTGGGTATATATCCATAGACACGATTAAAGTTGATCTGACATGAATATATATGACAAACTGACATTTTAATACGGCTTAGTGCTTTTAATGTTGAGCTTGTCTCAGTGTGAGATAGAGATCTAATTATTTTGGTATGTGAGTGATGTGTGTGTCTCTGGGTAAGGTTCGACAGGGGGTGGCTGCAGATGTAAGACGTCTACCTGAGTGGGTAACGTCTTTTATTTTTTGCCTCAGCCACTCCCCTTCACCACATCCAAGGCTGTCATGGGCGTCCCAGGGGAGTTCTGGTCATGACTCCTCCTCGGGTAGGCTTGGGGGTAGCATCTACATCTCAATCTGATCTGTGATAGGAGGCCTCACGTGTGTGAGGGAGAGAGAGAGTCCGACAAAACCAGTAACCAAATAAGCTGAGCTGAGCAGATCTAGAAGGCAAGAGAGCCAGAATGAGATATAGGGGTTGAGCAAGTGAGAAGAGAGAGAGAGAGAGAGAGAGAGAGAGGGAGAGAGAGTGAAGCTGGCTGGCAACAGCACACATGCTCAAGGAGAGAAAAGAGGACAGCAATTATTGTATCCAACACCCTACAGCTCCTGCAATAAAGCCTCGCTGTTGTCGGCATCACGAACCTGCTATTCTCTCCACCTGGCCTCATCCCACTGACTTATATGATTGATCCGGGGGAAAATGCTGAAGTTCCGCGCGGACCGGCGAGTGAGGTAGGTAAGGCATCCTGGGAGAGAGTTTATAGCGGCAGACAGCAGTGTGAGGGGAAACTCTGAGCTGGAGGTCAGGCAGGACTGCAATGCAGTGCTGGCTTTCTCGTGGACCATCTTTACGAGATATTGAGGCTTATTCGTGTAAAGTTTGCGTGTTTTGTTCCCGGTGTGTGCGTTGGCACCTCATATGTGTCCTTACTGGATTCCAGTGTGGTTCCGTTTACATTCTCCGTTCCGATGCTGCTAAATCATTTCTTGTTTGCTAATGACTCAGTCATTGATTAGTGGTCATATTAGCGACGTTTATGAGCAGATATATGTCTTGTGCCTCTATGTAGGTTTATAGGTTACACACAAGCGAGCGTGCTCAGTGGCAAGACCACATCGGAGCGTGCGCACGTGCACTCACACCTCAACCTGATTTCAGTGGCTAGGCTGTTGTGCTAGATTTGTTTAAACGTTTGTCCTCTGGTGTTATATGGAGCACAGAGCTCTGGTGTGTGTACCTTTTTGGTGTCAAGAGGTAGATGCCTTAAGCATGAGTGTATTCTTGGCTTGTGCTTCTCATCCCCGACCTATCAGGCCGTGTGTGTTGTGTGTCAGTGTATGCAGAGGCTGCACAGACTTTGAGTTCTGCTTGTGTTATCCTTAAGTGGGTGAATTTGGCATGTTGTTCGAGTGCACTTAAACAACACTGAAGAGGTAAGTCTGCTGTATGTATGAATAACATCAAACTGAAGAGATGGGACAAGTGCAAGATGAATATAAGGGCCTTAAGTCTAGTGTTTTTACAGTAGAACCCAGAAACAGGCTTTTCACACTTGAAATCTTTAAAATAAAGTTGATTTTTAGCACTTGTTTGGCTGGGTTATGCTGGGTTATCTTGTGACATTTTAATGCATGAATTGATCCTGGGCAGTCAGGTTTTCATATTCCTCATTGTAAATGTGTAAACTTTGGGGTTAAATTTCTTTATTTACAAGGTTTATATCATTGGACAAGTAAAACATATGACTGTGGAAATGTCGCCACATAAACTTGCTGATACTGCTGGCAACATTTTCTCTCAGACAATGAAACAGTTAGTTTAATTAGTTGTCGGTTGCTAACTAACATGACGTAACATGTTAGCACCTTAACAATATAGTCTGTAGCTCAAACAGTAGCTAGCATCTACAAGAATTGATGTAAGTTGTTATGGACAAAAACATCTCCCATTTGCATAAATGTAGAATCAAGTTAACACAACATTTAGCAGGGCTTCATAACCTAGAAAAGGTTAAAAGCAATGCTAACCCCCCTTTCAAAGTGTGAAGTATTAACAAAGACTTTATATATAGAAAGACGGTGCACTCGTATCATTATGAATGGGAGAACACGCAATATGGCAGAATAAGTTCCGCCTTCTAAATAAGAGCCAATCGTTGATTGGTAAAGTCATTGCGTCACTGCAGCGGCCGTTAGAAGCTCCGGTTCCTATATAAACAAGTCAGAAGTGCGCTTCCTATAGAGACACACACTTAGGTCTGCACATGCGCATTAGCTTGATCCAGCCTGAAAAATGCTGTTTTTTTTTTTGTCATGATTCGAGCCTTTAGAAACAAAATTTATGAGACAGTTGTTGTCAGATTTCATTGGTGATCTCAAATATGAAAATTAATCAAAATCTTGGCAAACAGCTTTGGAGAATTTGATGTTTCCCCATTCAAAGAGATAGGAGCTGCACTTGCATGCCCGAGAGGAGTTTCAAAGATGGCCGCCGAATGAAATGACTTGTCTTAAAGGGACTTTGGTATTAACTCAAGGTTAAAAATATACTTAACTTATTTTTAACCCCAGGTTAACTTCTTTTTAACCCCGGGTTAAGCATACTGTGAAAAGCCTTGTAGAGGTCGGTTCATGTTAGCTTGGCAAACATATCTGTTTTAAATATGGATTTAACTCGAGCTAGTTGACTGTTATCTTCCTGTGAAACTCACTACATTTCACAACCAAAACAATAAATGCATTAAATGTATTGTCTTAACTTATTTACATTTACCATGGCTTTGCAGATGGGTAAAATCAATGCAAATACTGAAGTGCAATTAGCCATATACTGTGATTAAGCATAGATAGGGTAGCAAAATAAATAGGTTTATAAACTTTTGAAAAGGAGAAGAAAACATTTTCTATATACTTTACTGTTGGTGTCAAAGGCTACGTAACCAATACTTTTAGCTTTAGCTAATTTAGCGAGCTAAATTAGACGGATGCCAGCATAACTAGGTTTTAGTACTGTGTTGGGTCACCTGTTAATCAGCAGTATTTTAGTATTTTAGCTTTATTTTTATTTTTAGTTACCAGTAACAACACTGCACTTGTCCAATGTAAAATCTGGTTCCTGAAGCAAAACAAGTCTAAATTTCACCCTGACTGTAGCATGACTAAAATTATATCTTATGGCCTGGATCTTTTCTAAATGCTAGTTTTGTTTTGATGTCTCTGTATCCATGGCTCTCTGAGAGAAACAGGTTAACCAAACCCAGAGAAAATGTATTTGCTTGCTCTCTCTTTAGCAGTTGTAAAATCAATAGCCAGAAAAGTGACACGCAGCAATGAAAACACTTGTAGGATTTACACCCGAGGGACGAGTTTCAAGTGCACATCCACAGGGAGAACACACAAGCCGAGGTCAGAGAAAGTGTGACAGGAAGTTGAACTCCAGGCTTCAGGGTTATTATATGGACAAAAGAGATGTCTTTTCTGAATATTGACTGAATATAAAAGGTGTCTATGAACTCTGACATGTTATTCTTCAAGAACTGCTCTTGTTGATATTTTGGCATTGAGCGCAAACCTGTCCACAGTTAACACGCTCTTTCACAAGCACTGACAGCCATTAATTTCCACAGCAGTTGTCTCATGTGGACTTACAAAGAAAGTGGCCTTGTATTGATCGGACCTGATGTTGTAATTCTGAATTATTAATAAAGAAGGGATGTGCCTGCTGAGAAAAAGGTTTGAGACCACAAAAATGAGTTGTGGAGCATCTGAAACAAATGGGAAAATCAGTTCCAGCTGCTTTTGGCTTGATATTCTTCCAGACAGAGTTTTTGAAAGATTGTTTTGGCTGGTTTATAATGTGTTTGTCAGTCTGAAATCCTAAGTGTCTTTTTTTTATCTTTTCAGTCAAAATGACCCTAATGGAACAGTTGGACACCAGCAAGTGATCCAGACGCACCTGGAAGATAGCGGACCTTTGAAACCCTTGCTGTGAGTGATCTTTTGTTTATTCTTTTGTAAATATGCTGCTAGTTTCATACTGCCTTTGTTAAATCTGTGACATGTTGAATAAGAGCTTGTAAACTATTGTGAAATCATAGGATACATACCTACTTATTTCTGACAACAAGCTCACCAAGTGTCTTCTTTCAAAAAGAGTGAAGCTATTCCTTTAGTCCAAAGGGTTCATGAACTCATTCATGTAATAATTTTTTGACTGGCTATGTGATTTTTTTTTTTTTTTTTTTTTTTTTTTTTAAATAATGCACAGTGATACCATCCCCATGATAGATTGTAAAATGTCATGAAATTAGTACTTGTATTAATCAAAGACACGTTAAATTGATCAAAATTTATTCCAAAAAAAAGTTTGTAATTAATGCTGCTCTTTTTAGCTTTCTATCCATCAAAAGAATCCTGAAAAAAAAGAATATCACAATTTCCACAAAAAAAATATTAGGCAGCAAAACTGTTTTCAACATGTTTCTTAAGCACCAAATCAGCATATGAGAATGATTTCTGAAGTGTCATGTGACACTGGAGTAATGATTCTGAAAATTCAGCTTTATCATCACAGCAATAAAATACATTTAAAATATATTAAAATAGAAAGCAGTTATTTTAAATTGTAAAAAAAAATTCATAATATTACTGTTTATATTGTATTTTTGATCAAATAAATCAAACCTTGATGAGACTTCTTTCAAAAACAAAAACCCAAGTGTATATTTTGATAATTGTATATTTTGATAGGGTATATTTTGATATTTAAGCTGCACAGTTATGTAAAAAAGTGTTTTTCTAAAACTCTGCGGCATAAATCGCACATGCATGTGTAATTTTGGCTAGTCACGCTTTTCACATACTGACTTTTTTCCAGTTGAACACAAAAGGAAAGGAAATGTCAAAGCTACATTGTTATAGTGTATTAAAAATGTATTTAAAAGGATAAGACATACCAATTTGTATAAAAATATTATAAAATATACTTTATTTGAATCTTAATTTGTCAAAAATTCAGACTAGCTGTATTGTAGGTAAAAATAAAATATATTTTTACTTTGAGAAGGAGTCCGTTTACTTGCTGCTAAAAACACGAGATCCCAGCGGTCACTGTCACTCATGTCGGTTGAAATCATCAACTCTCATTGAAAATGAATGACTTCCGGCTCGTTGTTGCTGTAAATGTCAGTGTGAACGCCTCTAAGGAGATGAGGAGACGGAAAAACAGTTACTTGTCAGGCCAGCTCTTTTTTGTCTGGCTTTTTGTGTAATAGCCACTACACAATAATTATACACTTGCAGAAACATAAATATATACATACAAACGGCACTGTCAGGATAAATTACACTGAGAGCATTTTATTAATTAGTTTTAAGCTTCATCAGATAACAGGTGGAGGATAAATGTCAGAATTTCCTTGACTTCCTCTATAAATTTAATAAATCGTTGTGCCTGGACAAAGAGAATGCACTTGCCTCTCTCAAGGTCTTGCTCTCCTCCGGATCAATATAATATTGAGTCAAGAGGCAATAACACATTAATAAGGGGCGATGCCATTAAAGCCGAGATCCATTGAGGATTTAATTTTATTAATTTCCTGTTAAGACGCAGGAAGCTGCAGGAACATAACCGCTGTTTGCAGCGATAGCTAAATAAAGCCTAGATAATTAGCACAGAGATGTTTCTGGTGTGGGTATCGTGCCCTAATGTAGTAATTGTTACTGTCGTGTGCATGTTCCCACTTTGCGCTAATGATTGTGTGTGTTTTATATCCTCATTTGATCTGAATGTGCATGCTCTGTTCCATATGTGTTTATGTGATGTTCTTTGCCTCAGAGACTCATAATGACTTGCGTATGGCTATAAACTGACTGCGGATGGTAGTGTGCAGTACAGTGAGCTTTCCAAGATGGAAGCTTCAGCCACCGGGCGGCTCTAGGGGATTGTAAATTCATCTTGCTGGTCGGTGGATCGAAGGCTGTTGGAGAGGGCCTGGGCGGCCCAGTAAGGAGATCAATACGATTGACCTGGGACTGCAGGCTTGCATCCACCAACTCTTTCTCTCTTTCTTTCCTCTACTCGCCACTCCAATCACATTCTTTGTGAACCATCGCCTGTTTTTAAACTGCAACCTCAGGGGTGCGGCCTTACGACGCTGCCAGTTGGGATTAAAAATAGCTGCTCCCCGAATGCCTGTGTGCTTCCTTCCCATAATCCCTCAGTTTTCCACCAGTTCGAGTCAGTGTATTCGTTTTTTAAAATGATTTCTCTGCATTGGTGCGTTGAACGCAGGCAGATGAGAAGTTGGTTACGGGATCAAAAGCTGGGATGGCTCAATGGCTTTGTGTGTGTGCTCACAGGAGCTCTGATTCGGAAATGAACGGCAAAGCGGGTGGCAGGGGGCCCGTGAACAAAGCCAGCGAAGCAAACAGCAATGCCAACAATCTCAGCATGGTTTCTGAGATGCCCCCGGACTCCCAGAACCACGCACGGGTTAGTACAGCTGCTGTAGAATAGAATTATTCTTCGATGATGATGATGATGATGATGATGATGATGATGATTTGTATTATTATTTGTATTAATATTAATTTTTGTTTTTATATTAATATTTTATTGTTATTATCATTAAATATGAGTTTTAAAACATTTTGTTTTAAAAATGCTTTTTATATTATGTTTTATTATATTTCTTTATATTTTACATGTTATTTTTATTATATCATATAAGTTTTAATACAAATATTTTTGTTTAAAATATGCTTTTTATATTATATTATATTAAAGTTTTAATACACATATTTCTTTTTAAAAATTTTATATTATATTATATTTTATATTTTATTAAAGTTCTAATACAAATATTTCTGTTTAATTATATTATATTATAGTATATTATATTATTAAGACACAGCATAAGATACAATTTTATTTAAACTTGATATTACAAACAAGTCTTGTCAGTTTTATTTTAATATTTTTTTATACATTATAGAAAATATTAATGTTTTTAATGAGCTTTTATTTTATAATGTTTTTTTTGTTTGATTTTTTTTTTTTTAAGGTTTTTTTTCTTTTATAATTACTGTTTCTGTTTAGCTTTAATTCATTTTTTTTATTTAAATTTTACATTTAGAAATTTTAGTACTTGAACTTAAAAATGTAGAAATGTTGCCTTGGCAACTAACTGAAATAAAATAAGTTAAAGTTTTATTTCAGCTTTATTTCAATAAACGAAAACTATTTTTAATGGTTTTAGTTTTTGTTAACAATGGTCTGGCTAAAGTGCACATCTTTCCTCTGTAATTCATTACCACTATCATTCATTACTCAGATTGTGTGCGTCTACCGTTGGTGTTATTGTGTAAACACTCCTCCGTGACTCTCCCACCAGGGCACACGCACACCCAAGAGAGCCGCCACATTTGGGAAGCGGTCCAACTCTATGCGACGCAACCCGAACGCTGAGGTGGCCCGGCAGGGTTGGCTTCACAAACAGGTACTGTTGCTCAACCTCACCATCATCCACACAGACACACACAAACAAACATGCTCTCACAACCCAAAGCCATAACTCTATAATCCACACTTAAGCCACGCTCTTTCAAAAAACGTCTAGGCACTTAGATGTAGTTTCAAGGGCTTCATTTCTTATCTTTTCTTTTTTTTTTTCTCATTTTCTGTAATGTAGGCAAGCAGTGGTGTGAAACAGTGGAACAAGCGCTGGTTCGTGCTGACAGATCGATGTCTTTTCTACTATAAAGGTAGGTTTTGTATGTAAATGCTGGTTTATGCATATGTTCAGGCCTTGTGAATTTGGTTGAACATTTCAGTGAGTTCCCCAGAGCTCAAAAGTTGTATTATTTGAATGTATTTTTTACAAACCAGTTTTATAAAACAATATTTGAATTTATCCCATGGCATTATTTCAGCACACAGGCTGTGTGCTGTCAGTAGCGAAGAAAGAAATATAAAAGTAGATCTATAATGACAGTCTAGCACAAGCACACATCCTCAATGATGGCCTTAAGAAACTGTATTATCTGTGTTGTGTCAATGGAAAAAGTACAGTGGTATTTTGAAGCACTGTAAATCAGTGGTTTTGGAAGATCCTTTTGAAAGATCCACAAAATACCATATAAATACTACAGTACAGTTCAAAAGTTTGGGGTCAATACAATGTTTTTTTTTTTTAAATGAAATTAACACTTTTATTCAGCAAGGATACATTAAATTGATCAAAAGTGACAGTAAAGACAAAATGTAAAAACAATTCTATTTCAAATAAATCCTTTTCTTTTGAACCTACTATCCATCAAAGAATCCTGGAAAAAAAAAAAAAAAAAAAATTCTTGAGCACCAAATCTGCATATTAGAATGATTTCTGAAGGATCATGTGACACTGAAGACTAGAGTAATGATGCTGAAAATTCAGGTTTGGCATTATAGGAATAAATTACATTTTTCTCTATATTAAAATAGATAGCAGTTACTTTAAATTGTAATAATATTTCACAATTTACTGTATTTTTAATCAAATAAATGCAGCTTTTGTGAGCATAAGAGACATTAAAAAGTCTTACCGAAGCCAAACTTTTGAACGTTAGTGTACAGTACATATGAATACTTGTGTGAAAAAAGTACCTTGATACCGCCATTGTATTTTTTTAAGGTTAGACTGCACATCAGTTGTTTGTTTATATGCAGTGCTGAAAATAGAGAATTTCATGTTTAGACATGTTTGTTTTGTTGTGTTATTTCTCATGAACTTTTTCGTGACGTTGTGTTGACAGCCATGCAGGCTGATGTTGTCATGGTGGAATTTTACATAAACCTGAACCATCCAAGTTGTGGTTGCCTTCCAACCGAGGCATAGACAAGACATTAGTAATTATCTTTGCTATGGGGTAATTACATGTTTTTACATGACATTTTAATTTTCACAATATATTCAGCTATTTCACAAATTGGAAAGAAATGAATGAAGTGTAGCTGGATAGAGTGTGTAATGTTGGAGATTAAGGAAATGGGTTTTATGAAGGCTAAAAGTATTTAAAATGTTTGCATACATGCATAATGTGTTTGAGATACAGTATTAGTTAAAATAACATAACATTTGTACAATTCAGTTTGGTGCAAGAATGACACATTTCAAATTTAAGTGTGAAGCAAATTTGTAGTGAGTTGTTCCCACACGATCTCAGAAAGCGACGTCTGTGATCTGTGTGACGAGAATATATGACTGTCTCCTTTATACCAGCCGTGAAGGTCAGTCACAGCTCATGCGTGGAGAATCAACATCATCCAGAGGCATTGTGGTATAGAGGAGGGTGTTAAGATATTTGGTATGCAGCTTTGCCCAGATGTTCCTTCATGATGTTCTTCTCTCACTTCAATTTTAGAGTTCTGTTTTGCTCAGTTCTTTAGACACTGGTCACATCTGGGGTTTTAATCCTTTCAGACCCATGTGGTTTCCTGATGGCTTTAACCCTTTCAGACCCATTATGTCCATGTGTGTGTGTGTATGTGTATATATATATATATATATATATATATGTATGCAACGGTTCGTTCTGGTTCTCGAATCTGATTGGCTGAGAGGTCTTTCCAGCCATGCAATATTCTACCAGTATCACCACGGGAACCGTTTCACCGTTTGAATCACTCTGCTGTCAGCATTCTCACAGCGAGTGTCATGGCGGACAAGCAAACCCACCATATTTTTATAGATACTACAGTTATTTTGTAATGGAATGTAGTTTTTAGGCAAGAATGTAGTTGTTTAGACCTCAGATATGCGATTTGTATGTAAACATAGCGCCTATTTAAAAATTGGTTTAGACGCTTACAGAGATGTGAGCTCCATGCCGTCAGTGACCGTTCATTGCTCATGTACCCGCAGAGAACAGCTTCATCTCGGCCAGTCCTTCGGGAATTTGCCGCTGGCTCTTATGTAGATAGTGTTTTAACATGAGGTATAATTAGTTTTGGGTATATCAATCAGGCAATCTTTGGTCTTATTACTTGTTCCAGAGCTTAAGATTTGGCTTAAGGGCTATATTAAGTTTCATAACTTTATTTACATTGAAATTAAATCCTGCACTAACTAGAGCGCTGTTTTTGTACATTTGACTGAACTGTTTGCTTGTGTTTATTTCCTATTTTACTGCTTATGCTGTTATAATGACTGTTGTTATTAATTTAAATATTATTGTTCAATAAATAATATTTTATATAAATAACATGCCATATTTTTTGACTGTCTTCACAATGTCTTTATGAGTGAGTCAGTCACGCGCAAAGACTTTTATATTGAAATGGACTGAAACAATGAAACAAGGATGTTGCTTTTACTTTAAACAACATCTTACGAGATACAACTGACAAATGCGCTGTCATGGGAATGTCTTAAATGTCTTAAATTGTTCCCCTCTTTTTTTTTTTTTTTTTTCTCAGTATCAACGTTAGATACAAATTATAATCTATACACATCTTTATACTCTCCTCACTCTTCTATCTAGTTACTTAATTGTTTATTTTGGTTATTTAAAAGATTTTTTTTTTCCTTATTTATTCCTCTTTTCCTTATTTATTTATTTAATAAATTAACTTTATTTGTTTTTCTATCTTGTCTATCTTTTTTTTTCTATCTTCTTTTTTCTCTTCTTTATCCTTATTACTATTATTATTATTATTATTATTATCATTATTATATATTTTCTTCTTCTTTTTATTTAACTCATTCATTTCTTTTCTTTTTTTATTTGAAGTATTTTCAATATTATTATTATTATTATTATTTTTTTTCTTTCCTTCCTATTTCTCTCAAATAAAATTACATTATACACATTCAAGATAGAGAGGTATATTATACATACATATACATTACTCATACACTTCACATAACTACATGTAAATGGTGTTTTTGTTGTGTACTTATGTTAATCTTCAATTTATTTGTACTGCACTGTTAAGTCTATTTTTTGTATTATGTTTTCATTGTATGTCTTATTGTCTTGCTCTTTAAAAAAAAAAAAAAAAGGAACGTCTTAAATGTTAAAAGGACAAGACAAAGATATCACTTTCCTCAGTGGACATTCAAACTGATTTTATGATTATGAATGACCTGAAGAATATCAGCTACATGCTACGGCCTACAGCCGAATCACAGCCGAGCTGATATACAACCATATCACACGGCTACTCGTTGCTCATATATATATATATATATATATATATATATATAATATATTAGAGATGCACCGATACTAAATTTCTCTGCCGATACCGATAGCCGATTATTCAGAATGATATTGGCCGATGCCGATACCGATAGTTTGGTTTTTCTTAAGGAAAAAAAATCTCTCCCAAATAATGTTGCAAACTATACAGGGAACCCTCTCATTTGGTACACTACAATATTAGAGGTTACAATTAACAACAGAAGTTTTATATTCAGCTGCTGTTTATTTCCAGATATAATAATTACACTCAAATAAACACTGAAATGTTTGTATAAAACTTAGTATCAAATAAGGTAGTTTTCATAAGCACTTGTTGTCTTCATGGCAAATTTACACAAACATAATTAACATTAAATAAGCTCCTCTCTAGTGTTTTTTTTATATATATATATATATAGATAGCTAAGGAACTGTAAACATTGGAAAACGTTCCTGAGGTAAATTTGACATGTGACATATTGTTCACAAGCTGTTTTATTGACGTCTTTCCGCAGTTGAAGCACAAATAAAGTGATTACATGAGATGTGATACATTCTGGTAAGTTGTACTAGGCTATATCTTTCAACATACCTTTGATATTCATGCATGTTTTTCGAGATATAACTTGTATTGAAGAGGAAGAAAAGACTCGCGCTCCGCGCTGCCGCCTGAACTGAGGCATTACAGCGATCTGACACATTTAAAAGCGTCAAAACGCCATTTATTGTTTGAATTTCATGATAAAATGGACAGAATTTGAAAACTGAAACTGTATTCTTATCAGAAGTAACAAAGCACAAAGCCTTTTGCGATTATTGGACCGGAGGCGCTACAAATACTATTTGATGTAGCAAAAAATAAAAATAAAAACGCAGACCTGGCAACCCTGGCTTGAACTACGGGTGATTCATAGGGTCAAAAAGAGCCTGCTTTAGCGTCACTATTTTTAAACTGTTAATGCGTTAAAATTCAACACAAAAGCTGGTTTGCCAACCGCCAAGAAGAAGAAATTCAACACAAGAGTGATTTTCTCGACACACAGTATGTATGAGTTGCAGTCTGAACACGTTTTTCTGCACCCTTTTGATTGACAGGATATAATCAGCCCTGATCATCGGCCGTTATAAACAATCGGCCGATGGCCGATAGTGATGATAATAGCTTTTATCGGCCGATACCAATTGTTGGCCGATACATCGGTGCATCTCTAATATATATGTATATATATATATATAATGGGCCTGAAAGGGTTAAAGCCATCAGGAAATCATGTGGGAAGTTAAAAATAGTCAGCATATTAAAGAATGACTTTCAGAATGTTATTGTGAAATATCAACCTACTAATTTCAGAGGAAGAAGAGGAATTCCTTGACAAGAATGTCAAATATTCTATTTTGGGTTTGCAAGATACTGGACCACTTCAAACCTCTCTGTCACCAAAGCCCCTCCCATGCTCTAATGGTTAAATTTAGACTCCATAGGCAGATAGCGTGTTCTCTAAAATGAGTGGCTTTGCATTGGACATGTCAGCATATGAGAGGTTGCCCGTAGGTGTGGATGATGTGCATCAGCTGACTGCATGTCCAGCACGTGTCCTGCCCCCTTCCCTCCAGCCGCAGTCATATCATGTCAACAGCAACACGCTAGTTCACTGGCTTTCCATCCTACTTCAATCAAGCTTGTTTAGCATGAATTTTTGCCTTCACACACTAATAGCCTTGATTTGCATTTTTTTACATTCTTAAGAAGATAATTTGCTTATACACTTCAGATAATACTGTATATCTTGATTTAGTTATATTTTGAGGTTTTTAATGCATGAAACTTACAGGGGTTTTTTTTTTTACATTTATTTACACAATTTGCCAAACTATGATACTTTTTATGCTACTTTTGCATTTTTTTCAAAGCTTGAAGCTTTATTCGCCATTCATTTTAATTACATTGAAAAGAACAACCATTTTCTCTCTACTTTTGTGTTCTACTGGGGAAAAAAGGTCTTCTTAAAGGAATGAGGATGATTAAATGACAGAATTGAAATTTTTGAGTGAATAATTCTTTTAAGGTCTTAATGGAATTTGTGTAGTAAATTTATCTTCATAAAGTTTAGACAATTTTATTTGAAAACAAGACAAAAATACTGAAGAAAAATGTTTCAGTGCACTCCTTTTATCTGCATATTTTCCTCTGTGTCCCTCATTACTGAAAGGAACACTGTACTTTATCTTTGTGTTTTCTGTGCTGTATTTTCTAAAGTGATTTAAAATCCACATACTTTACTTTCTGGGAATATCAGTCAGTGATTTGTCTTCATATTTGCTAAAGAAGGTGTAGCTAGTGCATCAGAAGAATATAAATCAAAATATATTAGGTTATGTAATCACAATGTTTTTTTTTTTTCATCTTATTACGTAATCTTATGGCAATACTCTTGTCAGTGATTCATTGTGCATTGTTTTAAAAGCAAACAATATTGATGGTGCGACTGTTACATTTTGATTTTAGATCCATTTGTGGGTTTGTGTGTGCACCTGACCATAGTTGACAGTGATACTGTCTGAGGTAATGCAAATATGAGTCTCTCAACGTCTCCAAACATGCCAGATTTCCTTTAAAATTCCCTCTTCACTTGCTGTCAGTGGTGTTCTTAGTGTGTTCTCAGTTTTCAGACACTGGCTTCTTGTTCCTGTGTATCTGAACACTTGCGTGCCATATCAGAAACAAACTTGTTCTGTGGGATTTTAACTGCCAATCATCCGTGTAAAAAACAGAGAGGTTGTCTTGGTTTTTGAGCACTGTGTGTTTGCTCAGAAGTATCATGCCAATTGAAAGTGACAGGGCACGAGCCACTTCAGATGTTGAGCCAAAATTTTAAATGCAACTCTGAACAATTATTTAAAATTATCTCATTACTATATTACTATATGTTGCATGACTGTTTTTGACAAAAGTGTTTGTTTTCCAGGGAATAGTTGTTTTTTTAATTACCATACAATGAAAATGATTGGCTGTCATGTTTTGTGCATGTTTATGTAGTTTATATAAAATATCATATTAAAGGATAGTTTACCCAACAAAAAAAATGTCATGTTGAACACAAAAGAAGATATTTTAATAAATGTTTTAATGTTTTTTCATCCAACAATGCAAATCATTGGGGTCCAATGTTATTTGGACCCCATTGACTTTCATTGTACGGATGAGAACAATTCAAATGTTCTTCAAAATCTCCTTTGTGGTCCACAGAAGAAAGTAAGTCATACAGGTTTGGAACCACACGAGGCTGAGTAAATATGACAGAATTTTCACTTTTGTATGTACTTCTCTTTAACTAGGGATTTGAATCAATTCCATGCCAAACAAAAACCGTACCACTAAACCAACACATCTTACACTTTTAAAACATGCTCTGAAGATCATTCCTCTCCTTGAAGGCCTCCTCATTCCCATGCGGGAATTGCAGTGAGGCCTTTGTTATGGGCTGTGGTGCTTCCTTCTTTGAATTACTACCTTACTATCTTAATGCAAGCATCTACCTTTGGCAGGACTCCCATGCGTTTGATCTCAGGGAGTGTAGACACTAGACGGCCTCCTGGCTCTGCTCAGATACGTATGTCATGGGGTTTGTTTGGGCTAGAATAAAAAAAGCTGTAAAGGCTGTTGCCTTCTTCCACAGCGCCTATGGAGGATAAAGCTGTCCACAATCCAACATCCAGTGTCCTCAAGCTTTGTATGTGGATATACTTTCACACATGTGCATTCTGATCAGAGACTGTGTTTGGTGATTGATTTAGCCCTGCTGATCATATGAGCAAATTCTCACTGGTCTCCTTAATGCCTATTTGTTGTGTAAATTTGAGACCCATTAAAGCTCCATTACCCTATCACATTAGATCATAAAATGTTCCCAGCTCAGGCTGCAATTTAATCATAAACTTGAGAAACATCTGTGTATGCGTCTACCCTGAGGAGGAGGTCTACAGTAATGGTTCTTGGCTGGATCAAGCTTTCTGTGTGCAGCAGGTTTAATTATATCGGTGAGTGCAGCAAGGCCTGTGGGGCTACAGCTGCATGATTCAACCCTGTTGACTTTGCCCACGTCTCTCTGGCTAATTACTTCACACTGCCTCTCCATTACCCCTCATATATTGAAGGCAACATCAAAACACATGCTCTGTTCCAAAACCTAGTGAGCTGCCTGTGGAGGGAGTGTTTTAAGGCATTATATGAACACTCTTAACGTAGAGAAGATGATCCCAGAATGCATTGCAGCAGCTCAGTGACAAAAAAAAAAAAAAAAAAAAATCTAAGGTGTGAGACGAGGTGGAGAAAGCAAGAGAAATTGATTATGAATTAACTTTAGGTACTGAAAAATATCAATAAAAATTTTAGTGAGTTTATTATATAAAATGATTTATTATACACTACTGTTCAAAAGTTTGGGGGTCAATAAGATTTTGTTTTTCATCAAAAAAAGAAAGCTCAGCTTTTCTATCACATGAATAAATTACATTTTAAAATATATTAAATAGATTATATTTTATTAAAATTTCACTATATCACTGTTTTTACTGTATTTTTGATCAAATAAATGCAGCCTTGATGATCATAAAATAATTATTTTAAAAATATTAAGAAATCTTACTGACCCCAAACTTTTGAACAGCATTTTTTATTTTTGTTTTTATTTTGTCATTTTATACCATTCTGGGAATTGCAGTGTTAGCTTGTCAAACTCTAACTCCCATCAATTTCCTAAAAAAAATAAAATAAAATAATATTAATAATAATCCAAGATGGCAGATGAGCTGAGATCAATGAATAAATCTGTAGATTATGAATAATAATTATTGAAAAATATCAATAACAATAGTTCAGTGTAATTTAATTTAAATGTAATTTATGGGTTATTTTACCGACTGTTTGTAAGGTTTGTGAATTTTAATTATTATTGTATATTATAATTATTAGTGTGTGTTAGCTTAGCAACATGCTAAAAGTCTCCTTGCCTATGTAGTGTGCATTCGTTTTAATTTTTGGAATAGAACTATTCCTCCTTTTGACCACAGTGTCTGTGGAAATCAGAAACATATTAGATATACTGTGCATATAAAGCATATACACCTATAGCTATGTTTGTGTTTCAGTATGCCAACAAACATAGTCACCCAACTTGCATTGTAATAAATTTGCGACTACTTTAAACAAAGATCATTGTATATTCAAAAATGTAGCGCATAACAAAATTAATGAGAGTCACTGTCAGTGGCATAACAAACACACTCCAGGAACACCAGGAAGTTTCTTTCTATTCTTGACTGGCTCACTGGGATGAGAGGGTCATTTATTTAAAAATCACAATCAGCAACACTCAGTAGCTGGCTGTGTCCCATACGTCTCCACGGCTGCCCTTAATATCTTAGAGACGGCACTGTGTTTGGAGGCACAACACCCTATGTCCTCTTATCACCCCGCATCCATCTACCCAACTGAGCTGTTCTAAAGGGTTGGAGAATGTGCGACAGAGCAATTTAATGCCTCAATTGGTATTCTGAACGTGGGGAGATGTTGAAAAATGGCTCGCTGTTGTTGTCACTGCAGATATCAGAGCTGTATGCCAAATAATTAGAAGAGACGGTAACAGGGAAAAATAAACTTGGATGAATGGGTGAAGATTAGCAGTGTACATAAATCAGTGGTTCAGTAACACAGATCTAGTTTCCCTAAGACACATCTGATAGGCCAGTTGTCACCATGTACTTACACTAGTCTTAATGTCACCATGAAATCAAAACGGACAATTCTTGTTTTTTTATGGAATATTGCAAAATATATTATTTACAGTATAAATTATAAATTTACCTGTTGCACATCATTATTTTTTTCAAAATTCATATTCCCTTGTAATCTTTAATCAAAATAACTTCCCCTCCCTCTTGCAACGACATCTCTTCTCTCTTGATGTTTTTCAGCGTGAGGGCAGGACAACCTGTCACTCACATGAGATCACCACAATCGCAAAACAACAATCAATTCCTGATGGACAATCACGTCCCACCCTACATTTTTTCTTGTTCGAGAAGCCGTCTCAGTCAGAAATACTGAAGAAAATACTATTGCAACTTCCATTTCGTGCATTTCGTGTTAGCAAAATTTTGGGAGCAAAATTATCCACTATCCATTGTCAATAGTGAAGCAATGCATGAAGAACAGCTCACACAGAATTCACTTTCAAACCAAGCAGTTTTCTGTTGTCCAACATAGCAATTTTGCATGACCAGCTTCGACCTGTTACGAAATCTGCGCGTGCGAATCTCTTGCCCTCAGGCAAAATTCCCAGTGCGGCAATTCCTAATAAAATGACTGGATTTTTACAACAGTAAATTTGACTGCACCTTTTCTCAAGGCTTTTACCAAAAACTGTTTGAAATGAAAAGTACGTATGTTTTTGAGCCTGTGATATCAAGAATCATTTGAAAAGACAAACAACAGATCCTGAGAGAATTTATGAATTAGAATTGTTACGTAACAGGAATCAATACTCAGCCCAGTGTAAATATTGCCTCAGCTTTTGTATTGACATGTAGCTGCCATTATGTATAAAGTATATAAAACTATGTCAAAGCACTTGGACACAGATTCAGATAAAAATAAGTGACTGCCAAAAAAAAAAAAAATCTTGATCTCAGTTTTCATCTTGTTTTACAGTGATCTAAAAATCATTAAAAAGGCATTGTAAGACAGTAAGACTTGAATTTATCTTAATGCTTCTCACTTATTCATTATTATTATTACTATTATTATTATTGTATCATTTTCTTGTTTTAAACTTAATTTTTCTTAGATTTATACGTAAAGGCACACTATGTAAATTTTCACCACTAGAGGTCACTTATTCAAAACAAAGACGTAGCTTGATGACGCCTTGATTTCGCGGAATCATGGAAGGTGTTGTCTACAACCGGCGGAAAAGAATCTGGACATGTTCATGGATGAGATTATTAAAAAAGTTGAAAGTTGTTATAGTGCAACTCTGCGTTCGCTCGGCGGCTACTATGAGACACTTGTTGCACACTGCAGTAAGCTAGATCGATATTAGGCATGGTAAAACATGGTACTCACTGTAAATCAAGAAAACTAGAAACTAAAACTATGTAACGACGCATGGGCACGGCCCATATCCTGGTTAAAACTGTTTATTTCTCTGGATTTAAACATTCTTGGAAACATTTGGTATACAAAAATTCATCAAAATATATAACATTGTTCTAGTGTTTTTTGGATATTTTAATCCAAAAATCTTACATATTGTGCCTTTAACACAACATATAACAATATGCCAACAGGTTAAGAAAAATAAAATAAACTAACCAAAACCATGTCTTATTATCTTATTTTACTTTTCAGGTAGATTTATCTTGTTTTAAAGATATTTAGACATTTTCCTAGAAAATAAGACAAAAATTAGCATATAATAAGCATAGTAAGGTTAGATTTTATGCAGCTAGTCTGTAACCACGTTTTAAGGATTTGAGAGGACTAATAAATTAAAGATTCAACCACTGAAAAAAAACTCATATCTGAACTCATAACCACAAATCTAAAAAATTGGAAGTGACATTCCTTGTCAATGTCTGTAGTGATTACAGCCTTGACAGACAGGTTTAGACTGTGTTTTGTTGTTGTTGTGGTTGTTGTTGTGATTATTGTTGTTTTACAACCCTCCTTTATACAATGTTCATGCATTTCATTGTAGTTTTAAGTTTGTTGTGGAGATTATGTTTTTCCATATCAGTATACGTTTCATACTCAGAATTGTTTTGCCCGGCCTTTTTGTTGACAGAATAATAGTCTCTGATTGGTTGTTCAGTGCAGGTACAGCTGGTCGAGAGCCAGAATTCCTGCAGCACTGAGTCACTGAGGGATGATAGCTATCTTTTATCTTTTGCTTGCGCTCTCTCTCTCTCTCTCTCTCTCTCTCTCGCTTCTATATAGCGCAAACACAACCTGCTAAACCCCTCCTTTCCCTCCGTCCCTCCCTCTGTCTCTCATTCACACACAAACACGCACGCACAGTGCTGTCAGAACACACGCACACACACGCGGGTGGGTTCACTGCATTTCCCCGGCAGCAGCTCTCAGTACGGGAGATCGAGAGCGAGAACACTGGATCTCCGATGCCCTCCTCGCTATGAAAATTTAACGATGTGCTCCATTATTTAACCAGCCTGAGCACTTCTCTTCCAGGCTGTGCGCCGCTGCTTGCTTCAGTGTCATTAGCGTTTCTTTGCGCTGGGATAAAAATGGATATCTATTATGGGATTCACCTGCAGTTTACCTGCTTTTCTATTACCGCTGCCTACCATCATCAATGTAGCGGCACACAACAGAAAGTTGGACTTTTCTGATTTAGTACAGAGTTGTTTCTCACCTAATTGGATAATCAGCTTTTTTAAAATCCAGGTTGGAATGATATAATACTGATGTTTTTTTTGTTGTTGTTTTTTTAGCATTAATGTTTGTTTTTTTCCTCCTTTTTTAATGTTTATTCCATCCAGACGATAAAGAAGAAGGAGTCTTAGGCAGCCTTCCTCTTCTCAGCTTCAAGATTGGACCAGTCCAGGCATCGGACAACATCAGCCGCAAGTTTGCCTTTAAGGTTGGTGATCTCTGTGCATTTTTAATAAAAGTTTTGAATGCTTTCAGGACTAGGGCTGGGAGGGGTGACAGGTAAACATGGTATTCGGTGTCAGTGTAGGTCATATGATAATAGGAAACTTTAAGTGATGTTTCTGAATTAATCATGACTCAATGACCATGTATCCGTTTTTAGTCAAAACCACTGACTCTATATTTACTCTGATTGCACACCCACACATGCAGTGGACTTTGCATCTTTGCATGCGTTCCCGAATGTGTTTGCACACTATGTGCCAGAAGGACAAACATAATGTCAGATTATATTTTCATCATGATCCCAGGCGACTGGGTTTGAGTACATAGACCTTTAGAGCATGCATATAAGACGGATCTCAGTATTTCGGAGTGTATACGCCCCGGTTGCTCTGTGAGAGGACGGTGTTGTGGTGAGTTATCATAATTTAGTAAATAAGATTATGTTTAGCCTGTTTGTGAAGCTCTATTAGATTAGACAGGGTGCATGCTGGGTAGCATGTGAAGATGTGTTTTGAGCTGTGTTTTGAGCATACGATTGTAGGTGTACTCGTTCCACTTGCGGAGAATGTGAGACCGTTATGTGTTGGGTAACTGTGTTTATGTCTCTTGCCTCTGGCTCCATGGGGCCCCTAAGGGTTGGGCTGGAGATGCTCAAGAATCTGATGTCGTGTCTCTGCAGGTCTTGTTAGATTTCTAGTAAAACTGCTTTTTTCATATATATAGCACCTGGCTTTTAAACTGACCAATAGGAAATAAGTAAGCAACAGACGAGGCACAGCTGAGGCGTTGATGACCTTTGGCAATACTTTTAAAAGAAACAGGAAGGAGGAATAAGGCTTTGCTTCTGTCAGAGCTGTATTAAGAGTAATTTCTGATTTAAGCTTTTTGAATATTTAGTTATATTTGAATGATGCTTTATGCAAAAATATTTATTTGACTTATTTAGAATTAACTTCTTGGAAAATTGGGTTATTTTTAGGAATATTAATAATAATAATTTTTATTATTCAGTTGTACTCATGTATATATACATTTAAGTTAATACTTTGTATTTGATAAATGTTTAAACATTTTATTTTGTGCTTGACTCAAATAAAAATATTATTTAATTTATATACACTACCATTCAAAAGTTTATAGACGATAAAAAGAAAGAAGCATTTTATGCTCAGAAAGGCTGCATTTATTTGAAAAAAAAATACAGTAAAAACAGTAAAATATTATTACAGTGTAATATAAATGTTTTCTATTTGAATATATTTTAAGATGTAATTTATTCTTGGTGGCAAAGCTGAATTTTCAGCATCATTACTCCAGTCTTTAGTGTCACATGATCCTTCAGAAATCATTCTAATATGCTAAATTGCTGCTCAAGAAACATTTTTTATTTTTATCACTGTTGTAAATAGTTGTGCTGCTTAACATTTTTTTCAGGATTCTTTGATAAACAGAAAATTCAAAAGAACAGCATTTATTTGAATTAGAAATATTCTATAGCATCATGAGAGTCTTTACTGTCACTTTTGATAATTTTAATGCATCCTTGATTAATAAAAGTATTACCAGTAATTTAAAAAAAAAAATCGTACTGACCACCAACTTGTGAATAGTAGTTGAATAGTACTTGATTTATGATTTATTTAGACATATTTTATATTTTCCTCTACTATTTGGATTAAATTATATAGTATTATACAACTGCTGTCTGATGTATTGTCTAGCATGTGGCATGTCTATTTTATAAAATTGTTGTCCATTAAATAATATTGTTTAAGAAGCAGGTGGTTCAACATTCATTTGACTGTAAGATCATATTTACTTTAAAGCATTCTTTATGTGTATATAGTTCTCAAAGGTCTATTTTTGTATTTTACTTTAGTTTATGCATCACACTTACACTTCTAATGTTCATCGCCTGTGGAAATGGCAGATTTAGAATCACCGCCATTACAGCTTTACTAAAACCCATGTCTGCCTATCCACGTGTTTTTGAAAACATATCCAAAGCTGTTCAATCTCCTACAAAAGAGAGACTATTTTATACTCCAGAGATATATTTGCAGAACAAAGCAAACCATCAGTCACAAGGATCCAGTAGCCTCTTGCATCTGCACCCTGAGGCAAAAGGTGTGCTGTGTCTCTTTTTCATATCACAGAGACCCATAGTTTCGGTGTGGAGTTACATCAGCGCAGGGTCATTTTTATGGCAGCCGTAATAAAAATCATGACACCATCATATATGTCACACTATAGCTCTAAAAATACCTGTGTGCATGTTTTGAACTTAACCTAGCTTGATGTTAACAATTAACCAGGAAATATTAAAATGTGTTTGTGGTGTGTGTGTGTGTGTGTGTGTGTGTGTGTGTGTGTGTGTGTGTGTGTGTGTGTGTGTGTGTGTGTGTGTGAGAGAGAGAGAGAGAGAGAGAAAGGAAGGTGTGTTTAGTCAACCATTCTTCATCGTGCTCTGTGACAGTGAACGGTTACATGTATCATGTTGCCTTCACAAAAGAACCTGAAACACATCTGATGCAGTGCATCTTGCCCTGGGTCTTTTTATTCAGACTCTTCTCCTGGAAGTGTTGCCAATTCTTTTACGAAATTCTTCTCATGTGTGCAAGGATCAAAACTGGTGTTTGGCTTCTGGGCACAGGATGTTCTTCAGTTTCACATAAGGGAGTCTAATACTCTCTTACTCTGCATTGCTTCAGGCCTTACACACAGACACACACACACAGGTATGTGTACAGTATGTGTGTGGACACTTGGATACATTTTGTGGACAAAACTGTCCCCAGAAGTACACTAAATCTGACAATACCTCCCTTTGGGAGACTCTCTTTTAAATTTAAATTTGGAGTTAAGGCCCGTTCACACTAAGAACAATAACTATATTAGCATCCATACCAATGGATGGTAATGTTTTACAGTAATATAATTCCTTTCTCAGCCCAATTTATTTCAGGGTGCTTTCTCACCTGCCTCATTTAGTTTTGTTGAATCGCACTAGAGTTTGTTGTCCCCCTTAGTGCGGTTTGTTTGGGCGGGTGTGAATGCAGAAGTGCCATTTGGGTGTGCACCAAAAGCGGACCAAACAAGCCTACCGAGACCTCCTTGAAGAGGTGGTCTCAGTACGCTTTCATACTAACTCTGGAGCAGTTCGTTTGAGATGTGAAAGCAATCCGACCCAACGGACCAAACGATATCATGATTCATTAAGGGAAATGTGTTATATAAAAAGCAGTAGTGTCTGATTCTGTGAGTGAGCACATTAGTTACCGTAGTTGAAAACCAAAAAGCGCCTCTTCATCTTAAAATGTTGTGTAATTGCGCTCCTGCATTTTAACATTCGTATAGTGTTGCAGTATTAATACAAATGTAATGTATAATTTAACAATGGGAATGATGGCTACATTCGTATAGTGTTTGCGTGTGTCTCGACAGTTACAAATGAAGCCAAAATAAGCTCATGGAGCTAACTTGTCAATCATTTTGTTGGATGACACTGAGAAAACTGTACCAATAAGAGGATAGTTTTGCTCACATGTGACTTGCATAAACACATTTTGGTACGCTTTGAAATGTTGCCATGTGAAAGCGAACCGAACCAAGAAGAAAATGCAAAATTGTAACAAATTTAGTCCCTGTTTCGGAACAAAACAAATGATCCATTGGTGTGAAAACGCCTTTAGATATATAGCTAGGCAAATGTGTATGTGTGTTTGTTTCTATGTTCTCTTTGGTTATTTTTCTTTCACTCCCTCTCTCTCATTCTTATGTCCCAGTATAGAGCCGCTGCAATATTAATGAGTGCTGGTTGTGTAACTGCTGTGTGGTTGGGACATTTTTAGCCTAAGATTCATCTTTTCTCTGAGGGATAAACGGCAGAAACATGAAAGATCAGGAGGTGAGTCTACCGACTCACGCCATCAGACTTAGAGCTGAGGAATCTTTTCTGGAGGGAAAAGTCCTCAGCGGCTGAACCATTGGCTGAACCTGCATGTGGGATGCACAGATACAGCCAGACGGCTTTCATATTGTCTGTAATGTATTCATGATAGACATGTTTTCCTATGGTAGGGCGGACAATGAAAACAGAGTTTGCAGCCAATCTGGAAGAGCTGTTGATGGCAATTTGGATCAAACCTCCCTTTCTCACCTGTCTCTACAGTCGTTGTTGTCTGTTCTGAGTTCACTTTGTTCTTCCCAGCAGCCCTCGGCTGGTTACCTTGTCCTAGCGTGCGGGGCTGAGGTGGCTCTCTCTTATCAGACGTGTGGACTCTGTCTGTTTGCTGTGTATGAAGTACACATCAGAGCGTTTGGAACAGACACACACCATCCAGAGAGTGTGTGCGTGTTTGTAAAGTACGGTGGTAGACAGAACACACACAAGGAGCCGTCCAGCCCTGTGTGACACCTAGTTATTAAAGGTAGCTGCAGTCATTCATTTTGTTGTTCTCCCCCATTTTTTGCTGTTGTTTGAGCTTGTGCTGTTAACTGTTTTGTCAATATGTCTACTGACATTTTTGGTATTTTGACAGCCCTATTTGGTATCATAGTTTTCTGAGAGCATGTTTGTCTACTCTAACATGTCTACATATCCTGCCCCCTGGACTCCAGGATCAGCAAACATAAGGATCAAAAACAAGTGAGTTCAGTCTAGCTCCGCATGACTAAGAGTATACAAGTACTTGTATCAGAGGCCCAGAAAGAGAGAGAGACAGGCAGAATGACAGAGGCAGGGAGACAGGAAAGCAGAGGGCTGTCATTTCCATATCTGCTGAGGCTTGACTGTCTGCTTCCTCTTCCATCTGGCACTCCAGAAAATAAGGCAGAGAACTGCCCTTGTTCCTTTGTTTTTTCATTGACCTGCTCTGGGCAAATAAATTTTATTTATTATTATTTTTTGTTTTGTTTTGTTTTGTTTTGTTTTGTTTTGTTTTGTTTTGTTTTGTTTTGTTTTATTTTATTCTATTTTATTTTATTTATTTATTTTATTATTATTTTATTGTATTTCATTTTATTCTATTTTAATTTACGTTAATCTATTTTATTTTATTATTTTGTTTTGTTTTGTTATTTTATTCTGCTATTTTATTTTTTATTCTATTTTATTTTATTTTTATTCTTAATTCTTAATAATATTAATCTTAATATTAAATTAATTTAATATTAATATTAATATTAATATGAATATTAAATTAATATTAAATTAATCTTAATAATGCATTCTTAATTCTATTTTATTTTATGTTAATCTATTTTATTTATTTTATTTTTATTTTATTATTTTGTTTTGTGTTGTGTTGTTTTATTTTATTCTGTTATTTTATTTTTTATTCTATTTTATTTTATTGTATTTCATTTTATTCTATTCAGTTTTATTGCATTCTTTATTCTATTCTATTTTGTTAATTTTTATTTCATTTATTGTGTTATTTTATTTGTTTTGTTTTGTTATTTTATTCTGTTATTTTATTTTACTTTTTTATTCTATTTTATTTTATTATGTTAATCTATTTTATTTTATTCCATTCTTTATTCTATTCTGTTAATCTTTTTTTATTCTGTTCTTTTATGTTTTATTTTATTCTATTCTCTTCAAGATGCTACAGAATCACTATTCAGATAAAGATGAGATGTTCATCATTGTAAGATAGAAATAGAAGAATATATTTACAGAATATCTAACTTACAAGACGATTTCTTAGGCCATTGAGGGATTTACCAGAACAAAATGGTAAAGAAATCCCATCTAAAACTCAGCAACAGATTGTGTTGTGGTGTAAAAAGCCATGATGTGATGGCTCAGCTGTGAATCAAGGCCAAGATGGGAAAGTATGTTTAGTGAATTATACTCAAAGGAAATAACCTGCAGTGACTTTCATTGTGGCCAGCTGAAATAGTGATCTCTTGGCACCAGGGGCGCAGGAGACATTTTCAATGTGGGGGGGCACCAAATTGTAAGCAAAAGCCCAGATAGTAAGATCAGATTTCCAGATATTGGACCACCACTTCAGGCTCACCATCAGACCACCATCATATATTAAACTTGCCTGATCATTAACCTCCTAAGCACTGGGACCCAAATTTACCCAAATTAAAAAGTTTCCCATACCCACATACAGTGCTCTAAATACAAAATCCTGGTGTCATTTTACAGGAAGCCCTTTGAGGTTACATAAAACACTTCTAAAAGTGATAAATATATATATATATATATATATAAGTCTCCCCATACCATTTACAGTGGTATAAATCCAATATCGCAGTGTTATTTTACAGAAAACCCTTTGAAAATAAAAGAAACACTGCTGAAAGTGATATATATTATAGTATATTTTGTCTGTGCCATAATAAACAAACAAACAAACTAACTAACAAAAAAGAGGCGTTTAATGATTTTGACCAGTTTTATTCTTTCAGGAGACACAAGACTCTATTACAATCTAGAACATCCTCCAAATTTGTATAATTCCTTATATGTGCACCATTTTTTGTCACCTGTGTTGAGCATCACCTTAGCATCACCCGTCTGCCTCCTGGAGCTGCTGCTGCTCACTAATCTTCAACAGAAACTGAAACAAAGAAATTACTGTTTATACACAGTTTTTGCACTGTAATAATACCATTTCATCATATCAAAATGTAGATTTACTGAAATGGCAATTCTATTCAAGTTTGCATACACTCAAAAAAATGAACTTTCACTGTTGTTAGTTTCACTCAAACCACCCTTGTTCACATTACATAAAAAACTCATGTAACTATATGAACTTGATTTAACTGCGTTGTTTCTACTAAAAATGAGTATTGTCAGCTTTACTTAATAAGTGTTTGTTCAGTCAACTTAACATTGCTGAAACGCACAAATTAATGTTGACATAACTAACTGGGCAGTGGATCCGTAGTTCAGAATCAGAATCAGAATGAGCCAGGTGTGCACAAACACACAAGGAATTTGTTGTGGTTTTCTACAGGAGCTTTTGGTACACACATACATATGACATAAGAACAGAAAGAACATTTAAATAAGTAAACTAAGAAAATAATAATAAATAAGTAAAATAAAATAAATAATAATACTAATGTGGTATATATCTGGAACAGAAGACATACAGATTTGTATTGTATATACAGCAGGATGAATATATATATATATATATATATATAGATATATAAGGGACTGCATTAGGAGAGTAAATTTAGGGATTAAAGTGTTATTTTATGTGTTTTTCATGTTAATAGTTTATGTTAGTGTTTAATGTTCAGAGGAGTTTCTGTAACGTTTTTGAATTTTGTGGTTACCATTACGCAGAAGAGTATTGTCTGTGTTTAGGCTGTGCGCACTCATATATGCGTGTTTAGGATGAAATTCCTGCTCTCAATTCAACTGAGTTAGTTCAATGAATTATTTGAGTGCATTTTGTAGAGCAAATAGTTCATTAAGTCAATAAATGTGTTCACCTTGCGTAATAAACATAACATTATTAAGTAAACTGCACATATTAATATTATGTAACAGTGACATTCAAATGATTTGTATTTACTCAAAGAAATTTTGTCAGCTTTACTTGAATTTCTTTTGTTCATACAACTAAATTGTTATTTGTACAAATTGCTCAATCTAGTTGTGTGGAACCGCTTGACACTTCTTTTTTAAGTAAATCCAACAATTCATTTTTTTGAGTGTACTTGCAGACAGCTGTGAAAAACAGTGTGCAAGTAGCCCGTTTTGTTCGTATAGTTTTGACATTTTTTTTGGTCAAATAATAGTTTATCATATTGGTTGCTGATCTTTCACATTTTAAAATAATAACAATTCAATCAAAAAATGAGTATAAGCATTGTAAATGCAGTAATACAATTTATACACACCAAACGCAGAGTCCTCTCCTCTTGTGCGTCCTCCCCATTGCGTCGCTGGCCGAGGCAATAATCACTTTAGTTTCTCTTTCAAAGATCTCTTTTATCGATGCCATTGATGCTTTTCCGTTGCTAGATGTGATTATCGAAATCAAAACAGTCCATAAACTATAAATCCTCACGAAAACTCACAAATACTTCAGTCAACCGGAACTGAATAAGAGAGATCAGCCTGTGTCAAATTTCTCGATTTCTGAATGGACGTTTGGCTTGATTGACATGTCCCCACGAACGCTAACTTTACATACCATCGACATGTCCTCAGAAAACGTTAGCACTCTTTGATCGATGGTTTGGAGATCGCGTGTTTCTTCGAGAGCGCATTTCCTGTTCTGCACATCCGCGATAAAACAGTTGATTATTTACGAACGAAAGCTCACAGAAACGTGAAAATGGTCTCATTTGAAAGAAAATATCCTAAGCTATTTTGTACCTTTTTTCATACTGTTTTAGTTTGATACTGGCTTAAGCAGCCCTTATCAAAAGTGCGGGGGTCAATTTCTGCCAACGGCGCACCTGCTTGGCACAGAGAAAGACAACAAAGCATACTCCGATTACGACAAGACTATGTAGCTTGACCTTCTTTCATTTGCAGTAAAAGGGTCAAATGAATGTCAGTTTTATCAGAACATCTGCTAGTCTGGTGTATTGCCTTTACTTGCATCAGCAAATACACAAAAAGAGGGCGTCATTATATTATGAAATCCTACACAGAGCAGGATACTAACACATACTTTCCGATTTTCACATGCGTTGGCTTATTTCCTCAGGCTAACTACAATAAAAATTGATCTTGTGTTAGTTCTTGTCTGAGGTCTAACTTAGCCTGTGGAATTCCTCAGAAAGATATTGAGCTCTCACGTTCCTGAGAGAACTATGTGAGAACTATATTTCTCTTCACAGACCAATGATGACAAACATTTTCAATTAGTACATCATTAAGCTAACTAAATATAGTCTTGCACTGACATACTATGTGATAGGAAGTTCTTCTTTCTGATTTGTGAAGAAGAAAAGGAGGCACCTGTGATTGTTTGGGTAAAAGAGTACCTGGTAGTTAAGAGGAGGTCTGTAAAGATAGATCAGTCTGACATGACGCCACTGTAAACTCAAATGTCTCCTCTAGAACATAAATATGTCTCCAGGATGCACTAAGACTCAATTTCAACCCACCTTTGAGGAAGTGATTTATAAGCAATGAAGCATCACTAAAAACCGGTTTAGGTTTCTAAAACTGCAGGTTTATTTAAAGCGATAGTTCACCCAAATATGAAAATTCTATTATTTACTCACCCTCATGTCATTCCAAACCTGTATTACATTTTTTTTTTCTTCTGTGGAGCACAAAAGTAGACATTTTTATTATTTTATTTTAATAATTTTATTAAGAACATATTTTTGTACATAAAATGAAAGTCAATGCCATATTGTAACTAACTGCTCATCTGGGAAACCTATGAACTTCACGTTACCTCTTTACATTATAATATAACACTTTGAATCATTATATTAGTGACAACTTGACAAATTAGTACCAGATAAATCATGTCACTTCAGTTTAACATGGTTTATTTGTCCCACGTCCTCACAAAGCAATGTCACATACCTTTTACATATTTACAAACTGCCAAACACCTCTTACTCCTGCATTTGATTTCCTTACATAAATATATGCTAGAAGTTTGGTTATACTATAATAAAGGTTTAAATGAAGGCCAGCTACACACAAGGACAATGGCTTCTCTGTAAAATTCAAATGCAAACAGTAAGCACAGAATTTGCCAAGCCCTAAAATGAATCAATAGTGCGGGAGTGTTTGACGGTTTCCTCAGGGAGAGGTTTAATCAAAGGAAATGAGGCATTCTTTTGACAGGTACAAAGGTAAATGAAGACCTTGGGACAGCGTGGCTGGTTTCTGTGCCAGATTTCTAAAGTTGAGCAACCTCCGCAGTGCGAACGGCAGTACTTAAGGCAAACTTTTGTTTTGATACTCTACTTCCTGTGATACAAATGAATGTCTCAGTTTCAAGAGAATTTTAAGCATGTAAACAACGTTCAGCTTATTGAGTGAATGAACAGGAAATAAATGATTACTTTAGTTTAGTCCAGGTTTGTTATTCTGGTTAATTTAAGTCATTGAAGCTCTCCAGGTTTTTATCCTAGACATTTCACATATGAACATTTTTATCTGTACATTACAATATATGACTATATTTGTAAATGTATGTACAATAAATCCTGTTCATCAGGTTTTGTCTATTCAAAAAATACATTTTGTTCCCTAATGATCTCTAGTGTCAATTAGCTAACTGTCCTGTAGAGCAGTTAACTATTAGTCTGTATGAAACGGATGTTAACACACCCTCGGATGACTAAAAGTTCAGGTCATTATTTTAAGCAAGACTAATGAGAGGATTGGCAATAGTGGAGATGCCTTAATTACATCATCATATTTTTATGGTCAGATTATTGTAGCTTCCAGTGATTGTCAGGTTTCATCAATGGTAACACACCCTCTCAATTCAGAACCTGTTGTGTTTCCTCAAACTGATGTCTGTTATAGAAATCTGAGGTTGTGTCACAGGCTAAATGCATCGTAAATTGACCAAAAATGCTATTAAAAGTAACAAAAACACTCAAGATATTTAAAATGTGTGGACCAAAGAAAAAAAAGCCCCCATAGTAATTCTAGTAATTCATAGTAATATGCTTGTATATATAGTGTTATTATATCCTGTACATTTTACAGTTATGATATTTGTTTGATTTTAAAAGTTACAACAGCTATAATTGATCAGAATGTTTTTTTTTTTTTTTTTCTGTTTTTTTTTTCTCAATTGACTTGAATGAAGTATTTGGCATAAATGGACTTACACTGTGTATTTGTATGGTTAGAAAAATATTCCATTGTCCCTTAACAAGAAAACTGAATTACAGAGACTAGACATAAATGAAATCAGAAGCATTAGGTAGAATTTACTTGTAGATTCTGAGGTTTGTTGAGTTCTTTTGCGATATCATAGAATATATTTTAGCTGTGTAGTTGTGTACTAAATTTTAAATCAAAGTAATTTATTCAGTTACCTTTTCATAATCTTATATTCCTTTTTTGTTTGTTGTTTACCACTTGAATGACTACAGAATAAATTGTCCACAATTAACTCTGCATTGCCCCCATGTGGTGAAGTTGTCTACTGCAGTGTTTTGGACAAGTTAAACTAGTGATATATTTTTTTAATGTAACCTAATTTATATATTCCATCTATCCTTACACATTCACACAAATGTTTTACATTGTCAGGTGTCTATGTGCTTCATATCGCTGATGTTATGTGTTTGAAATAACACAACAAAGCCACATTTCTACTAACTAATCTCTTTCAGGATATTAATGCACACTATGACCACTCCATTATGATAAACTTGACCACATCTAGCCCACATCTAACCTGCTCCTAATGTTAATTTTTATACTTGATCTAGTCATCCTTATGTAGTCTTTTCTGCTCTGTTCCCTATACCCTTCCCCCCATCTCTGAGGACCCCTGAGTGAGTTTTCTCCAATATGTCGATGAGCCCCATTTAGTAGGTATTTCAGAACACCTTTTTGCTCTCATAACTGCATGACAAGTGATAAGATCCGACTCACCTGCTTACGTTCCTAACATGAGCTGACAGTAATGATAATGTTGACAAAAGTTAATAAGTATCTTCAAACTTCTATATTCAGTAGTCTAAATCAAATGTCTGTCATTAAATGGAATAATTAAACCGGACTAAATTGCTTCCATCACCTGTCAGCCTTTATTCACTATATTTGTGAGTCTGATCTGCATGTCCTATCCACTATTTTCTCCCATGTTCTGCTGAATATTAAATATCAACAAATATGGCCCCGCTTAGATTCGAGGATATGACTGTACATAAAAATTAAAGGGACAGTTCACCCAAAAATGAAAATTCTGTAATCATTTACTCACCCTCAAGTTGTTCCAAACCTGTATGAGTTTCTTTGTTCTGCTGAACACAAAGGAAGACATTTGGAAGAATGTCAGTAACCAAACAGATCTCGCCCACCATTGACTACTAGTATTTATTTTTCCTACTATGGTAGTCAAAGGGGGGCAAGATCTGTTTGGTTACTGACATTCTTCCAAATATCTTCCTTTATGTACAGCATGTATACAGGTTTGGAACAACTTGAGGGTGAGTAAATTATGACAGAATTTTCATTTTTGGGTGAACTATCTCTTTAAGTCATTGCACAACTGATTTGTTTGTTTGCATGCACTGCAACCTTACCTACCCACGTCTGTCCAGCTCTGAAAGGCCAAATATTACTCCAAATAATAGTGCTATGTTTATGCTTATAACTTTAAGCATGTCTATCATTTGCAAGCTGTTATTTACCTGTTCATGTACTTATGATCTTTTGAATGCACTATTTTGCATGAGCTGTGTTGGGTCTTTTTTGCATGCTCTGTTGTTTCTGTGGTATCAGGTTTAGTTCTTGCGCAATGGGAGTGTCTGTAGAAAAGTGCAATAATAATCTGTCTTTCTCTCTCTTTCTGTTGCAGGTGTGGTGCGAAACAGAGGAAGAGGAGGAGGAGGACGAGGAAAGTGAGGATTTAAAGGGCAGTATTGCGTTCTGTTTGCAGGTTGAGCACGCAGGAACTCGTACATACTACTTCAGTGCAGACAGCCAGAAAGAGCAAGAGGAGTGGATCCAAGCCATGAGTGAGGCTGCCAGGGTCCATATCCCAGCCACACCCAGGTACACACTCACACACACCTCTACAGTATAATACACACTGATTCACACAGAATTTGGCCCTGCATTCAAAAACAGCTTGACAGAGAGAAAAACTGGTTTAAATGAATTAAATCATCCAAAAATCTTAATTCTGTCATCATTTACTCATCCTCTTGTCATTACAAACACGTATGACTCTCTTTCTTCTGTGTAACACAAAAGGAGAAATGCTGAAAAAATTTACTGGCCACTTTTTCCATATAAAGTGAATGAGGATGTTGAGCTCCAAAAATGCACTATAGAAGTATCATAAAGTGATCTATATGAATCTATATGCACTATTATGCTGCCTCTGTATGATGAAAATACCTTTAATTAAAGGGATAGTTCACCCAAACATGAAAATTCTGTCATCATTTACTCACCCTCAAGTTGTTCCAAACCTGTATGAATGTATTTCTTCTGCTAAACTCAAAAAAGATATTTTAAAGAATTTGGGTAACCAATATTCCATATATGGAGAAAAAAAATACTATGGAAATCAATGGGGTCCATCAACTGTTTGGTTGCAGACATTCTTCAAAATATCTTCTTTTGTGTTCAGCAAAATAAAAGTCCCACTTACGACACAAACAGTAGAACTTACTGGTCGATGCGATTAAATAAAAAATATTTCAAGTAGGTCTACCGATATATTGGCTGATATTTTATAAATACATATATATACGTGACCACCATGTTTATGAAACTTTTCTAGTGCTTTTATGGATCTTCATTCATAGAGTACAAAGAGTACATTCTTCAAGATTTCAACTTTTTGAGTTTCACAGAAGAAAAAAGTCTTATGGTTTTGGACAGCGTCTTAAAAACATGATTCTTGTGGAGCAAGAACAGCAGATTGCAATGTTCCAAAGACACATCTGATGAGAGTGTACATAGAGCAACAACTAAAAAATAGCAGAGATGGAATGCAAGAGTGCGTCCTTAGTACTGCTGCCCTGGTACTCTGGAACAAACAGTCATGTGCACTCCTTATAAAACAACATTTCATAAAGAAGATCAAAGGCATCACTGTTTTATGACAGTGTCTCACAGATGTTTTGTCTTTCTCTCTCCTGCTGTTCTGCAGAAATAAATCTGAGCCCATCCCTGCAGCAGACCAAAACGACATGGTAGCGAAACGACTGGAGCCTAACTCTCATGCGGAGAACAACGGGCAGAGGTCAGACTTTCACGAGCCTGTCAAACATGAGCCAAATGGAGTAGAGACCAGAGACACCACACCCAGCACCCCAGTGACCCCTAATATAGAGGGCAGGATGGGGGAGAAAGGAGGCCTGGCACCCCATCACCCCAACGGCTGGGGTAACTATGGTCCTCCTAACGGTTCAAGATACCAGTCCCAAGAGAATGTGAGGGACATGCGGGAGCCACACGAGGAAAATGTGGTGATGCGGAGGGGCTTTGTGCCCAGGACAGCACCAGAGAGACTTGCCCAGAGGAAAAGCTCCATGACGCAGCTGCAGCAGTGGGTCAACCAGCGTCGGGCCATGGTGCCTCAGGATGATGGCCGCAGGTGAGGTCTAGAATGGCATCAAACCCTCATAATTTTCTTCTCAGCAGGGATATTATAGTTTGGGATTTTAAGTGAGTTTTTATTTTATTTTACAGTAAATGTATTGATTTTGTTTTGGTTGGTTTCCTTTCCATCTATCTTTTTTAGATCTACTTAGGTTTTAATATTTTCAGTGTTTTCTAAGTTTTTATTTTATTTTTGGTGCTTTTAAAGTATGAGATTTAAAAGTTTAAAGTTTAGTTTTTATAGTATTTTAAGTTATACTATTTAATATTAATACATATTCATATAATATTTAATATTAATGTGTTAAACTTAAATAAATCACACTGATACAATTACTAAACTTATTTGATTTAATCATTTAATTTTAATTATTGCTATCAAGTGAAATTTTTTGTTTATAATGCAAGTAGACTGCAAAAACTAAAATTTGTAGGAATGTACTTTTTTGTTATAAAAATGCATTTTACTTTAGTTCCATTTTTTTTTTCCAAGTAACGTTAGTATATACACTACCGTTCAAAACTTTTTAATACTTTTATTCAGCAAAGATGCCTTAAATTGATCAAAAGTGACAGTAAACACTTTCATAATGTTACAAAATATTCATATTTTTAATAAATGCTGTTCTTTCGAACTTTATATTCATCATAAAATCCTTAAAAAATGTATAATGGTTTCCATAAAAAAAAAAAAAAATATTAAGGAGCACAACTATTTTCAAAATTGATGATAATAACAACAAATGTTTGTTGAGCACCAAATCAGCATATTAGAATAATTCCTGAAGGATCATGTGACACTGAAGACTGCAGTAAGCAGTAACAAACAGTTATTTTTAATAGACTTTGACCTCAAACTTCAGAACTGTAATCTATTTTTATTTAGATTTTCATTTATTTGTTAATAAACTCTGCTTCTCAGTCCATCCAGGTACTACACAGTGAACCGCGGTATGTCACCAGACTATTACAGGCGTGTACGGCGGACCTCCGTATATGGATGAATATCCCCTCTACCCACCCGGTGTCCGACCCGAGAGCATCTGC
Organism: Ctenopharyngodon idella; assembly: GCF_019924925.1. Classification (NCBI taxonomy): domain Eukaryota; kingdom Metazoa; phylum Chordata; class Actinopteri; order Cypriniformes; family Xenocyprididae; genus Ctenopharyngodon; species Ctenopharyngodon idella. The sequence goes on along the minus strand of NC_067230.1, from coordinate 9,429,141 downwards.
TCTATGTCAGCTGCGTACAACCGACCATCTCCTCGCTGGACCGTGGAAGATAGAAGACGGTCATTGCGAGATGGACCCATATACGGTCAACCTCGAGACCCTCAGTGGATGATGGGACCCCAGGGTCCTGCCTATTACCCCCAGCTAGACTCAGCACAGAACTCTATGAGGCGGCTTTCCATACAGCCACGCTCACGGTCAGTCCCTCGCTCGCCTTCCTCCTCATCGGGAGGACCCTATTCTCCGCACAGCTTCGCCTCACCTGCCCGATCGCCCAGCACCAGGTTTGATCGGGTACCCAGCCGAATAAGAGAGGAGGGCATTTATGCTGACCCCTCAGTCTACGGACTCCGCAGGTCACTGAGCTCACCTAAGGTAAAGCGCCTGTCAATCAACTAAGCATCAATATAGTGACAGCAATAACCAGAGCACCTCAATTAAAGGATTATTTACAAATTATTTCAGATTTTGACTGCTAACTTTCTTAATGTGAGTGTGCTATCAAACTACTGTTAGTTTTCCATAGCCATACTTTGCAGCTTATTCTGGCAAAGAGCTGAACTTGCACTACAAAATATATTATTTAATATAATATATTCTCCAAAAAGTGATCAAAAATACAGTAAAAACTGTAATATTCTAAAATACATTTTTTGTATTTTCATGTTAAAATAAAATCCTGCAGTCAAAATTCAACAGCCATTACTCCTGTTTTCAGTGTCACATGATCCTTCAGAAATAAACAGTTGTACTGCTTAATATTCATTAATATTTTGGCATTTATTTGAAACTGAAATCATTTGTAACATTTATAAAAAAAATTGTCACTTATGATCAGTTTAAGGCATCCTTTCTGAATAAAAGTATTTCTTTCTTTTTAAAAAAGTGTATATTTAGTGTATATATACACTAAATTACTGTAATTAATTCTTGTTTTAGTATGATTTCCCTGGAGATCGTCGCTCCTACAGCCAAGGAATGTACCACTATAACTACCCAGCATCCCCTTCGCTTCACAGTAAAATGGTAAGTCAACACTTTCAAGCATTTGTGAATGTATTTAGCATGATACAAGGCAATTACAGACAATTATAACAGCCAAATCATGTGATCATGTGACTGGTAATTTGTATGTGCAATAGCTTGTAATTGAGGGCATGTAATTGTCTTTTCTTATGAGTATGAGCGTGATGCACTACGCTGTGATTAGCTATGCCGTGATCAGCATGTGTGTGTGTTCTCCTGTGTCTCCGTCTCCATCTCCTCATCCGATGCTTTTGCGTGCTGTACGCTACTGCTGGGTTTGACACACTGGGCTTTGCTGCTGCTTCACTGCACACATCAGGAGGACATTTTAGACGTGCAGCTTCAGAGGAACCTGGAGTACCTAGATCAGCAGGTAGGAGGCTTGATCCAACAATCACAACTGAGTTTCAATGCTGACAGCACATGTAAGCTCTGTTCCAAAACTGAGTGAGCTACCCACCTAGACAACTTTTTTTTTTTTTTTATAAATGATTTATCCTTGCACATCTTTTTTTTGATATTCATGTGCTCTCGCCCTCTTTCAAACAACTTCTCCTCTGATGATGTGTTTACTAGCGTGAGGGTGGGGCAACCTGTCACTCACATGAGATCATACCAATAGCAAACCACAACCATCCAATCAAGTCCCGCCCTACATTTTTTTCTTGATATACATCACAATAAGGAAGAAAAGACTATCGCAACTTCTGTTTCATGCTGACTTTAAATTAAAATAAACATTTTGACCATGTTAGAAAAAAAAACCGTTTTAAACCTAGACATAAACTAAAAGTTTTAGGATTTCCATGCATTCTTGTGTGCTTCATGATCATTATTTATGCGAATACAGTGTCTGCTCACAGAGTCGCTGCTTATGTACAGCGCTTTAGACATTTCATGAATGTGCATTTTAGTTTGGATGCTGCGTATGAAGGCAGCTGCATATGTAGACAGTAAACAAAGGCAGTTGCATATGTAGACAGTAAACAAAGGCAGCTCACTATGTTTTCAAACAGAGCTTTTGATTGTTGGCTTCACATTAAGGAGTGTTCTGATAAAGAACAGACCGACTGATGTTTAGATGCCCACTTAAACAACCATGTCATAAATGTAGTCATGGTCCTCTCAAACATTTTGTAAAGCACCACCTCCAGTTCCTCCCTGTCTCCTCTCTGTGTCAGTTCTCACACTGATCTGAAAGTGTTTTCTAATTTTATAACAATTGCATGTTATGTTAACAACAGCAGCTGCTATATATAGCTTCTTTGCAGTTTTCACATGGGGAAGTTGTCACAAGGTTATAGAAGAACTGTAAGGTTTTGAGAGTTCAACTATACAAATATATGTTTACTCTAGCAGTGTTTTTTTTTTAATTATATTTTTGTTTTGGAAAATCTTGATCAATACAAAGTCTTTAATTGTTATTTTTTTGACAATTCTCGAAATGATTATTCTTAATGTCAGGTTGGGGAAAGATGGCACTTTTTTGAGACGCGTTGTCGTACCTACTGTTTATAACATTGATAATAATACGAAATGTTTCTTAAATGTTTCTTCAATAAATTAATTTCTTGCTATGTTGGGTACCAAGAAGACATACAGTAGTCGTGGAACTAAAGAAATTCCCAAATCTTTACTCTATTTTTAATCAAATGAATGCAGCCTTGGTGAGCTTAATAGATTCTTTCAAAAGCATTTTTTAAAAATTCTACGACCTGAACAGTAGTGTACCTAATATAGAAAATGACTTTAAAAAATATTCCCGCCTTAAAAGATTTTTACTGGAGTACAAAAAATATGACAACTAGCCCCGGTCTCTTTATCTCCTCTACCTGAAGTATAAGTTAGGTTCCATCAAAGTCGGCCATATTCAAGGTCAGGCGTATAGCCAGATGAATGATGGTTTGTTCTGCCCTAGATGACAGATGGTGATCACCTAATCGGCATGGTAACCAGAATGGTTGAACGTTCCTCTCCTCAAGCAAAGCTATTCTCACAAGTAAGAGAGTCGAGAGCCGAGAGTAGAGAGGCAGGCTGCTGATCTACCTGGTATTCCTGCACAACCAAACCTCACTTCAGTCTCTTTCCGGCAAAGTTAGGCTCAAACGAGGCTGTTCTGAGGCTGTGATGGAGCCTGCCTCTCTCTGTGCTTCCTGGTCGATGTGGCATGTTGGATGTTTTGATAGTGCTTTAGGTTTACTTGATAGTTCAGCTATAAAAGTTCAGTCGCAATCTTCAGTTTCTCTTTGGTTTTCAGACTTTTTTTTTTTGCTTTATTTATGTATCAGAATCCCACCATTTCCAGTGCTTGTTTGCCCAATATCATACCCTTCATTGTGTGGTCATTGTGTATTGTGTTGTCTTGCTGTTGTCCTCTGTGTATGTCTTATCCACCCACATCATCCAGCAAGAAAGCCATTGTTCAGTGTATAGCCTTCACACAGTGGGGCTTATCATTGACACAGCGTTTGGGATGGTTTTTGTTGCTAAATAATAATACAAACAGCACGTTGCAATGGCTAATATTTATTTCATTTATTTTTTTAAGTGTTGGTAATTATTTAAAATGATTTTTAATATTATTGGGGTTTTTATTAGTTCTTTATATATATTCTGTATATATATATATATATATATATATATACATATATATATATATAATATTTATTTATTTATTTATTTATTTATTTTTCAAATATATAAAATGTTTAATTTTTCATATTTAGAAACTGCTGGGTTGTGAACCAGAAGACTCATTTTCACTAATATATCCATTATATTTATTCTCTCTTGTTATAGGTGCCTCCATTCCATGATGTGTATGGTGACCTACATCCCACACTGAAGCTTAATGAGATTGAAACCAGTGTAAGTCAATTTGTATGATCAAAGACATCCTTTTTAGTGCATACATTTATAACTTTATTAATCATTGTCATTCACATAACAGACCCACAAATTTTAATTTTGTCTCTGTACAGAAACTACTGGGCCGCTTGTGTGAGCAGCATCGTCTTGTGAAAGAGCAGGAGACTGTAGTTCATCGTTTGCGGATGGAAAAGGTACATATATTGCTTTTAAGAGCCTATCAAAAAATAGAAATGGTAAAAAAAAAAATATGTATGTATGTATAGTATGTATATACAAAGTTCTGTCATGAAACTCTAGATGGCGCAGGCTAATAGGTCCTTTAACTCAACCTGCTCGTAATCACATCATTATCTATAGGGTTCCTGCTGTATCAGTAGCCTATATATATATATATATATATATAACATTACATTAATTATTATTACATTATTAATTTAAGATTTAATACTAAATTATGTACTCAAACCATCAAATTATAAATATTAATCCAAACTTTACTTAAATGTCTTCTGCAATTTCCAGGATAATCTAGAGGGGGTGCTGGTGGCCACACATCAGGAGATGGAGCTGTACGGGAACCAGCCGCTGGCCATGGAGAAACTTCAGCTGAAGAAGGAGAGTCTACAAAACAAGCTGATTAACATCAGAGGAGAGCTGTCTCAGGCCTCCAGTGTAAGAAACCAGACAATTTAACAGTTTTATGAAAACACATTAGCACATAATAAAAGCTAGTGTTGTTGATTAAATAAATGTTTAATTGTATGAATATGAAAATGTATTTTATTTTTAATCTTGAAAATTCTTTGCATGCTTCTTCACAGGCCCTGACCACCACACGAATGGAGTTTGAGGCACTAGAGGATGATGTGAATGCCATCCATGGTGACCTGTGGGAGCAGCTGAACGCTGGAGGGCAGGTATGTGCTTTCCACGTTTGTCATCATCAGCGGCGTTCATGTTGTCAACATCATCATTAGCTACTAGTTAACTACAAGCCCTTAATGACTTCTGCTGTCTTTCCATTTAGGCAAACCATTTATTCATGAGCACATGCAGTTATCCTTTTGCATCATGTATTCAGCATGATCATTTTCACATGATTGATTTACCTTTATCCACCATGGGTGGTGTGATGTGGGCATTATCGTAGTAAAAAAGGTGACCTTGATGATACAGAATTAAGTAGAATACTAAATTAAGATGCGTGGCAATTATCTATTTATTTGCTAGTAATGCAAGGACTGCTCCCATTCATTTGAATTTAAATGAATTATGCAATCAATAATTGAATGGCTTGTGATTCTCTCATTAATTGTTAATGAGAACAAAAATGCATTTTTATAATGATCCTGGCAGCACTATTCAATAATGCATGTGTCTTTTCTGTTTAAATGAATAGCTTGTCTAACAGAATGTCCTCTTCTCCCAGAGTGAGCTGGTACACAGGCACATTCAGAAAGAGTTCTGGAGGGTTCAGGATGTTTTGGAGGGGCTGCACAAAAACAACCCGTCTCGGGGAACGGACACGGCCAAACACAGAGGTCAGATGATCTCCTTACTGCGTGGCGTCACGCATAAACTCTGCATATTTATTTCTGCACTCAGCAACATTAATATTCTGCTTCTTCCTGACCAATTTTTTGCTTTCATTAAAGAATTAGTTCACTTCTGAATGAAAACTTCCTGATAATTTACTCACCCCTATGTCACACAAGATGTTCATGTTGTTCTTTCTTCAGTCGAAAAGAAATTAAGGTTTTTTAGGAAAACATTACAGGATTTCACTTCAGTGGGGCTCACCGGGTTGAAGGTCCAAATTGCAGTTTCAGTGCAGCTTCAAAGTGCTCTACACGACCCCAGACGAGGAATAAGGGTCTTTTCTAGCGAAACGGTTGGTCATTTTCTAAAAAAAAATATATTCTTTGTAACCACAAATGCTTATCTTGCACTAGCTCTGCGATCTGCCACGCATGACGTCATTGCGTTACAAAGGTCACGCGTGACGTAGGTGGAAGTACCGATCCAGTGTTTACAAAGTGTTTTTCCACCCTACCGCAGTACTTCCGCCTACGTCACGCGTGACCTTTCAACATAATGTGTGATCGCAGAGCAGTGCAAGATGAGCATTTGTGGTTAAAAAGTATATACTTTTCTTTTTTTTTTTCTTTTTTTTTAAATGACCGATTGGTTTGCTAGAAAGACCCTTATTCCTCGTCTGGGATTGTGAAGAGTGCAATTCAATCAATTACTGATGGAAAAAATCAAGTCCGGTCCTACATGTTTTTCTTGTTCGAGAAGCCGTTTTACTCGAATATAGGTCACAAAAGAAAAGAAAAGACTATCGCTACTTCCATTTCATGTCGACTTTAAAGGAAATAATACAATAAATCAGAAATCACTTAATTTTCTGCATAGAGCTGCAATTTATTTTTATGTATCAGGAATATTTTGAGAACTTATGCAGATATCCTGTGGCACTTTCATACCATTTATGTGTGCATTGTGAAACAGGCTTAGTACTTGGGAAACAGAGAGCAACGTCATTTGTTTTATGATTTGATTATGGAATATAATAGCAGCAAAGTAGAGCATATTACAGGGAAGAATATTAGGTTATTTTTGACGTCCTGACATAGGTCCTTAACTCTATTATCTGTCTCTGTCTCCAGTAGCCAGTGGAGCATCCGGCTCCTTCAGCACAAACAGTCCTGCAAGTCCCTTGAGTTCAGTGAGTCTGACGAGTCCTCTCAGTCCCTTCTCTCCTGTCCCTGGATCTCAGGCCTCTCCCACGAAACAGCTGGCCACAGAGGTATTTCACACACCATTATTCTTCAATGAAAGACACTGTTACTCATTACACTGTACAAAAAACAATACAGTAGCATTTTCTGTAGTACCAAATCATTTCATTTAAATGAAGAAGGGGATATTCAATTATTCTGTTTCCCCTAATTAAATCAAGTCTGATCATAGGACTTAGCTTTTGCATTTGAAGGAGTTGCTATTTTTGTTTATTCAGGACAGCAGGATTTGTTCCTTTTTCTCAATAATTAATATTTGCTGTACTAGTCTCATTTAAGTCATGGTAATAATTTGAGACTTTTATTTTGAAAATATTCCATAAGAGAGTGCAACAGTGTATTTTTACGGAAGTAAAAATTCCATTTATTTTGTACATACTTTTTTTTTTTTTTGTTTAAATAATCATGCTCAGTAGCAGAATTCCTAGTGAAAAACTACATTAAAAAATCTCCATGTTTTTTAATTAAGTTGTGTAATTTGCAATGCTTCATGGGATTGCACTTAAGTACACAGTCTTGTACCTTTGTCATAGCTGGTTGGTTTGGTCTATGCCTTAACTCCTAAACAAAAAACAAATTTGAAAAATACTTCTTGAACCAAGGCTGCTGAAAATGTACACAGGCACTGTTGCACTCTGTTAGCTTGTTAGCATAAGATAAAGCGCAATAAGCTTAATCAGAAATTCAATTAATGTAATTGAATGATGATTAAATGGCCTGAAATGGGATTCAAAAACAATTTCTGTGTCTAATACCTGTTTTCTGGCTGTATGATTCTGTTTTTTGTTGTTACTTAGCTGTAGTCACTCTTAAACGCTTGGTCGTGCGCTAGTATTCATAGGCGACCCAGTCCTACAGTGAAACTCTACCAAAATATGCCCGGAGTTTAATGCCTTTTCTGGCTTCTAGTACATACTGTTTATTCAGAAACATCAGCCCTTGACTGAACTGCACATATTCAGACTTCAAATTTTAGACCACGAAGAATTTCCATGTTAAAACAAATGGCCTAAGCCTTTTTAACTCGCTTACAGTTGCTTTTGATAGCAGTGATTTGTCAAAATCACAAAGTACATGTGTGGGCCGTGTGCAGGTCAGTGTTGCTTAGCGTTTGTGGTGAGGGATCCTTGCCTATATGCTTCCCATGATTCTCTGCGCCCTCCACTTAGCTTAGTCGCTCCTGATGCACAGCTCTCTCTCTCCATTCCTTCCCTTATCTCCTCCTCCCTGCCTTTCTTTCCCTTCTGCTTAATACCTTTTCTATCCATATCCTTTACATTCTTTTCCCAACTTCCTTTGTTTTGTTTTTTTGTTTGTTTTTTTACTCTCCTGACTTTCTATCACAGGAGGTTGGTCCTCCGAGACCTCCACTTCCTAAATCTTACCAGCCCCTGGAGTCCTCCCAGTCCTTTCCCCCCTCCGTCCCTCCCCTGCCCTTAGACAGCAATGCCTGGCTGCGCAGTATGGGCCCCCATTCAGGCATCCACCAGGAAGGCTACAAGGACAACGAAGAATTTCGCAGCAGAAAGGTACCTCAGGAAGGTGGCAGCATTATGAGAACAAGGAATCATACTTCCACTGTTTTCATTTCCATCATCGTTAATGCAACGTCGACAACATCTCCCATTCACTCTTATTCATTAACTTGAACACTTCTCTTTCTTTCCATTTCACTATTTCACTTTATATCATCCCTGTTTGCTTTAAGTATAATTTTGTCGTTTATTACTTTATCTCAAACCAAACGCCATCACAATATAACATCTGTTGTAAGATATAGAAAATATTGGAATAAATAAATCAGATAGAGCAGCTTGTCTTCCATAACAATTCCCATTTTCCCTCCAACGTGTGTGTGTGTGTGGCAGAAAGCTCAAGTTTCCTCATATACAGACTTGTGTAGTTGCATCATTTCTGTCCTTAGTACCCATTTTATTTTTGCTTGCTTGTGTCAGTGCTAGTGTTATGTTAATCAGTTATGTGGTTTGTAAAATTGCTTCCATTTGCTTTTAGCCATATTCACCCAAACAGCCTCATGCATTTACAGGCTGCTGTTCATCACGCTATTGAGTAACCTGTAGAACCCCACGCTGTGCCCCATGCCACTGTTTTTTTAATTTCCTACTTTTTTTCCTGTATGCTAAGAAAATCGTTAGCATAATGAATTGCTAAAAGTTGTGCTAAATGAGGGTGTTTTTTTGGGAAATGGTTCTCTGGTAGATAAATGTAGGTATGGGATTGCTAAGGGCATTTTTTAATCATAATATGAATCCAATCTGAATGGATCAGATTAAGAATCTGCTAAGAATCAAATGAGATTCAACTAGATTCTCAGTTTGAATCTTAAAGGATTTTTTTTTTTTTTTTTTTTTTTAATCCTGTCGGGATCCTCTGGGGTGGCTGGTTTCAATTATTCAACAAATTCCATTAGAAATCCTGTACATTCCTTTAGGATATTTTTACTAGGGTTTATATTTGCTGTGTTCTGTTCCAGCACAACTACAACTCACAGGGAGAAAAGACCAACGATTATGAGACAGAGCAAGACCGGCTGTCCAACCAGAATAAAGGTATGAAGAATGTCTGTCATTTTTAATCTTGACCTGTCTTGAGCATGTGAAGTTGGGGATAAATTATATTTAAATATAAGATGATGAAAATAAGTAAATAAATAAATATTAAAATTATTTTGGTGTTATTTCAGTGTTACAATGAAACATCAGTACTAAATAGACAAACAATTTAAGAACAATTTAAACAAAAGATGGACCAATATTTAAAACATACAAATTGCTAATCGAACATCTCATACTACAAAGCTAAATTCTAAAATCTAAAAATTCTAGAAATGCTTATAGTATGGCCAACTGAAAAAACTAGAAACCAACAAAAAATTATTGCCTTACAATGGCGCTTTTCAACATTATAGTTTATAATTTACTTTTTCCTCACAGTTGGAATTGTTCCACCCAGGACCAAGTCGCCTTCAGAAGAAAAGAACAATTCTGATGCCGTCCAACGGAGAAATGGGAAGGTGTCCAATGGTCACATTTCCAGAGTAGGTTAAATCTGTGCAAGTAAATTGTTTATATTAAATGTAAAAAATCTTCAACAATAGATATAAATTTTATGATAAAGTGTAATGAACTATAAAATATAGCAGGTCCTATTAGTTTTATAAACATAAATGAGTTACAGATCCAAATTACGTGTTTAGATTCAGTATAAATAGGACTAGGTGGCATTACAAGAAGTCTTTTATAAATGCAGCCTTTAATGGTGTTGGATGTGTGTTCCAGGAGAGGCCAAAGAGTGCAGTGTTCCCCGCAGAAGTGAAGTCGAAAATGAGTGTGGAGGAACAGAACGAAAGGATACGTAGAAACCAGAGCAGCTCCGTCAGAGACAAGAGGCGCAGCCTCAACCTCTCCAGCAACCAGCACGTCGATGGCTTCAAAACCTCAACTAATTACAGAGTGGTTAGTGTCATACTCTTAAACATCATGACTCTGTACTGAAAGAGTGATGAGTCAATGGGTTAGTTCACCCAAAAATGAAAATTCTATCATTAATTACTCACCCTCATGTCAGTTTCCACACTTGTAAGAACTTCATTCATCTTTGGAACACAAATGAAGACATTTTTGATAAAATCCGAGAGCTTTCAGTCCCTTCATTGGGAGAAACTCAGTTTACACATTCAAGGTCTAGAACAATAGCAAAGATATTATTAAAGTTATCCATTTGACTCCAGTGTTTAAACCTTAATTTTATGAAGCGACGCAAGTGCTTTGTTTACACAAAAAACATAATTTACCACTTTATTTATAAAAATATTGACCTGCAATCCAGTAGGGGGAGCACTACGATGCATATGTGTTGTTGACTCAAGACCGGATGTTGTTCCGTGAACACTTTTGTGTAATATTATTTTGTAAACAATATTATTTTTGTGCAAGCAAAGCACTTGTGTCGCTTCATAAAATTGAGGTTAAACCACATGGAGTACTTTAATTATGTCTTTACTATCGTTCTGAATGTGTAAATTGCTTTGCTCCCAGTGGAGGCACTGAAGGCTCTTGGTATTCATCAAAAATATCTTCATCTGTGTTCCGAAGATGAACGAAGGTCTTATGGGTGTGGAACAACATGAGGCCGAGTAATTAATGACAGAATTTTTGGGTGAACTAACCCTTTAATGCAAGGCTAGCTGGTTACAAGTGCATCTTATTACCATTAGCTCATGCTTTTGACTTGAATTCTTGCCCCCACTATTTATAAGGGTCAGATGTATTACATATTGAATTCATAAGCCTGTTTTGATCATTTAGACACTTTACAACTTGAAATAAAATGAATTTACTACACTCTCAAAAATAAAGGTTTTAAAAAGGGGGTTTTGCAGCAATGACATACCATTTTTGGTTTGGAACAGTTGTTAAAAGAACCAATTTTTTTCTTAATGTGAAAAACATTTTAAATATGGAAAGAAATTTGTTGCACTATTAAGAACCTTTTGTGCAATAGAAAGGTTACATAGATATTAAAGGTTCTTAATGGAACCATAGATGCTGAAGAACCTTTACTTTTAAGAGTGTAGTAAATAAGGTAAACTGCAAAATATATTATTGATATATTATACATCTAATAATAATTAATACATTATTTGGATTCCAGTAAGTATTTGCTTAAAACATGAAATGATTAGCCACTGGTTAATTCAAAATACACAAAAACAATTCATTTTTTGCAATGTACTTTAAGTCATGCTAAGCATTGAGCCACTTGTTCTTCCTGTTATCCAGGTGCGGAGGAGAGTAACAGCTGATGAGGTGGATATTAAGGATCTTGAGGCGGCCGTGAGGGGAGAAGGTGTGGAGTCACCCAGGCAGGAAATTGCTCGCCTGCGACGACAGGTGGAGCCTGAACACTATGACCTGGATCTCAACAAAGAGGTTAGAGGTCACATGGCAGCACTGCATTGCAAATTTTTGTTACATCGTCCAGCAATTTAACAGTTGTCTAATAATGGCTGATGTGAAGGATATGCAAGGACATTTGTGTCATTGTTTCTCCAGTTGTCCATGCCGGATAAAGTCCTGATCCCTGAGCGATACTTGGACATCGAGCCCAGTACACCGCTCAGCCCAGAAGAGCTGCGGGAAAAACAGAAGAAAGTTGAAAGAATCAAGACACTGATTGCCAAATCAAAGTATGATGCACTTCACGTTCTCATCCACTGCACACCAAATGTTTTGTTTTTGTTCTGTCTGGTCCAAACCCATTTGTCGTTATGCCATTAATCATACGCAGCACTTACTGTACAACCTGGGACCATCAAATTTTTAAAACAAGGTCAAGCTGTGAAAATAAAAGTACAAAAATACACCATAAAATTAAAAATTTTTACTCTTGTGTTCTTTGGAAAATATAACAGGTAACAGGTTTGGAACAACACTGAGTAAATTATGATAGAATTTCCTCTTTTATCTTGAAAATTACTTCAATTTCATCTGAGGATATATCTTCTTTATTGAATATTAATGGCTGATCTGTCTTTACTCCAGCCTGCAAAATGTGGTGCCAGTTTTGGACGGGCCGGTGGAGGGACCCGGTAACCCGGAGCAGCAGCTCCATGAGCAGGAGAAACGCATCGAGATTTCCTGCGCGCTGGCCGCCGAGGCCTCCCGCCGTAGCCGCCTGCTCTCCGGTGAGGAAGCCTGCCGCCCTGAGGAGCCTGGGCGAACTGTGACCCCAACTGTCTGATCACTGTCTGACCCTCATGCCCTTCTAATGTCACATGCTCCTCAATGTCCTCAATGCACACTTCACCACACTTCAGTGCTGAGGTTGCACTTTAATTATAGTTATTTTTTGAACTATTAGGTGTGATATTTTGCAAAAGGAAATGATAATATGATTTATTTTTACTGCATTTACAACATATTAATGAAGCTTTTAGATCATTTCTTGATGTGTGACCTCTGTACTGAAGCACACTGTCTAATTCCATTTATATTCACTGGGAAACTGCTCTAGAGTTTAATGACTATGAATATATTCAGGTTTATTATCTTTACTAAATCATTAAACATCAGAACATGTATGAATTGACAAAGGCAGAGGACAAACATCATTTAAAAAAAAATTATATACTGTATATATTCAATTTAAAATGCCTTTGATCTCAATTGCTAGATTAAGATTTTTAAAAACAGCCAAAATGCAAAAAAATTCATGCTAATTTTAGGATCATACATTGGACGTTTTCTTTCATTTTATTCCATTTTTTTTTAAGTCAAAATTACAATTAGCATGGATTCATTTTACCTTCTGTGTTGTGGCTCTGTGAGAGGAGAGTATATGATCACCTCTCTGTCCCACAATTCCTTTTTCAGTTGCTTCATGGCATACGTTTTTTTGTTTTATATATTCCCCCCCCCCCCATGATTCCACTGCATTGCAGCCCAGTGCGTTCCCAGTTCCCCTGCCTCCCCAACCAGCCTGGTCCCTCCCCATTCTGCTGACTACTCTGACTCCTCCCACATCATGAAGGTGTGAAGGTGAGTCCCGCCCACTGCACAACAATCCCCGCCCCTTCCTTTCACTTCCAGGTCCTCACACAAACTCTCTTCCTGGTCTTACTCATTACTGTCTTTGCCTTCTTTTACTTTCAGTAGAGCTAGAAAAAGGCGCTGAATATTGGGGCATTTACCCCACCCTGTTTTGGTAGAAAAAATATTTCCATTTTTCTAAAAGAAATTCAATTCTAGATCTTGATTAACTGCATATTTATTCCAGGATTTGTGGCTAATCCACAAACACCTCCTGCAATTGTGTTTACTGGCTTTCATTCTGTATATTTTGCATCTTTTCCAATGAAGTTTTGACACCCAAGAGTAAATCTAAAAGCTGCAGTCAGCTCATGACATTAATAGTCAGTGATGATAAAAACCATGTGACAAGAATTTTGAAAGTCCTGGTGTTTGAAATTGCACATTTGGACCATGTTGCTCATATGATCTACAGTGGACATTCACAAACACTAAATGTCTCCGTTGGTTCGTTAACAGTTCATTAAGGAGCATTTTCACCTGCTATAATCACATGGAAACCAGATGCAGAAGTGCAGTCCCATTGAATGTATTTAATGTGCATTTCTCTGATGGTAGCAAACCTCATAGCTCAAAAGACTCACACAGGCAATAAAGCGTGCCATTAAGCCAGACCATATTATGTAGGTAGCTATCTATATACATAAACGTAAGTTAAGTTTAACTATATTGGCCATGCCACAAATGGTGAGTTTAATGTAACTCAGTGGTTCTCAACCAAGGGTCTCTACTAGAGGGCCTCAGCAAACTTCAAGATGACTAAAAGTGATTTGAAATAAGACAAAAACAACATACACTGTCTGGCCAAGTGTAGACAGCATTGGCTGAAGTTACCATTTAGGACAGACTCATTCTTTTCAAATTGTTTCTCCGCCATGACAGTAAATGAACTGAAAACTTGTCCGTATTAGAAGAAAGTTTACACTCATGTACACTAATGTTCCCCCTAGTGGCAGCACATACTTGTGTTGCATTTTAAATTGCTGTCTCTGATACATTTTGGCAGATTTCTTACAAAAAAATGAAAATTCTGTCATCATTTACTCTCATTGACACCCTGTATGACTCTCAGCGTAACACAAAATTGTCCATACAATGAAAGCCAACAGGGTTTAGTGTGATTTCGGACTCTTTTGACTTTCATTGTATGGACAAAACAGTTCTTCAAAATATCTTCTTTTGTGTTCTGCAGAAGAAAGTAAAGCCTCGTTCAGACTGTTGGTCCAAATCCAATTTTTATGCATATCCGATTGAAATCTGATCAGATTTAGCAAGTGTGAATGGCAAAAAAAAAAAAAGATTTTTACAAATCTGTTTCGAATTACATTCACATGTGGTTTGAAATCCTATTCAAATCGCATTTCTGGAAATCCGTTTCAGTCTGACTGCTCTGATCAGATTTTGTGTGGTTTATGTGACTTTCTCAAGGCATGTAATACATCAGATGTTGTTATAGGAAACATGCTGAAAGTCGCTGCAGAAACAAGGTTGTGTTGTTGCAAAGTGCCGGACGAGCAGAAAATGACTATAATGGAGACATGTTTTGAAATCGGTGGAGATGACAATAATTTTAGATCAGATTCCAATCAGAGAGACAAATAATTGGATTTGGACTGACAGTGTGAACGCAACCTAAGTCAAACAGGTTTGGACCAACGAGTAAATGATGACAGAATTTCCAATTTTTTGTTGAACTATCCCTGTAAATGTAGCTAGATCCATTCACATACTTCCATAGAGTGTGTTTCTGGCCTTATTATATTTTTTGTGTGTTTGTGTGTGAAAAACATTCAACTAAAGTTCTTTGAACAAAAGTAATACAACAGTCTCTGACGATACATATGTTCTCTTTTTCTCTTTTTTTTTTCTCTCTCATCTCACATTTTCCCAGCTCAAGCTCTTGCAGCTGTCAAATTTGACGGTGAGCCCTTCTGAGTGTCCAGCAGATAAAGAAAAGATGGAAAAAAAACCCACTGAACACCAAGAACATATGTTTTGCCTTTCGTCAAACATTGTATTTCTTTTGATTACTTACACAACATCACGCAGAGAAATATTTCAAAATGTTTGGATGTGAACGGAGGGCTGTTCACACGGTTATCTGCCTCCACATCTCTGCGCACTCCTCATTCCGAGTGCGTAACCCACGGCAGAACTACGTAATTGAATTAATCAACTGTTTTGACTTGGTTTCGGAGGATGGCATTCATATTACAAAAGCTACAAACTAGCCAGGAAGTGGACGATGTTTACAGATTCATATCTGCTCTCGGTCACATTACAGTGATTGGAGTACACAGCAAATTCATGCTACATGCTCAGGACGGATTCTGCAGACACAAGCACGTTCGTGACAGGAAAGAGCGCGACGGAGACTGAGATGCGACCAGAGGAAAATAGCCATGCTTGAGGAAGTTGTAAAACCAGACCAAGGACTACAGCAAAGTTGTCAGCTCAGTTTATCTGTAAGTCATCATGAGAGAGATTCAGAACCACTGGTATGATAATTATTTGTGTTCAAAACACTAGCCTTGATTGACCACCAAGGATTTATGAACGGAACTCAGTAGGGACTTGGAACAGTCACAGACTGTGGACGAATCCGTTGATGTTTTGATCCAAAAGATGTTGTTGATACAAGAAGACTTGGCATTGGGCACTTCTCCTCCATCAATTTTAAGGCCAGACTCACTGTGACTCCTCCTGGCCTCCGTCTTTCCCACAATCCTCTCCCGTTTCTCTATAGGGCTTAAGAACCCTCTTCCCATCAGCATTGCAGTCTCTCAAACCATTGTCAGGCCTTTAAGTACCGTGTGTATCTATAAAGAAAGCATATATATTGATATGTCTATTACTCTAATCTTTGCATCAAAGCCATGTGGACTCATCATAGTGCTTTTACTGCTAGGACAGTAGTTACCAAATAATGGTACCTAAATACTTGTGAGCGTGTGTGTTAGATTATTGAGAAAAGAAGCCGAAACATTGGAAGTGTCCTTAGAGTTGTAAGTCTGCTTGTTGAAACAATGCGTGTTCATGCGGGGCCAGCAACTTGCATTACAGCCTGTATATAATGACGTTAAATTATGTAACCTGTTGCCCCAACAGAATATCAAAGCCCTTATTTGTGGATCATTGTGCCATTTGGAGATTCATTTGGCTTTCTTTTCTGCTGTGGCACAGTTTTTGTGTAAATATAGATTGACATGGAATTAAATGGAACAATATTTTGGATTATTTTTCTATCACTGGTAATTACCTCTGTAATCAAGCAGTTTGATTATAATGTATCGTAAAGTAAAGAACGATTTGCCAAACAATATAAATCTCCTGTTTTGTACTTCGATCTTTCACCATATCGAAACCTCTGAAATGCCATGCAAGTTGTTAGCCCATACTGTGCTTTCTGCTTGTCTTTTTTTTTTTTCTTTTTTTTTTAAACATGTCTTTGGTTTAACTCTTGACTAAACACTAGCCTCCGCTTGTGTATGAGATATTTTGTGTGATTTTTATTTCTCCCATTGGGAAAATTCATGGATATTGTATTGTTCTTATTCCAAAACAAAAAGAAAAAGAAAAAAAAGACCCTGAATCAAGCTAAAAACACAGTATGAAATCTGGAAAAGAAAGTCAAGTTTCAGAGAAGCAGATTACTCATTATCACTTTTAAGCAAAAACAGCCCTGAAGGGGAAGACAGAGATCTATTTTTATCATTTTTCAGAAAGAGAAAAACAAGATCAATGCGTTGCATATTTTTCTATGATGTATAAAATAAGGGTTTGATTGGTTACATTTATAAAATGATTAAAGAGAGTTTTGATCTGATATATTATAGGGAATTGAGGCTGATATATTTTTAATTTATTGACCGAAACTTTACAGCATCCTTTTGAAGGCCTTGTTTAGAGTGTTATTTTGTATGTAATTGGAAAAAATGGTCAAAGTCGCAGTTGGACAGTCAAAGCAGAGATGTCTAATATTTGATAAGATATGTAGCATATAAAGTGGGAATAACTCATTCAAAATAAGCACATTGGTCTGTGTAAATATTTTTAAAACAAAACACTGTACGTCTTCATATTTACCGTAATTAATGCTATTTTAAGGAAAAAAACAAGACTGCTTGAGCTATGCAAATCGAACTAAATAAAATACTTCATGTGCTTGCTTTAGAAGTACCCTCATGCAATAAAGTGAATGTATTTAAAACCTTCATTTGTAATTAAAAGTCTTTATTTGTTCATATCACTTTTTGAAACTTAGGCCCCGTTTACACTTGTGCGTTTTCGTTTTAAAACGGTGTTTTAAAATAATAACGATCCTCGTCTACAATGGCGTTCCAGAAACGGTCTCTGTCTACATTACACGGTGACGGCCGAAAACGCATGTCACATGACCGTTCATGCACACTGGGCATGCGCGTATAAGTGTAAACAGTTGCCTCTTGCGCATGTATGCAGAGTTTAACTGCACAATGGCTGCTAAAAATGACAACAAAGCCATCAAAGTACAGTGCAGTCTACGTGTTATTGTTTTCACGGCCGTCAAGGATACGCAAAGCGAACGTGGGCAGCCACGGCATCGGTTTCAAAAGTCTCCGTTTTGGTCCGTTTATACTGAAACGCAACCCCGGCGTTTTCAAACTAAAACGGGCTCTGCAGCATTTTCGAAAGTCTCCGTTTTCGAGGTTCGTAACCGTAGCAAAACTTACGCATTTTAAAACAAAAACGCAATAGTGTAAACGGGACCTTAAACAGAGAACAACCATGCTTTAAACATGAGACACTTTACTCCTTCTTAACAGACAAAGATTTCATTTATTCATTCACAACATTCAAATCTTTCTACAGGTAGATAAAGTTACACTTTGCTACAACAGAAGCTCTTTGCTGCAACTTGTGAGGTAAATGAATAGTTAGAACTAAATTATTTTTAACAAAATAGATATATACAGCCTATTTATTACAGTCTTAGTCATGTTTTTGCGGTTGGAAATGGAATAATCCGCAGCGAAACCCATATTGAGCCAGATGTCAGTCAATGCAACATTCCAACATGTTTTTTTCACAGAAATCTCCCAACCAATTATTTATGACCACAATCGTTCCTGGGCCACCTGTATTGTAAATGAAGCTTAGTGTTGAATATTTGCTTTATTAATTTTACATTCGCTTTTAATTTTGAGGATGAGACTTTCCTGGAAAGCAGCTATAAATTCAGTGTATTTTGACAATAACAACACAAGCACAAAGTGAAAGCCAAGAAAATGTTCCAGCAGTGGGGAATATAATGCCAGTAAATAACAAGTCACCTTTATTTATATAGTGCTTTATACAGTACAGATTGTTTCAAAGCAGCTTCTTCTGCTTGGCAAATTCTGCTGTAAAGCAGCTCTAAAAAAAAAAAAACAAACAAACAAAAAAAAAACAATATGTTTATGATATAGTATGTTTATGATACACACTCTACTGGAAAGTATTAAGGCTTTGTAGTAATTTGTTGTGAGGATCAGATGGTTATAGAACAGTTCACTTTTTTGTTAAACAAAGGATAGGACTGCACAGACTGAGAAGGTATTTGTGTAATGGAAAATAGTTAATTGTTGGAGATTGCTAATGGATACCAGGAGAGGAATGGGTTATGGTTGAGGTTAAAAAGAAAAAGATGTTAATGGCAGGCATGTTGGTGTCTTTGTAACACTGTTGTCAGGACTGAAAGAGGAAAGAAGAGGAAGAAAGAGGCGCATGTGTAGATTTTAGGGAGATAGTTTGCTACCAATAGAGAATGGGAACGTGATGTCAACGACACGATGCATTCTGGGACTTTAGGACACAGACACTACAGTAGAGACTGTGTAGGTAGATGTTAAAATGTATATTATACAGTTAAAAACACATTAGAATGGTGAATGCTTGCTGTGTTATGAACTGCCATAGCTGCTCTCAAGACCAACGTGGAAAACGCATCTCAACTGAAGCAGTTTTTCATTGAGTTTTACTTTCACTTTCACCAATGTGTTGTTTCCAAGCTGGTAAAATGAAACTTTTTTATATCATCATGATCATCAGAATGCAAAGTGCAATGACGTAGTTTTCCAGACTCTATAGAGTGCAATATTTCCCGCCTCCCAGCAGCGCTGGTTCTGGAAGTATTTTAAGTATTTTAAAAAAGTCTTTGTTAAAGAGTTATAAGACATGAACCAAGCCAATCAGCTATGAGGTGAATCATAACATTACAAACTTTTATTTGAAGCAAAAAAGTTCAGACAAAATGACAAAGGTACAAGACTGTACTTAATGGATTTTGTAAGGGTAGGAACTACAATCCCGTGAAGCATGAGCAGCATAATCAAATTAAAAATGATGGAGAAATATAAATCTTCTCATGTACAAATGTTGATATATATATATATATATATATATATATATATATATATACATACATACATACAGTACTGTGCAAAAGTCTTAGGCCATCATTAGATGTTGTTTTAGCAATAGTATAATGACCATATATAATTATTTCTCAGTCTCTTTATTAGAATATAACCAGAAAATACAGGAAATTTGTATGTTGTTTTAAATCAGAAAAAAATGGTTTCTATAGGCTAAAGTGGCAAGTATTTAGTGACCTCCCTTTACACTTGAGCAATAGCAGGAACCTGCTCTCTTAAACCTAAATGAAATGGAAAAGGACTGAAAGGCCAAGAAAACTTTCAAAATCTGTTTCTCAGAAGAGAAACTGGAAGTCCACTAAATACTGATTTTTGCTTTTACATTTTTTGTACATATTTTCTGTATTTTCTGTTTGTATCTTAATAAAGAGACAGGAAAATAAATATGGATGGTCATTAAAACATTTATAAAACAACAAAGCTGGTGGTGGCCTACTTTTGCACAGTACTGTGTGTGTGTGTATATATATATATAACGACTGACGCTAGAGGTTGCGGCCTTTAGCCTCCTTGTTAGAGCGTCCGACTCCCACGCCGGATACCCAGGTTTGAGGCCCGTGCAGAGCGGGGCGAGTAGGACCTGGGTAGAGGGGTTACATTGGTGCCGTGACCCGGATGGGAGTGAGGTTTAGGGGGGTGAGTGTAACGGAGACCAGCTAGTCACTGTGCGAGTAAACCTCACTCCTCTGATCTCAAGAGATGCTCTAGCGACTGACGCTAGAAGTTGCAGCCTTTAGCCTCCTTGTTAGAGTGTCCGACTCCCATGCCGGAGACCCGGGTTTGAGGCCCGCGCATTGAGGGGCAAGTAGGACCTGGGTAGAGGGGTTAAATGTGTGTATATGTGTATATATATAAACTATGTCACTGCAAACTACATTCTGGGTAGTCACCACCATGTTTAAGGACACCCTCAGGAGTGTACAATGAAAAAAGTCAGAACTGTGAGAAAAAGTCACAATTGTGAAATAATAATAAAAAAAAGCCGCATTTACCTTTTTTATTTTTTATTCTGTGGCAGAAATAAGGTTCCATACATGGGCAATGGGGAATATTAGTAAAATATCTGACCTTTGAATGCCACTCTTGACAAGTCATAATCAAGTAGGTGCATTCCAGAAAGCTGTATAATAATTTTATCTAGTTAGGGTCTCTGATAAATTTTTTATGTATGTTGTTTTGCACTATTTTCTTCTGAACACAGCTAATATGAATGTACAGTTATTTGTCATACCAATAAAGCACATTACATTTATGTAATGTGCTTTTTCAAATGTTTTAGTTTGGAGGGCAGGTTATATTAACAAATTGTGAAGGGGTGTTAGGGTGTACTTGTGGCAGCATCAGCTGTCATATTAGAGATTAATTAATTTGTTAGTGGGATGTGAGGTAAAGAAATAAGGGCAGAGGGTGAGTGGACACATGGATGACTGAATGGACTGTGATAGTGTGTAAAAGAGATAAAGTGATCATCAGGCAGAGCTCTCTCTCTCTCTCGTCATTCTAATACGTTTAGTTAATGTTCACCCTACGGTAGGGTTCAAAAGTCAAGTATTTATGTTGAACAGACAAACCAGTAAAAACCAAGGAACTAAAACCGGGAGATCTGAGCCAAGAAAGACAACAGAGGGGAAACCATGATCACAGTCACTGAGTTTCAGAGTGAGTGTCTTTCTTTCATTGAATATAAATGAATCGCTGTATTAGTTACAGTTCTGTACAGTTACAACTGAATACACAAACACTGGTATGTTCATTCTGACTTTTAATGTAAATTATTCAAGTAATTGTGAATAAACAGAATGTAAATCAGTACATTTAGAGAATATTTTTTACATTTTTGTTTGCAATAGCTATAAGATTTCCATGCAGTGTTCTACCTTTTAAATGACCACAATAATAATTGCTTGATTAAATATCTAAGAATATAGCTAAACAATCTGTTCTATCTGAATTCTAGAAATCGGCGTGGGTCTGTCAGGATTTGGCGTGTTCTTTGTGCTGTTTGGAATACTGCTGTACTTTGACTCGGTCCTGTTGGCGTTTGGTAATGTAAGTGCATAATGAGCTGTTTAGACATGACACAAGCTCTTTGGTCATGGGAAACTTTCTTAAAGGGATAGTTCATCTAAAAATGGAAGATTCTGTAATCTGCTCAACTTTGTCACTTTTACTAAATATAACTTTTTTTTTTTTTTTTTTTTTTTTTTTTTTGTAAAATATAGTTAATCTATTCCATACAAATTCTAAATCCAGAAATGTTAAAAGCTGAGAAACAAGGGCAAAATACATAATTTTCATTAAACACTAATTTTAGGTGAACAGTCCCTTCAAGTGTGTCAGAAAATGAGGTTTAGGTAAGCAAGTTTTTTTTAAAGAAATTAATAATTTTATTTTGCAAGAAAAATGTATATAGTTCAAATAAAAGCTAAATTTCAAACAAAAATATTGAGCAGCACAACTGATTTCAACATTGATAATAATCAGAAGTCAGCATATTAGAATGATTTCTGAAGGATCATGTGATACTGAAGACTGAAGTAATGACTGTATAAAAATATTTTTTAAATAGAAAATAGAAAACAGTTATTTAAATAGTAATAATGTTTCATAATATTATAGTTTTTACTGTATTGTAATAAATGCAGCCTTGGTGAGCATAACATTTTCTTCCAAAACCATCAAAAAAAATCTTTTGAACGGTAGTGCATATATACATAATTTTGTACTTTCCAAACATTTTCTTTCTCTTATATCAGATTCTGTTTCTGTCTGGTCTGGCCTTCATCATTGGTTTAAGGAGGACAGCCCACTTCTTTTTCCAGAGACAGAAACTCAGAAGCTCCGCCTTTTTTCTAGGAGGCGTGGCTTTAGTTCTACTAAGATGGCCTCGCATTGGCATGTTAGTGGAGACCTATGGCTTTGTGCTCCTATTTAAGTGAGTAAACAACAGTTGAATCATATCCTGTCCTTGTGTGCAAGGCAGGCGCCTCCATTTTGTTAAGAAGTTCCTACTTCAAACCAACCAAAATGCATTTTGCCCAAACTAATTTTGAAACCTTTTTCTACTTTTCATATAGCCTAAATATGCTATTTATTTGCTTGAATTGACATTGTTCTTAGATCGTTCCTCTTCTAAACAAACAAATAACAATACTCTGCGTTGTTTGTAGGTCATTCTTCCCAATGGCCTTTGGATTTCTCGCAAGAGTCTTGAACATTCCCTTTTTAACTACGGTATGGAACAAACACTGTTTTACAATGTTTGGATCAACTTAAATCTAGCTAACAAATAAGTTTAAACACAACCAAATTATTTCTTTTTACAACAATACAATTAAACATTCACAGTACTAAACATTCCTCATTGTGTCTTTGTTCTCTTTCAGATTTTAAACAGGTTATCTGGAAGTAGTTCTTCAATGGTGTAAAAGTTGTGTGGTTTATTTTATTTTAATATTTTAGTCATTGTTTAATCTTTATAATAACATGCCTTACTATATAATAACTTAAGAATGCTATTTTTGTGTTCATTTATTTTAAATACATATCTTTTTCTATTAAAAATAAATATATACTATACAATACCAGGATTTGATGTGCGCAAGACGTATGTCTGTATATTTGCCTCTTGAGATGAACACAAGCAAAAATAAAATGTCCGGTGATATTTCAAAGCTTGTTGACCTGCTCTCAATGCTACAAGTTATGCATACATATTTTAGAGGAGTGCTTTTCCAATCATCTCATTTCTATTCCATCTGTCTGCTCCCCCCAACTTCAATGAATACCCTCAAATAGAAAATCAAATGAATGATATTGAGTTCAAATATATAAAGGCTTTGTGGTTCTGGAATGTTCCGGTGAAAGGGATGGGTGGTGGACTCACCCCGGGGCAAAAAGACAAGATCAGAGGGAAAGAGGGGAGGGTTATGGAGGTCTGCGACCCACCGGGGAGGCTCTGACGCAGGTAATGTTGTATGAGAAAGATAAATTGTGTCTGAAGGTTGTATGAACCAAACGCAACCTCCATACTTGCAAGTGTAAAGGTAAGCCATTTACTTCATAGTTCTCCCATTGTTTATGTTTGCCTTGAGTTGCATACGTGTTAAGTGCACATACTGTATACACATTCTGTGTGATGGTCTTTTTGAAGCATTTGAAGTGATTGACAGTTTATTGAAGTTTTTTTCTTCTTTAATCAGTACATTTGTTCACTGGAATTGCATTTTAGCAATCTACCCAAGAGGGTCTGGATCTGAAAGTCATTTTCAAAAAAAAAAAAAAAAGAATCCACTTGTTTGTACTGTCTATGCTATTCAAAATGTAAAGAAATGTACATTTTGATCCTGCCAATTCCATGTTCAATTTGAGCCTGTGCAGTTATGAAGAATGATTTTCATTTTTCTTGTACATTTTACATTGCTATTTTATCATTGTTCTTTAGAGCAATCAGCAGCATTTTGGTTACAGAATGCCTGATTAGTTGATATTTATTTGTGGTATATTTTTTATTATATTATAATATTATTGTATTATATATTTTTTCATTTATATATATTTTGTTTTTTACATCTATGAACAGAATAGGAGTAGAGGTGAAATGATGGTTTCTGATGCTTTTGATAAATTCTCAAATTCTCTTTGATGTGTGTGTGTGCGTGTGTGTGTGTGTGTGTGTGAGGGAAACAGCATAATCATACTAAATTATGTTTTTTGAAGATGTAAAAATGTAGAATGTTTTCTGCGAGGGTTGTTTTTAGGGCTAGGGTTTAGGTTAGGGGATAGATACAGTTTGTACAGTATAAAAATCATTATGTCTATGAAAAGTCCCCATAAAACATAAAATCCAACATCTGTGTGTGTGTAAGAGAGACAGCGAGAGCTTATGAGTATGAAAACATACAGATAAATGTCACTGAAACATGTGATTTCATAAATGAGTCTTTTAATAAGTACCCATGATTCAGAAAACAACCATGTGTGCTGGTTTCTAACTGCATTTATTTCTTGCAGAAACAAATTTAGGTTCAAAACACATTAAAATGATGCTACTTACCATCATTTTGATGTTGTCAGTGGCGATTGGAGACACATACCCTTCAGGGAATTTTCAATATTACTTAGAAGGTAAGTTCAATGTTGTGGCAATAACTTATAATAAATTAACAATATAGTAAATATTAAACTGTGTTATTAAACAGCAACAAATGACAATGCAACTAAAAGAAAATTGATATGTAAGATTGTGGATGCATTGTATAGGTTTCCAAACCTGTGTGTCTTACAACATAGACTGTTGTTGTAACATGCTCTTATGAAAAAAAAAAAGTGAAATTATAAGATATATCATAAGCTTACACTTTATTCGATGGTCAATTTAGACATTCTACTAACTATAAGTAACTTTGCAACTACATGTTAACTAATATTGATAGAGTTTAGTAGACTGTTATAGGTTAGGGTTAGTACAATAAGTTGACAAAATAAAGTGTTACCTAAGCTTGTATTGGACATGAGATAAAAATATAATAACTGTAAAGCATACAGTTTTATTTGTTTGAAGTAGGCCTGTGTCTCACATCCCAGTTTTTGTTGTATCTCTAGATGAAACTCCTGATGAAACATCACTGCGGGTTCTCAGGGGAACTGATGCTCGTCCCACAGCTGGATCTCCTTCTCCCAAGCTCTCAATGCACTTCTCCATGGGTGCAGATCCTCAGCGGGGCACATGGTGGTGGTCTCCAGAAAGGCCTTACACAAAGAGAAGGCAGAATGTCGCGTACTACAATCTCAATTCTTTTGGTCTCCGCTATGGGAAGAGAGAACAGAACACGCTTACAGGATTTAAACAGAAGATACCTGTGAAGTGAGGTCCAGTGGGCCTTTTTTAATACTGTTTTTGTTCTTTTCATGTATTCCTTGTGGTAATTTAATCATCTGATTGCCATAAGTGAATGTTTTTCACTCTAAAATAATGGTCCAGATCACTAGTAATTCTAGAGTGACTAGTAACAATTGAGTGACTATAATGCATTTTATGACTATATTCAGAGTAAAAAAAGACAACTGCTCTTATATGGATTAGTTAATCTTATTAGCTGAAGTGTTCATGTTCTGCTTATTTTTCTGCATTACTTCCATTATTCTAAAGTGTTACCCATTAATGGAATAGTTATTAATCTTCAATATGAAGAGGTGTAATGATAACAAAAATGAACAAAACAACCTGAATAAAATTACTTTATTTGGTGACATTTAAAATAAAAGTTAAAAATGTTTAAAATGTCTGAACTTAATGCATTAGGTTAAACCTGTGAAAGTGTGTGCGTGTGTGTGTGTGTGTGTGTGTGTGTGTGTGTGTACTGTACTTCCTGTTCACGCACTCTGGTGATCACAAACCTAACGTTGTTTTTTGCTTTAACTTGTTCTCAGTAACTTGTTCTCAAATACTTAATGTTGCCACATCAAGCAAAATCTGGATGTTGTAATCCATTTAGCCTATTTAATTTAAATCTTGAAAACACCATCAGGTCAGGCTCTCTGATTATTTACATATTTAGGCCTTTATATTTTGAGCATGGTAAACCAAAATGAACTGCTCACCATAAAAATAATTTAAAAAAAACCCCTGTATATTAGTCTTGTTTTTGATCATCAAAATGGCAAAAAGCTTGATTAAAGACTGGACTCAAATTTCTATTTCTTCTCTGTTCTATACTAGAATAAAACAATTGGTAATAATCTGTAAAAATTCATTTAATTTTTATTTTTTATTTTTTTAAGTACAACAATCAAAGCATCTCTTTCAATGAGCAAGATTCTTATTTTTGGTACTGTATCTTGAGTGTTTTACCTTATTTAAACTGGTGACGCTCAAACCACAACTTTCCACTGACTCTCTAGATGGTAATCATTGAGTGTTTCCGTGGTTGTGCCTTTGAGAGGGAACTTGATCAGCACTGATACAAATATTAAAGATCATCATAAGAAGCAATTTGAAAAACTAAATAATTAGTGTGTCTGAAGTCATGATGTGGATTATACACCCTGTATTCATTATTACACTCTGCATGTTTTTCTTCAATGTGCTGGCAGGTAAGACACGTGGCACAAACTTTATTTTATTTTCCTGATATATTTTGTAATACATTATGCTCAATAGGATGATTGTTCAAAACCAGAAATGTAGGTCATATAGCTTAATATAAAATTATAAAATAATAAAAAAAATTGGATTAGGACTATACAAGTATGCAAAACACAAAATAAATATTAAATTAATAAAAACAGTAACACTTTATTTTAGGGTCTTTTAACTAGATGCTTATTAGCATGCATATTACTAGAATATTGGCTGTTTATTAGCACTTATTAAGCACATATTAATGCCTTATTCTGCATGACCATATTCTACATTCTTAATCCTACCCAAGACCTAAACTTAACAACTACCTTACTAACTATTTATAAGCAGTAAATTAGGAGTTTATTAAGGGAAAAAGTCGTACTAATAGTTTATATGTGTTCCCTATACTAAAGTGTTCTAATACTAAATTCCGTATGTACCACTATAATACAGCTGTTATTTTAACAATTAATTTACCTTTTTTTAAGATCTGAAAGTTGTGTTAAAATAAAACAGACTTTTATTGTAAATGATAAAGAGGTAAACACAAACATGTACAAAAATATCATCTGGAATGGAAAAAATTATATATTTTTATATATTTCTTATATGGAATAATTTCGTGTCAATAAATATATGAAAGACACTGATGTAAATGACTTTGAAATAAATCTGTCATATGCAATTTGTAACTTTGTTTAGATATTATCTAAACCTGAATATAGAATAATACAAAATTAGCACACATTGTCTTGATCACCTGTATCAATTTGTTTTAATGCAAATTAAATGTATTGCTTCCCACAGATACGGACACAAGTGAGACTTCAAACACAGAAGTTTGGTAATTCTGTAATTCTCAACATGATTTTTTTTTACTGAATTACCAGTTAAAGTTATCCTGTCTACAAACATAAACGTTTTGGTAGATTTACAATGTAACACATTATTTTAACTTTTAGTCTTTGAGTTGTATTTGTATTTTGACTTCTGTGTGAAGCGATAAGTTGCCGTACAAATCGGCTAAATGACTTGAAACGGTTCTTGTCCTAACTACATAATTAAATCTTATGATGATTCCAGTTATCAACATTTATTTATGCATTGTTTTAGTAAAGTTCTTCATCCGTTGTTGTACGGTATCATCTGTTTCCTCGTTTTCTTGGTTGTCGTTCTCCTGATTCTTCTCTTTGAAATAGTCTCCTCGAGGAAACGTGGTGAGTGAATTACAGTACTACTTTTAGTAGTATTTTTTCTTAACAGAGTAAATGACAAATGCTTGATATTATTATGATTACGTGTTTTTTCAATTAATGTGATATGTAATATGTAGCTTTATTTAGTATGTGTGTGATTTTTGTTTGAATTCAGACCTTAGAAAAGACCACACGACCAACGAAACAGGAGAATCAACCGCTTTGCGTCCGAATATTGCATTAAGTGTTTCCCCTCTTTCAGGTGACGGTAAAAACATGTTTTACAATTAGTCTTACTGTTCGTCCACTGAGGCTTTCACGCTAAACTTTGGCCTTGTCAACAATTAGGTGGAGATGATTCATCCTCTACAAGTTCTGGGACCCCTGAAGGCTCGGTAAGTCATTTGAAAACCATTAACTTCTTCCTCACGCACCTGAATGCCATCCATTACGTATTCCAGATGCATTACAAGCCATTTCAAAGGGGGTTACAATCCTTTATTAACGTTTTTGTTTGTATGTCAGCTGGCAGATCTTTCCAGTCTCTCTCAGCGGTATGTAAGCTTACAAGAGCGTTCCAAGACTTCTGACTACATAAATGTTTCAGAGAGTGCTACACCTGGACAAGTGGACTTTAATAATAAAATAATGGCTGTAGACTATGTGAATGTTAAAGAGTCCCGACGGAAGAAGATCAACAGTAAAGGCCAAGCGAGCTGTGATGACGGTACTACAAGCGTTAACAGCGATGCGAGCAATGAGTCTGCTGTGAATTACTCCATGGTTGTCTTTACTAAAACAGATAAGTAAAAGATGTGATTAGCTTTTGTAAAAAATTGGCTTAAACAAATCATTCACCAAGAAATGAAAATTCTGTTATCATTTAGGCTACTCACCCTCATGTTGTTCCACATCTATGACTTTCTTCTGCAGAACTATTGCCTATATACAGTCAAACCAAAATTTATTCAGACACCTTGAACATTTCATTCATTAATACAGTTTATTCACTATAGTTAAAAAAATATGAATATGAAAAATATAAAATATGACAGGATCTCAAAGTTAAATTGTCAAATTATGTCAGATAACACTTAAGCAAAACATGGTCAGGTCAAAGTGTCTGAATCATTTTTGGTTCCGAATTCTTATCAATTTTACTGGTAGTCTACTGTATGAAGAATTTTTGGGTATAATATGTCACAGTTCACTTTATTTTGCTATCCTCACTTATATAAATGAACTATAGTGTCCTGTACCCACTAGTAAAAATATATAAAAAATATCTGAATAATTTTTTATTTGACTGTATATAAAGTAGTTTCAGTAGTTTTTGCCCATCAGAATAAAAAGTCAATGGGGTCCCAAGTAACATTGGATTGACATTTCAATTTATGGGTAAGGAAATAAAAATCTTCTTTTGTGTTTCACAGAAGAAATTAAGTCACACAGGTTTGGAATAGCAAGAGGGTGAGTAAATGATGACAGAATTTTCATGTTACAGTTTAATTGTCCCTTTAACACTGTGTAAAAAGATGTGCATGTATGAAGTTACAAATGTTCATATTTTCATCACAAAAACACAAAATTTTAAACACGGTTACATAAACATAATGGATGGGAGGCATTTCACTTTTCCAGTGAATTTTCAGGCGCACATTTTAGTGCATTTTTCACATCATAAAACACCACATCCTGACAGGAAGGAACCCGACATGCGTCTGTGAAAGTCTTACAGTAATAAATAACTAGTTTAAATGTGCAGACATACATGATAACAAACATGCCCCTTCTTCACTATTCACACTTGCTTTTCCACCGTCAAAGCATCATTTTTCATTTAGGGCCTGAGGGGAAACTATAAAAATCTCACGATGCAAAAGAAATGCATCTCTCTGGAACATTGTTATAAAAGGATAACTTTTAAGTGTAACTTTGATATTTCCCAATACCACCACATGTTTGCTGAAATTTGTTATATTTGATATTTACAGGTTTAATATTTGATATGCCACATATCAAAATGTCATGGTGGTGGATCACATCAGCTTGCACTGACAGTGTCCAACCACTTGGTGGTATCAATGGCTCTGCATGTGTTGCTATATGAAGTAGTAGTCACTATGAAAACCTATTTGAATGTGAGCTTTGTGTAAAGCTGTGATGTTATTTTGAATACAATAACTATATTTATCTGTGTGTGAACCAATGCCAGGAGCATTATTATAGGATGTTATCATCCTTCCAAAAATTTTTTCAGTGATTTAAACAACCCTAACCACACATGTGAATATCTGATAAACACAAACCCTCAAAAGAACCCAAAGGACTTTAAAAGTCACCCTCTTTATTCTGATAAGACACAGATGTTTAAATAATTAGAGTAGACGTCCAGCTTCCAAGAAACGCTTCTATTTTGAGTTCGCATTTGTATTGAATTCATTACAAAATTAGTTTTGTATTGGGGCACTCCTTTCAGGTACTGCACAGAGTGAGCCTTTTGTGCAACTGCTTTAAATTCAGCAGCAACAATTGTAGCTCAATGAACTTAAAGTACATGTCTTTATGAATTTTGCTACAGCGTGTTAAACTTCGTGTCATAGAAGCTTTGCTGCAGACATTCATAAACACACTGCCTGCATGTGGTTCTGTTTAGGGATTGAAATAGTTCATTTCATAACAGATGCTGAAGTTGAAGGGCTTTCCATCTTTAGTGGCAGGGCAACAAAGAAATGCTATTGCATTGCTAACATCCGACTGATAATGGACTTTGATCTGTCTGCTTTATTAGGTACTCAGCTGCACATCATTTTGTTTTTAGTCGAAGAGATTGTTCTTAATACATTTTTAATAAAAACTAAACTTTTTTCTTTATAAAAATGTCATTGTCACATAATCAAACATTTAATTACAAAAAGTGCTTTTCCACAGGCAGTAAAAAAAGATTGACTGTTGCACAACGTAAACCAATACAAGAAGGATTCCAAGCATTTTTGGCACATCCATTGAGGTTTGGCATGTGAAATTTGGTGGTTTGGTTAAATAACAGCGCTCTGTTTTAAAAAATCTCCACCAGCACATGCAAGATCTGTGTTGTAGTCAAAATCAGCCTTATTGAGTTGGTGTGGCCCTAAACCTTTTTTCTTTCATATTTTTTTTTTTTTCATTTTGGCTTTTTTCTTTTAATATAAACCATACAAATGGCTAATAATTCCAGTTCTGACATTTTGCACTAAACAACAGCTTTGCACAAAGAACCTGAAACTCTGTGGTCATCAATGCATTGCTAATAAGCCAGTGTCATCGAATTAAGTTGTAAAACGTGCAGTATAAACAATCGATGAAAGAAAAGGAAAACAAAGACATAGTTATATCAAATGTTATAAGATGTCATTAAAATAGCTCTAATGTTTCATGCTAAAGGCTTCAGCGTGTCGACAGTATCACAATGGCTTCATGATCTAATTCAATAAAACCTGCTGGTATGTTGTTAATTCCTTGTGTGCAATGAAAGTTTGACCACCAAAACCTCACATACTGTAAATAAACTTCTCTGGCCTTATTGCTACACCATTTTGAGACCTTTCAGTTTTAAAACCACAAGAATTACATTTAAAATATTTAGGGCTGGAGGAGTGGATTACATTTTCTGGGTTTTTTTTGTTTTTTAACATGCTACAGTGCATCTTAATGACAGTGTGTTTTCAGTCACTTATCTGTTCTTTTATGTCTGCATATGTAGGGAGATCAGGACGTTACTAGGGTTTTGCCTCAAATGTCCAGCTGCATTAATTATTGGTTTCAAACACTCTTGAATTAGTACTTTTTGTGTGTGAATTATATCTAAACAATCCTATTGTTATAGTTTTGTTATAGCTAAAATGCATATTTCCATATTGATTTGTCTTATGGTAAGTTAGACCAAAAACATTTTTTTTTTTTTGTATATCACATGAAAACTAAGGTGAAGTACATTGTTTTTAGCATTTAAGGTAAAGATGATGACAACAGATGAATAATTCTGTTACAGATGCAGTCCGTAAGTTTTGCCTCTTTGTTGCCATCTCTGTTTGAAACCTGAAATTGCAGTTATTTGCGGTATTATCGTCTTTACGTGGGTTGTGCATCGGCACGGCTCCTCAGCACAGATGAATCTAATGTTTGCTGGCAGTCAGTACTGTAGGCCTACTTTGGATTCACTGATCTTGGAAGTATGACCAAAATAAGAATTTTCACCAGAAAATGTCATCTGAACAAGTGAGTAACATGTCTGCCACTTTTGTTCTGACCAACTGAGAAAAAAAAACATTACAATAAATAGCGCAACCTATGGTGATTTAATCTAACAATCGCTTAGCTTGGATCACGTCTAGGGATGCACCGATACCATTTTTTAAGGGCTGAGTACGAGTACCGATACTTTTTTCTAGTACTCACCGATACCGATACTGATGCCTATACATTTATTAAATTCTCTCTCTCTCTCTCTCTCTCTCTCTCTCTCTCTTTTTGGTGATGTTGCAGTTTTCCAAGCACAACACAGGGAGACTAATGAATGTAGGACAGCTTCTTTATTATTACTCTAATGAAAAAAGTAATAATTTTTATGTGCTTGTCACAAATTTAAAGAACAAAAATTTCACAGTGTCCAATAACCTTCAAATGGCATAATTACCAATATATATAATTGGTGTTATATAAAAAGAAATTTACAAACAAATTACAAACAATACAACAAATACTATAGAGATACAAATTAAAGGTTTATTTACCATGTATACATTTATTTAACATCTTTTGTTGTTTTATTAACGTTAATGACAAATATAGGCTACGGTCCCTTTAAGACCGAACCCATGGATACTTACACATATCCTGTTTTCACCCAAATGTTTACGTCCACTTAAGCCATAACCGACTGTATTTACGTGAGATACTCCACACGATGGACATTTTGACAACTATGTGTGCATTTGACCATTCAGGTGCGAGGAGAACTGATCGCGCGCAAGAAAGAGAGAGAGCGCGCACGCGAGAGAGAGCGCTTCTGGTCTGTGTCATTCAGCGCGATTCCGCCTATCCCGCCTTTACTAATCGATAACGAATTGCGATTGAAAGCATGTAGTTCGCAATGTGTGGGTTGTCATCATTAATTATTAAGTATTTCCACACCCCTGAGGCTGATATTGTTTCTGCTGCTGCCGCCGGTGTCTCTGTGCACGGAAAATTCTGTCAGTTATGTCATGCGAGGAATCGGTCTTTGGTATCGGGGTATTTTTACGAGTACGAGTACAAGTACACGCGCTTGGTATCGGGCGATACCGATACTGGCATCCCTAATCACATCAAACCATGCAAATTATTATTATTGGTGTACTTTTTTCTCAAATTGTTAATGTCAACAACATCATTATTGCTTGATGTGTATTTATGTGTATTTAGTGTGTATAGCGTTACCTGTAGATTTCTGTAGATTTTCTGTAGCCACTCCGCAGTCCGAAGTCTTTTGCTTTTGACTACGGGTGAATCTCCAGTTTTCACTGATGACTGTCAATTGGACTTTTCTGGATTATCCGCCATCAAAATGATATATATGATCTGCCACCTGCAGCATCCTCACATGCGATATAGCCTAGCTGGGACTCCTTCTTTGTGTAAACAGACATGACGTAATGATGCAAAGACAAACGGCTACATGCTCGAATTTCCCGCGGAAACCTAACGGTACCACTCTAAATATAAAACATTATTACAAGCTTACCGTTGTGAATCGGGCTAAGGTAAGAAGATAGTTTTGAACACTGGCTGGTTATGTACTTGACAAATTGATTTTGGATAATTTTTAACCAAAAAAAGTTACGGACTGCAGCTTTAAGCACTGTTTCTAATAGGAGGTTTCTACCAGTTCCTGTTCTCCATATTGTGAGTCAAACAAGCCTGGTAACTGAGGCTATCACCTTTTGTCTCTCAGTGCCAATGTCCCATTCTCTGAATGGTGGCCGTTGATCATGATAAATGCTTTATCTCTATAATTATGAATTTGTATAGTTATTCTGATTGGATAAGGACTGGTGAAACTCTTTGTTTACTTCCTTTGTTCAAGGTCATCACCTAAGTGCTTTGTATCCACCTCTAAGCGCACTGCCCCCTAAAATATATATAAAACTGCAATGTACAGATTGTAGACCTAGTCCTAGTAAAGCCCTAGTCGGACTTGATGTCTGCAGCGCCAAACGGCACATTCTCATTAAAGAATCCTGCTGAAGACACACAGAGTCTCCTGGGGCCTCATTTATAACCGTTGCGTACGCACAAAACAGGCACTGAAAGAGGCGTACGCCAGTTCCTACGCATAAGTTGTGATTTATAAAAACAAACTTGAGGGGAAAATTTGCGCACCTCCACGCAAACTCTGAACCATGCGTACGAACATTTTGGAGACAGAGCAGTTTGGCGACACCGATGGTGAGCTGAGGGACTGATGGCAGCTGAAGGAAAACCACTTTAAATCCTCATTATGTTTGAATAGGTCCAATGATAATAGCTTACTGTACAACCACAGCTACAAGGAGGTGTTCATGTCGTGTGAAGGCATCTTCAAACAATTACCACTGTATTTGAAGGATACAATTTGAGGAAAATGGTAAGATTTGCACGTTTCCTTTTTAAAATACTTTGTCAGTGATGCGCCGAGACAGACAATTGTCTTTACACTGCAATAAATAAGTAGGCCTATCTGTTTCCACTAAAAATAGCCTATAAAAATCCTAAAAGATATGTTCACCTTATCAGCAAAACTGCATAAATTTAATTAGAATTGTTTAAAACAATTACAATTCTAAAAACTCTAAAACCTTTATCTGAAGTATTTTATACAATTTTGTTTTTTATGGATATTTTGATATGTATTTATTCTAAACATAAAACATAAAGAGGATATTGGATGATTTTTATCAATGTAGTATTGCACAAATGGCATTTATAGTCCATATCTAATATTTTCCAATGTCTTGTACCTTTGACGGTGTTAACCATGGTGTCACGTGGATGGGAACGTGCATGGAAATGATATGCAGATGAGGTTATGCATAGTAAAACTAGACTCCATATGTGGTGATTTCGGGGAGGAGACAGGGTGGATTTCATCTTCCGCTGACTGGGATTTATAAAGGGATTTGTGCGCAGGTTCTGCCGTACGCATAGTTTTATAAATCTGATTTTTTTGTGTGTGTGTACGCAGAATCTAGCTTTTGCGCGTACGTACACTTTTAGGATGAAATCTATGCAAAGTTTTATAAATGAGGCCCCTGGTCTTTGCTTATGAGTTTCCTACATGTGTCAGTTATTTACCATTTCCTTTCCCAGCATGACACATCTTTTGAAATTTCAGTCTTGATGCCTAAAAGTGTCTTACTCACTCTCATGACATTCAAAACCCATATGACTTATTTTCTTCTGTGAAACACAAAAGGAGAACTTGTTCCAGTTGCTCTTTTCCATACAATTAGTCCACATGGGGTTGCAAGAGCAACATAAAAGTATCATTAAATTAATTCAAAGTAAAATGGGATTGGAGACATGAGGGTGTGTAAATAATAGTATTTTCATTTTTGGGTCAACTAATTCTTTGCACATACTTCTGCCCTGAAATCTATTACTATTTTATTAAAGTCATATGTTAGAAGAAGCACGTGACTCGAAAACAATACAGTAATACACATCTGTGACAACACAGAGACATGGACAAAAAATGAAACAAACTAACCAACTAACATAAGATTGCTTTATTGTAAATGGGTAGTTTTAAGGACAAACACACTGCTAATGCTGACTGTTCCATGTTCCACAAAGCACCAACATCAACAGGTTCTTTGATTTGTTTTACTCATTTGTTCTTTAGTAGTGCACAAAATATATTGTTGTTAGTTTCCTTTTATCAATGTGAGCCAAGCAAATCATTAGAATAATTATTTGAATAATGAGTGTGGCTCCATGAATGTTATTTGAATGAAGAATGTGGCTTCATCCCACCTGGCCTGTATATACAGTATATATTTATTTATTTATATACACTCAATTTATATTTGTATTATCTTGACCTGACATGAAAGAAAAATTAGCTCTCTTTTCTTTTTCTACGAATTATCGATATTTTCCATTCAAGATGCCATGAATAGTTTGCCAGGGCAAAATGTGCAAAGAGAACAAGATGGATGTGTCAGGTTTAGTTTGTGCAAGAATGCTTGAAATATTTTCATATTTCATTTATCATGTCAATGGACCACCTGTCAGATAATTAATTTCCTGTTCCAGTACTACATCCTGGTTGTAGACATCCTTTGACATTTAAAACATATTATAAATCCATACAGGCTACAGAATGAGAAAATGCAACCTGCTGATATTTTCTCTCTCAATTTACGGTTTGTTTTGAATAAATAATTAACTCCATCACCTCTGGATTTCTGTTCTTTTTGATGTGTCTTTCCTTCATGTTGGAAACTTTAAAGAATGTTGATTTTTCTGCTTGGGACACCCTGCTGAAAAGACCACCAGCTAGTCACCAGCATATGTTTGTCTACTGGTCCCAGAAGGCTTCTTAGGCTAGACCAACACCACACCAGCTCTGACGAGGAGGCCAGTCTAACCGGGTCTTTTCAGCAGGGCAAAAATCCACTGTGGGTCACTTACTTTTTGCTGTCTGTAAAATAGGACAGTTATGAGCAGAAGTCCACCGCACCCTAGAGTAATTATGAGCACAGTGTCAAAAGAGATGATTGAACTGCTGGATGATTCTTCTGTGGCAGAGTTCCTCTGTGTTTCTCTGTCTGGATGAGTCTGGTCTTTCATCCCCTTCCTGTCCTCCTGGGATTTGCTGTCTGTGAAAAGCCATGGTATTTTTGGTGAATCATCACAGAATTGGTAACACATGACTCAAGCAACTTTGAATGCATTCTTCTGCCTGAGATGCATGTTGACGTCTACTATTCATGGTTAATGTTGTTAAAGGGTTAGTTCACCCAAAAATAAAAATTCTGTTCCACACCTGTAAGACCTTCATTCATCTTCAAACACAAATTAAGATATTTTTGATGAAAGAGGCATATGAAGTTCTTATTTTTGTTTTGTTTTTGCGCACAACAAGTATTCTCGTCGTTTCATAAAATTAAGGTTGAACCACTGTAGTCATGTCGACTGTTTTAACAATGTCTTTAGTACCTTTCTGGACCTTGAAAGAGGTGGTTAAGAGGTTGCTGTTTATGAACAAGTAATATACCTTTCATCAAAAATATCTTAATTTGCGTTCCAAAGATAAACGAAGGTCTTACAAGTTTGAGATGACATGAGGGTGAGTAATTAATGACCAAATTTTCATTTTTGGGTGAACTAACTCTTTAACTAAAACTATATTTTTATTAATTGAAATAATAATTTATTAAGTCGATATAAAGTAAAATACAAATATTAGATGAAAAGCTTAAACTAAACAAATATCAGAAATGTTAGATTTTTCTAAATGCTTAGTTGATCTATAATAACTGATAAAAAATGATAAAAGCTAATTTATTCAAGCTAAATATCAATAAAAAATATAATAGTGTGTAAGTAATACTATGAATAAATAATACCACAATAACTACAATAAAAATACATTTAGGTAGCAGTAAAATTAGAAATTGGAAATAAATAAAAACTAAAACTAAAATAACCTATATAAAACCTAAAATAAACATACTGTTACAGTCACCGGTTCCTGCACTACACTTCCCAGCATTCCCTCTGTCCTGCACTTGCACGTCATCACCATCACACGCACCTGTAGTCTATCATCGTCATTAGCACTTATCTGGACTCACTATATAAACAGTCACTTCACCCACTTGTCTTTGTCGGTTATCGTTTGCTGTTAGTGTGTGTATCTCCTGTGTTCCTGTATGTTCCATTGGATTCTCTAATAAAGTTTGACTCTTGATATTATATTCCTTGTTGTGCGTGTTACTACACCACTAGTTTGTAATACATACAGTATATATATTTATATATTTTACATAATCTTGATAAAAATGACAAAGACATAACAAAATTACTAAAATTGAACTGAAAATATAAAAATAAAAGCTAATTCAAAATATTATCTAACTTTCCTCACCCCTGCTGAGCTTTGCCTCATGGATGGTTCCAATGAAATTCCTTGGCATCCTCACCGGACTTTGGGTGTGTGTTTGGAAATTTTCAGGAGGGCTGTTTAGATGACCTGGCTGTTCAACAAGGATGCTCAGACCTGATGAATGTGCAGCTGCTTTCAAAGAAGACATAACTGTGGTTGTGACTGGTACAATGTGTTTACTTGTCTGGAAAGACTTGCCTTTTATCTCTGTACTCTTTATATCTTTATATGTTGGCTCAGATGTTGCAGTAACCCTGTTCTGGGATAATTTCACATAGGAACTGGATGGTCCTTTCTGGCTTTTAGAATCTAAAGACCTCTTGGCAAGTAAAAGCGGCGTGCTCCTCTCCACACTGTCCTGTGTGTTATCTCTTGTGTTTTTTTGATAGGGGCCAGATGCAGTTGACTGAACAGTTGAGTCAGTTCTGCTCGGAAATACATCCTTAGAATTTGTAAATGAAGGGAAAAGATCCGATGATGGCATATTTTGCATCACTGAATTTGAAGTTTCTTCAGGTAAAGCTGGATTGCTACCAAAGAGGAAGTTGGGTAAATGTCCTTGCATTGATCTCCATGTGGTAGGTGTCCCTGGAGCTAGTGTTTGGTGTTTGGCTACTGGGACAGCAGACTTGAATTGTTTAGTTCTCTCATTACCACCCTGCAAGGTTACCACAGGTGAAAAAGATGATCTTTGTGGGGATGGAGTAGATTTCAAATAAATATTCCAATGGCTTGTGGATGTAGATGTCCTAGATGATCCACTGCTCAGTGTTGGACAAATGCAGGGGCATTCAGAGGCACCTAGAGGAAATGTAATGGAAATGTAATGTAAATTATGATAAAAGCAACTAAAGTGAGACTAGCTGGCATTTTGCTAATCCTTGGGTAATTAAATTAATTTTGAGAGCCTGTTTTGCTCTATTTCAGCTTCTTTCCCTCTTTTTAATGAATTTCGTTTGCATTTTCTGTGTTTTGTGTATTGCAGATGGGGATTTGTGACTCTTTCTGCAGGTTACATTGTTATACCAGTAGGTGGTAACAAGTGTCTTTATGAATGAGTAATTTTTATTCAAACGATTCATTCAAAAACAATGATTCATTATAAAATGACAAATGACTTTATGAATTAGTCTTGAATCATTTACTCAAACAAAACGTTCAAAAGTTCTAAACACAGATTAATTCAGGAATGAAACATCACTACTGTGCGTTGCTTGGAGGCACTCAACGATTCTACTTCAGCTTTGTTCAGAGCTATTTATGTTGGCAGTGTACAAAAGTAGACAATGTAACTGCCAATATTATGTCTAAAATGTAAGTTACTCAGCATTAAAGGGGTTATTCTCTGCTGGCAAAATAGGCTTTTATTAAAACTTGCCTGTCTATGCTTTCTTAAAATCAATGCTGCAGTACATGACAAGAGAAAATGGGCTATTGAGTTCCCCATTTCCAGAAAGGTAGGGAAACTTCAATATCCATAATGCACTGGTCGCCATTCCTCTGTCAGTCCAACTTGTCCCTGACAACAACATAGTGTCGGCCCAGATATGGTCCACGTGTAATCCACATGTACAAGATGTGGGACAGATCTGGGCTACACTATGTTGCTGTCTGGGGTCAGTGAGTGGGAAGTATAACCTGTAGCTTTAACAAAAGTGTTGCGCTGTCAATAGTCTGTTGGCTGACTTTAAAACAAATGGGTAGATCCAGGTGCAGGTAACATGGAGAAAAAGTACACATTATTAATTTACATATATACCACTGACATTGTAGCAATACAAAGCTGGTTGAAAATTCAGTAAACTTGCCCTTTCTTGTTGAACTGTTGCATAAAAGTCCTATCAGTCTTGCGAGTGTAAAATTGCTTAATTCTAGATGATTTTACTGGACTTTGCAGTTGTGCTACCTGCTGTTTGGCTGAGAGGTTCAGTGGTGGATTCTGGGTAATCCTCTGTGTACTCCTCCTCACAGTTCCAGTCCACAGGCTTGTCGCTCTGAGTCATTAGACCCATATACATGCGAATCACTTCCTCAGCTTTCTCCAAAGCTGCCCTGGGCAAA
This sequence comes from Ctenopharyngodon idella, assembly GCF_019924925.1. NCBI lineage: Eukaryota > Metazoa > Chordata > Actinopteri > Cypriniformes > Xenocyprididae > Ctenopharyngodon > Ctenopharyngodon idella. The sequence continues at coordinate 9,388,826 of NC_067230.1, read as the reverse complement.
GTCATGTGGATTCTTATGAACTTCGTTGGGCTATCCTGTAGGGTGAAAAACATGTTTTCCAGCAGAATTTAGGTATTACGCTCCGCAGTGTATTGAACCCCAGCGATTGGGGAATATAGGTGGTAGGATACACGGGTCATTGTGAAATTATTTTAATGCAACAATTTTAATTCAAGCAACCCATTCAATAACATGCCTTTTGAGGTTAAATCAATTTTACAATTTTATTTTATTTATGTATTTGGTGGTGGGGGGGTTATGGTTTTCCCCATGTGCATTCTGCACTGTCTGACCTGGTTTTTAAAATAGTGTTTCATCTGTGATTGAATAAAGACTTCAACCGGAAAAGTTTCCTCTGAAGACATTCTGTAGTAGAAAATATTTATACACTTCACATTATAAGAATGTGGCCCAGTAATGTGGGTAGAGGTTAACTTAACTTTAGGCATTACTCTGATTTTTTCAATATTCCGGGAAAAAAAGTGAAGCACTCAACATTTTTGTATGTACTACTGCAAGAAAAACAATTTTAATAAAGACCACTTTTACCAAACCATTATAGCTACTGTCCAAGACTCTTGTTTTCTTGACTTTTCCCCCTTCAATTTATGTACATACAAAACAATGCCTAATGTTTTCTCTTGCTTGTTTCTTGTGCTTTTTGACCTCAACTGTTTTGGAACATTTGTCATTGAATAGACTTTATATCATTTGTTTGCGGTATGTCTAAGCAGCTCCACAAAATAATTATACTTTAATTTCCATTATTTCCTTTGTTTACTGTGTTTTATTTGTAGACATTTAGGGGCTGTTAAACACAGTAAAGTATGAAACATAGTAAAAGTCAAAAATCTTCTTCCATAACCCTATTTATAACAGATAACTGCACCACAGCTCTCCAAGAAAAGGAAAAAAAGGACTTTGTTACCTCAATCTCCTCATTGATTGGAGGGATGCATCTCTGGGAGTAAATGTTGTAGATCAAGTTCTTCAGTGAATTAGTGTAACGATAATTGTCGGAGTCCTTAGCATAGCTGAATTGGGTGTTGAGTAGCTCCAGAATGTGAGGAAATGCTGCTTTAACATAACACACAACACTCTGAAACACACAAACATTTGGGAACCACAATGAACATTTGATATCACACACACTGATTTTGTACACCCTACTGTATATCATTCAGACCAGAGTCACAAAACACACAAGGCTATTAATGGGTTATCATACACCAAATTTCTATAAGACAGCATTTTATTTGTTTTTCCTCCTATTGTAATACAAGACACAAGCTTTCCAAATGACAATGCTTGCAACTGTCATGCTTCATATCAAACGTGCTCTTTCGTAGCTTGCACTCCATTTGAATGCTGATGGGGCATCTCAAATCTCTACAGAAGGGTAAATGTGGCCATCAGGACTTTCTCTTTCTCACAAATTAGAGAGGAAATGTTCACTGCATTCCCTAAAATAAATGGTCTTAGAATAGAATTAAAATATCAATCAACTTAATTCATTTAATTTACCTGTTTTGTCACTGGCATTTTCTGCAAAGGCTTACCCATCTAGTCTTTGTAACCATAGGAATTTACAGTAATTCCACACAAATAGCAGGGAAAGTCCCCACAGAGAAAATTGACTTGGTCAAGCGCAAAATTACAGCAAAATGATTTCTGGGTTGCCTAGTTTGGGAGTCTGAAATTTTTTAATTGTTAACTGTTATTACCACTCTTGCAGTCGGTCATTCAAGATGTATTCTTTAAATATGAAAGACATCTGGCCATATATGTACAATTCCTCTCAATAGCAGGGATCTCAAAACACATTTATTTCTAGAGCAGTCTTCGAGCTGTGATCTTTCAAACTCTTAACCTGACTGATGGCCTTTTGGATTTCCAAAAGAACGCTGTTTCACTGTTTTTGTTCTGGCAGTGGTCTCCTTCAGTAAACGCTTCCTCTTCACACTTCACACGCACCATGCTGACATTTTGAAAACCTTTAAAAACAGACTCTCTTTGAGCTCAACAATCAGTAAAAATAGCTTAATTTGATTAGGTTTAATGCTTGGTGCTGAAGAATGTGATGAACTTCAAACTTCATCATGTGAAAATACTGGCAGTGTAATTATGGCATGACAAATTCACTCTGATGTGAGAGGTGATACTTCTGCATGTGTTACTTTTAAGGTTTTCTGTAACCCGAAAAGTATTTGAAATTATAATTAGCTGTTATAGTTATTATGACTGTTAAACTGCCTAAACAGATTATTTCAGTAAACTGAGGTTTGTGCCACATGGTTCTGCTGCCTCTCTGGCTTAAAACATGATCTTATGTAACATCTGTTTCAGATCAATTTCTGATTTTGTGGGAAGGAAGATCTGATCTATTATACCAGAATGTCAGGCTCTTTTAGAGTGCTTGACGATTCATCGAAAAGTAATCGAAACCAAAATTCAGAACCTCTAACCGACTTAATTTTCGCATGTCAGTTATTTCGGTTTTTTAATCCTATTAATACTTCCCCCTTAAAAACAAACTACGGCGTGTGTAGCCGCGTGACTCTGGCCCGTCCAGTCAGTGGCATGAAAGCAACACGGAGGTGAACGCTGAGTCAACACACAGAGACGGCGCGAGCGGTGAGCCTTGCGTCTTCACTAAACTTTGTCAGATGTATGTGTTTTAAGGTTTGCCAGTTTGGACATTCAAGCGATTTTAGACGATTGGATGTATATTATTTCGAGCTACCGTGCTCGCGCAGCTGCATTGTGGCATGAACACTCATACAAACAGTAGCTGCGCAAAACATGAAGATCGCGCGCTCAGAGAGGAACGCAGAAAATAGTCAGCGCTGTCCTGTGATTTATCACTAAAGTAGCTTAGAAACTCAAAGCTTATTATAACATATATTTTTCTACTTTTGAAGGAACTATTTACAACCCACAGCTTCACAATTAATAGAGAGACGGTATGACTAATTCACACACGCAATCGCTCTCATTATGTAACGTTACTGGTACTGTGCTAATTTATCTTTATCTGATTTACAACGAGCAGAAATCTGTTAGAAATGTTACGAACCATAGATAAAATAACGGCTGAAAGTGAGCTGTTATGTCAGATCACTCTTTCAATAGGAAAAAAATATCCCACCTTTAATAGTCAATTACATTTACAGTACAAACCTTGTCAGTGAACTATGAGGGCAAAAAAAAAACAAAAAAAAAAACAATCGTTCATTAATCATAATCGAGGTAAAATGTTCAATTAATTGAGGTTTTGATTTTAGGCCATTATCGTCCAGCCCTAGCCTCATTCATATACTGTTTATAACTGTTGAAATACCCATAGGTTGGGTAATCCATATCTGGATTGAAGTGGAAATATGCCTACCAGGTTCTGGCGTTCAGTGAAAGTGTAGGTTATTGAACAACCATTTTGCAGCTGGTTCTTAATCTGCAAAGGAAAACATTGAGGGAGAAAAAAAAATAGTAGTTTACCATATATTTAGCACATATTGTATTTATCAACATCATTATACATTTTATTGGGGTTTCAAACTAGGCCAGACACAGTTTCATGCACAAATTTTTCTTCTCATTAACGGCATTTAGATTATCAGGACTATTTAGTGACCTGCCATTCAGTCAGAAAGACTGAATGCCAAATTCAGTATTTAAGGGGTTTGTTCAACCAAAAATGAAAAATCTGTCATTAATTACTCACCCTCATGTCGCTCCACACCCATAAGACCTTTGTTCATCTTTGGAACACAAATTAAGATATTTTTTGATAAAATCCGATGACTCAGTGAGGCCTGCATTGACAGCAAGTTAATTTACACTTTAAAATGCCCAGAAAGGTACTAAAGATATATTTAAAACAGTTCATGTGACTACAGTGGTTCAACCTTAATATTATGAACCAACGATACTTTTTGTGCGCCAAAAACTTATTCAACAATATCTAGTGATGGGCAATTTCAAAACACTGCTTTATGAAGCTTCGAAGCTTTACTAATCTTTTGTTTCGAATCAGTGGTTCGGAGCGTGAATCAAACTGCCAAAGTCACGCGAACCATTGAAATTTCAAAACACTTATGATGTAACGAAGCCTTGTTTACTGAAATCATGCGACTTTAATGCTCCGAACCACTGATTCGAAACAAAAGATTCGTAAAGCTTCGAAGCCTAAAGTGTAAATTTAACTTGCTGTCAATGCATATTTGATATTTTATTATATCTTAAGTTGTGTTCCGAAGATGAACAAAGGTCTGGAACGACATGAGGATGAGTAAATAATGACAGAATTTTCATTTTTGGGTGAACTAACTCAAACAATCTAAATTATTTATGCATGATCATTACAGACAGCTGTGGTTTGCTGAGGGATGTTATTACAAATGAACTATAATAAATCATTTTCCATGCAACTAAATAATATAAGTACATTTTGGTCAGCCCACAGGGTGATTTACTGCCAGTAAAAGTAGCTGATCTTACCAGACGTTTTAAATTCAGGAGATGGTCCTGTGTGACAGAGTGCTTACATGGACCTGGCACACCAGCACAGACCAAATGAAAGCACAGGATAAGGAAGAAGCACTGATGCCTTACCTGTAATCAGAAAATGAATATTTTATGTAGTTTTATTTTATGGTATTAATGTCCAATAAAGGTTGGTTTAAAGCACTTAATTAATGTAATTATTACCATTTTCCGTGACCTAATCAAAAGTGATAACTATTTACAGTTAATACATTGTTAAAAAACTCTTTACTTATGCTAATTAAACAATTTTATAGTGACAATGAATGAAGAACTCACTATAGTCTATTAATGTATTAACTTCAGTTTATAAACTATGAATTAACTATGTTTGCAAATGATTTGTAAATACTTTATTACACTATACTTACAGTATTATAAAGCGTTACCTATATTGGAAAAAAAAAATTATTGGTGGAAGATTATTGGTGTATGTTTTACAAGAATATACCAGTTCAGTGTTTATGTTCAAAATTTCAGGTTTAATTTAATGTGTTGTTTGCCATTTCTTTGTTGTGATTTTGTGAAATCTATTAGCAATTTATGAGTAAAAATTGTTTCTAAACCATTTTTTCAGTGATGGAGAAGGTAAAACAGTACACAGTAAATAATATATTAAAAATAATATAAGACTTCACATAATCAATAAAACAGCCAATGCGACTGGTCATAAGTATACAAATAGAAAAGTTGAGCAAATACACATTGTACATAGTGTGCTGTATATCTCATAAGAAAATATAACATAAACAGCTTGATCTCATTCTTTTTTTTTTTCACGGCTTACATGCAACTTCGAACATATCCAAAGCTATTTAATATGATATTAACAACAGTGAGAATTCCCCTGGAGCCACCTGCAAGACTTGAGAAGGGAGAAGATGTTGATGGAAAAAGCATGTAACCTCAGTAACTCCCCAATCCTTAAGTCACTCCACCATGGGTTTAACCTGAAAACCTTACGTTTATAAATCATATTCATAGATCCTCCGAATGTGGCCGCTTATACAAACTCATTTATCACATAATGTTATATAGTACAATATACTGTATTATAACAATTGCAATAAACAATTGTATAACAATTAATATAGCAATAAAGTGGGGATACGTACTGTACTTCTCAAACTCTCAAAACACAAAAGAAAATTCCACAAATCTCTGGAGTGCAAACACATTGAAACTATAAAACTGTGTAATGGGAAAGTGTTTATGATGTTGGCCAGATCAGTATACTAGTAAACCAAGAAACAACAGAAGACTAGGTCTTTGCTCATCTTCATCCAAGCCTATCTCCACAGGAGATCTGAATGGACTCAGAGTCGTGTGTGTGGCAGATGTGAAGCTTCAAAACCTCTTAGAGTATGATAAAAGCCAGACAGCATGTTAGCAACATCTTGACAAAATCTTACAAGCTTCGTCAGCACTGCCTCATCAGAGACAGAAAGAGTGCTTAACAAGGCATACTTATGGGAAGTAAGTGCAATTATGTGTCAGATTAAATTTAATTATATATAGATGTCAGTGTGACAAATGTAGTTTAACTAGGCAATGAAATGCAAAAATCACCAAGGAAATTTAAGAAGCAGTTCAGACAGTCTGCCACCATTTCATGCTTTTCAAATTTTGACAAATCTGACATGTAGAAAATAAAATTCATGTTGAACTAATAGATAAATAATCTAAATATAAAATAGATAAATAAATACACTGTAAAAATTATTTTCATGATTTGTTATCACAACATTTTTTCTTTTGTCAAATGAACTTCAATAATTAATGTGGTTCAGATAACATATTTTGAGTTTCTGTTGATTAAACCAGTCGCCTTCATTGTATTAACTCAAATTTTTAATTTCAATGAACTCAAAATTTTAAGGCAATCAGGTAACTTACTTTTTTAAGTTAAACCAACAATCCTTTTTTACAGTGTAGATAACTATCTAAATATTCTGTATCCTTCTTTTATATATATATATATATATATATTAAAAAGGACCTATTAATTGTCATTAAAGTGAAATTACTGAACCTAAGCATACAAGCTTGATAAAAATGTTCATTTTAGAAGAAAATTTCAGACGGCACTTGGAGGCTTTTGCATCTGAACTCTTCATATTTTCTTATAAATGTGTTTAAAGTCCATAAATAGAAAACCGTAATCTTATCAAACAAAACTGTATGTAATCCAACATTTACAAAACATGATTTTTTCCTTTCAAAGCAATAAAACAGCTTTAATAACACAGCTGTATTTAAAATCCTCAGAAATAGTGCCTCCTGCCATGTGTCTGTGAAATCCTGTGGTATTTAGCCAATAAAGCATGCAGTGATAACAGGTCTAAGAAACACTGAGACCCCATAAAGTACAGGTTTCAGCTACCCAATCGTAAATGGCTGTATATGTGATCAAATAAAAAAAAAATAACAAGGAATAAAAGTGGACATAGCAACCCAACAATAAACAATCATATAGCCAGAAGAACTGCCATGATTTTTTTTTTGTTTTTTTTTTTACTCAGCAGTTGCCTAAAAGGACAGCCAACTGAAGCAATGAAATTTCACAGACCACAGTTTTCTTCTTCATGTTCCACGGCTCACGAAATTTGCCCCCAGTTGTTTAATGGTTTGGCATTCTTACATTGAAATAGCTTGATGGCCATAAATCAAGAAATAAAAGTCTATGGGAAAAGGTTTAACAAGAAAGCAAAACAGTGTTCTAAAATTTCACAAGAAGGAGATCAAATCAAGGCTCCTCAGAGATCGCATCTGACATTAAACAGACCTCATTTATACATAATCTAACGTTATCCATTAATCATGCAGAGGCAGCAACTGAAAGCTGATTTGCACAAAAACATCAATTGAACTTCAATTTTCATACTTCAATTCCATACTTTCCTTGAGCAACAAGCAAATGTCAGAGGAGAGCAGCAGACTTACCTTGGCTTTGTGGGCTGTTATGTGTGTGTTCATCTGGCTGACCTGAGCAAGTAGAAAGCAATAAAGTTCACATGTAGATTCATTGGATTAGTATTTTTGTTTTGCGTTTGATCCCAATGAAGATAGTGTCTTTCCCTCTGAAGATCTCTGTAGTCCTCAAGCGTCCAGATATTGATGGCTGTCTTGAAACAGATCTTCGTGTGAAACAGTTGAGACGTGCCACCTTGAGAGGGTGAATGTTTCTGCCTGAGGACTATGGTGGACAAATAAAGGGAGCTTTAGTAAAGACCTCCTCCTCTTCTTCTCCCACTGTTGGGCTTATGAAAAGACCTCTCTCACTTTCTCTGCACTCAGACCATTCCGACTTCCTTCCATTTTATTGATGAAGGAAGTTTTAGCTCCCTCCAGACCAATATATAACATACATGGGTTTTTACCTCTCAAAAGTTATTTGTGAATGAGTTTAAAATCTCACCGAGATGCTTGAATTATCTGCTCATTCTACAAGATGTGATGGTGTTTAAATCGACGTTTCCATAGAGAGAAACCTGCTGGTCTTTAATCTTGTCTTAAAGTCGGCATGAAACGGAAGTTACGGTAGCCTTTTCTTTCTTATTGTGAGTGAAACGGCTTCTCGATCAAGAAAAAATGTAGGGTGGGACTTTTTTGTCCATCGGGAATTGATTGGATTGTTGTTGTTTGCTCTTGCTTTGATCTCATGTGTGTGACAGGTTGTCCTGCCTTCACGCCAGTGAACGTGTCACCAGAGAAAAGAAGAGATGTTGTTTGAAAGAAGGAGAATAAGCTATTTGTTATTAAAGTTTACAAGGACACATAATTAAAAAAATAATAATAATGATGTGCACAGATAAATCACTTAAAATAAATACTGCAATATTCCATTTAAAAAATGGTCAGTTTTGATTTCAGGGTGACTTGAAGTATTTTTCTAGTGAAAAATATGTATTTGAAGGTATATTTCAGCCAAAAAGAAATGTTTTTATTATTCACATCATTTCAAAACCCGTATGACTTTCTTTTTTTCATGAAAAAAAGGATATGTTTAACAGTTCAATGAAGGCGAATGGCCAGAAATGACAGTGTTGCAGTGTTTTTAAAAGTAACTTGTTACAATATTGCTTTACTCCCCCAAAAAGTAACTAATTGTTTACTTGGTTGCTTTTTATGTAAAGTATTGTGTTACGTTACTTTTGAGATACTTTTTCTCACATGGGATGGGCTTGCTTGATTGTTTCTTAATAACAAAAAGAGTTTGGTAAATGCAAAGGAATAAGTCAGACTGAAGGAAATGCAAGTTCACACCTGTACAATAGAGGGCGCAGCTCAGACAAACCTTTCAGTGGTGCTGCCATTCTGGACCACAGAATAATAGGACAGGAGAAGAAAGTTAAACATAAAAATAAAAAAGCAATAAAAAAAGAAGAAAAAACAGACAATGTTTATCTAAAGTCATTTTTGCTTATTAGTATGGTTGAACTGGATCATTGAAGATCAGCAGCAAAGACATTGGTTAATAAAGTGAGATTAAATACATAAAGTATATTTGTGTTAACCTATTTCATTGCAGGTTTGCATAATATTGCATAAGTTTGAATTTCACAGTTTTTATTGATTTTAAGGAATAATGAATCTGTTTTTGTGCAAGTGCGATGAGTGCCTGTTCACATTTAGGGTGTTTTCACACTTGAGTCCTCTTTAAAAGAACCAAACTCAGACCCTTTTAAGTGGACCAAAAGGTGAACAAGTGAAAAAAAGACCCAGTTCTCTTTACAGTACGTTCACATGGTCCCTGTCCCTGAAAGAGGACTCGGATCCTTTTTTTGGTCCACTTAAGTAGGAATGTGGTCTCAGACCTCTTTGTGTTCATACTGTCACTTTTCGGATCTAGTCCAGTTCAGTGTTTAATAGCTTGACCCTAAGGCCTTCAAAATTTGATCCCATTCACTTAAATTGTATGTGCCGCACTAACCAAGAAATCTGTTCACAAAGATTATTATTAATTATTATTTTGTAAAACGACAATGCTACAAATGCTCTTGAATGAGCTTAAGTTGTTTATCTTTTGCACAAAAATATACATTTTGTTGCAATATTTAATCCGTATGCACTATATCACTATCCGTAATCCCTTGCACTATATCACACATCCATCGGATACTGATTCTACTGATTGTTTTTTTAGGCTGTCACTTTAAGAACTACAGTAATGCATGGATCCAATATACAGTACTGATAAACATACATAATTTCTTTCCCAGATACATCCACTTAAGTCAAAGCCTGTTTATGTGAACCTAGAGTGTTTTGACACTTTAAACGCAATAAGACGCTATAATTCAGTTCTGTACACGCGCTGTGACAGCTGGTTTTCTGTGCATGCGCTAGGTGTGTGCCCTTATACAAACCTTATACAACCTTATACAAACGCCCAGAGAGGTTTGTGTTCAGATTAAGTGTTTTTAGCGAACCGTACCGTAAGATGAAATCGAACCGTACTCAGACCACCTCCCAAGATGGTCTCGGTTTGGTTGTTTTTAAGGGGTATGAGATCGTTTGGAGTGTTCACATATGGGTCAAAAATCCTACAAACCGCACTCAGACCCCTGAAAAGGACCAAGTGTGAAAACACCCTAGTCTTGAGCTACAATAACCATCGTGTTTACACAGTGCAAACAACATCTTTATTCATGATTTCTGTCAACATGGGGACGAGAGGTGTCAGTCAATAAATGAGAAAACAAAGTGCATTAAAAAAAAACAGTGCAAATGCATTACTTTACTCGTTACTTGAAAAAAGTAATCTGATTACATAACTCACGTTACCCCCAACACTGGTCTCATGACAGATCATGACCAATTGTGGATATGCAAAAGCACAAATAAACACTTTAAAGAGCTATGTTGGACACTTTTATGTATTATGACTGCGTGGATATTATTCAAAAATTTTATCTTGCGTTCCAAGGAAGAAAGAAATTCAAAGAAATTCTTCATTGGACTGTCTTCACTCCCTCTGAAAGGGAAGGTGTTTGCTGTATGCCTTAAAGATACTGTTTTTACAATGTTTAAACAACATTCTCCCATGTTGTGCAAGTCTGTGAGAACTGGAACACATATTTGTCCCAGATTTTTGTGTTAGAAAAAAAAAAAGACTTTTATTCATTACACAACACATTGAATTATTGTCCAAAAAAAATAAAAAAATAAAAATAAAAGTTCACTTAAATCCTGATCATGCGCAATACACTATGTCATTAGCCATTATAACCCAAGCTGTACAGAGAGGAAGGATGACCTTTGACTATTTCTTTCAGACGAAAATACCTTAAATAGCCAAGACTTTTACTTATCTAATTAAATTGCTTCTAAATATCAATTCTGTCTCTGCCAGAAATTGGTGTCATTGGTCATGAAATAAGCTGATTCATGCCAATTATATATCAATTAGGTGATCAATGACACATTGTTCTGTTCAGACATCCAGTCTGAAGCACACACAAACGCATGAAGGATGGGAAAGTGAGTGGTGATATAAACAAGCTGAAATGCTGGCACAAATTAAGATTGGAGTAGTTCGCATTTTTATGTTTTCTATTTAATATTTAATTGCCTGCCAATGAGATCTGGGTTGTGGAAAAAAAAAGAAAAAAAAATTATATTAGTCAATACAGCCACAAATTTAAAAATATTTAACAAAGAAACATGTTTAAAAAATCAGCCTTATATAAACACTTAAATCTAAGGCGACCAACTTTCTTGTACAAGCCAACTATGACTTACAAGTTAACTATTCTTATGTAAGAATTTGTCATTTTTATTTCTGATAGAGAGATTGTTTTACGGTAAACCAGATACAATGACATTTAATATGAATTATTATTCAATATTACATTCAAATGTCTTAAGAAAGTTCGGATGAGAAAGACTAAACTATTTTATGTTCAAAGGCCAACACAATGTCACGATAACATCTGTAGCATCTAATCTATCTTTACCTTGTCTTCTACCAGCTTCAACATGGAGTCAAAGCAGAATTATAAGTCAAATTCTGTGGGAGAGTAAAATATGAATATCTCCCACATGAATATCTTCACACCCCAGTAACCATATGCACATGGGTCACACATGTGCCGTCTCTTTCAAGAAGCAGATAGCGAATCCATTACAGGCCCAAAGCATGTGTGCTGTCAGTAAGATCACTGTTCTGTTCTTCCTTTGGGGCACTGAGTGGGGATATTTACCCTTAAAACTGATTTTTTTTTTTTTTTAACTTAAGGTGAGCCTGGTTATTTCACATGGGGAAGTAACATCTCTACGTAGACAATGTAAAGCACATGCTTTTAAAATTGAGTGACTCAGATAATGGAAAGGGACAATTCTGACAAAACCTAAATTCATTTTTGTGGACAAGCATTGGCAGTGTAATCAAACTTTTCATGTCACAGATGTTAACATGTCACTTTCTCTAAAGTTCTGACATTTTGAGATTACTCTTTATGTGATCGTTTTTTATGATAAAACATTATTTGGCATTACATGAAGCAGAATGTTAATAAAAAACAAAAGCCTTAAACCATGCACATTAACATGTGGATTTAAATATTTTCAAGCTGCTTAGTAGTAACTGTCCAACATTACAACTCAAACTTATTTAAGGAACAGCAAACTTTAAAATGAATTTTAAAATGAGTTTTGTCCAAGTACGGGAATCTGAAACATCACAACATACATGTTTAGCTACTGGATGGTCTTGCGCAATGCCGTGAAATGTATTTGGCAAAAAGATCTTTCCAGGCACCACCATCCTTATTTATCTACTAGTTGGATGTTGTTTTCCCTTTGGAGGCTTGAAATGATTTATTATTTTACTCCATTAAACTGTAGACGTTTCACATGGCTTTCAAAATTACACCTAACTTAGTGATTTCAATGCTTTCCGAGCTAACATGGAATGTTTAGCTAACTTTAGCTAATGTACTGGCAAGGTTCTCTCACAGTTATGAACAAAAATTCTTCCAGTAATGTTAATAAAACATTCATTTGAAGTTATCTGGTCTTTAATAATGTTCTCTAAAAGGTTTTAAATGTTGGAAATTTTGAACGTTCATAGAACGTTCTTAGAACATTTTTTTGTTAGCTGGGTTCAGTCATTCCAACTCTCTAAACATACTCGTGCCCCTCTAACCTTATACCATCTGATATTCTTTTGGCTTATTAAATTTCTGAAGCAGAGGCACATTGTGTCACATGACTTCCCAACAGTGGATGTTTTAAAGACTATACTGTAGCACATTAATGTCCTTTGGAACACAACATGTCCTGTTTTAGCTCTATAATTGTTTCAACAAATGTTCATTGATCTTGGAAATTTGTCAAACTTATTAAGCTGTTTTCAGGGATTTTCTTAATTACTACACTGATCAATATGTGCTCATGGCGTGGTCGTTGTGGTAACTTCCCAGATTAATGGTTTGGGCTGCTAGCCGCAAGTTTTACACCCCCCTCTCAGCAGCCCAAGGCATTTGGGACTGTGTCCAAAAACATTTTCTCTAAACTCAACCCTTTTCCCCCACATTGTATGTAGTAGCGGCAACCACGTGTGGCCCACTACAGTCTTCTATCGAAAAGCAGCATTCATTGGTCCCATGAGAGTGGGGCCAGCCCATAAAAAATATTGTCTGCCCATAGTCTAGTTCTGCCCCTTTTGGTTTTCAGCTATTGTTTTTGTCTGGCTTTTATTATGAAGTTTTGTCTGTGTGTCATAATTTGTCATTTACTTTGCAATTTTTCTGAGATGCATCTGAAATCAGTCACTAGTTCACTCGTTCATTATTTCCTATATAGTGAATGGCACATAATACATATGGGGGAAAGAGAAACGAAAATGAGTGAGTGACTTGATGCTGATGTAATTACCATGTGCCAGAGAGCAGAAATAACTTTAATTTACATGAAAAATAATAATAATGATAATAATAATAAATAATAATACACACACACACACAGACACATAGTAATATAAGGTATTAATAATTTGTTTGCATGTTCTAATATTCATGTCATATTTAATAAATAGTTCATTCATTATAATAGAATAATAATACAAAAATAACTTTAAAAATTTCTCATCAGAGTGAATTATATAATTATACATTACAGAATGGCCAGAACCCGATTTAGTGCACTATATAGGGAATAGGGAGCGATTTCAGCTGCGTCTGACACCTCATGTAATTTTACCCAGGTGTTGTTTGATCATGATTTAATGTACAGTACATATACTTCCTTAATCAGCCATCAGGTCTTGCTTTTACAGGATTGTAATGTTTGGTATGTTCAGCTTTTTTGGATCACAGCTTGAATTTAATGCTGCATTTAGATCCTCTCAGGGCCACCGTTGGGGGGGAACAACCGGGTTTTGACGTTGTTCCTGTGACACAGGGAGCCCATTAAACGTGCCTTTACGTTGCTGAGAGAATGGGATCTGGGGCCTACCCTTATAATTTTCTCTGGGGCTCCGTGAATTGGGATAACTCATAAATATTTTGTCCTGGGCCCCCCGAATTCAAGCAAGCTACACTCCAACCTGGCAGCAGCTACATCTGCTACATCTGGTCATCTATCTTTCCTGTCTCTTCCTTTGAAAGGTACACCTCTAGTCTAAAGATTTCTCAGCCTTTTCTTCACACCTGAATGTACTTGAAAGCAGAACCTCAGCCACAGAGTAAAGGTCCTTTTTTTGAAGGACGAAAAAGGAAATCCTACTCATGTTTCTCTCATGATTTTGTGCGAGGAATTCTCAAGTCTTGCATTACAAATATGCTCCATCATCTTTGGTCATTCTGACCCTGAAACACATTTTTAACACTGAATGAAAAAATAAAAGTCTCTGCTTTCTAATTATTATGTTTCTATTCCAAACATTTGTCAAGATATAATCATTTAAATCATTTAAAATTGTTTTTGACAAAATGGCCTCTAATGATTCCAAACTATTTTTGACACAATCAGAGATTTACTAAAAAATACATTAAATAATTAACATCATCATCAGGTTAAGTAAAAATATAACATATAATATAGTTCATGCAACACGTGGTGAACACTGAATGACTTTTTCTGGGTACAGTTCTGTTCGTAAGTTTACTTTCCCTCTTAGCAGACTTTAGCAGACTTAGCAGACAGAAGTTTTTGTAGACTTCACAAGACAAAATAATAACTGAATTGACTGAAGTCAACCAGTTATGTATACATGCATATAGATACACACTGTGTGTTGCTACCTGGATGATCAGCGACTGTTTTTATGTTTTGTGATAGTTTTTAATGAGTCCCTTAGCAGTTAAACTGCCCACTGTTCTTCAGAAAAATCTTTAAGGTCCAGCTCCACATTTTTTGGTTTTCTAGTATCTTCTGCATATCTGAACCATTTCCAACAAGACATTTACAAAAGGTGAAAACATTCACTAATGCTCAAGAAGGCAACACAATGCATTAAAAGCCAGGGGGTGTAAACTTTTGAACTTTTGAAAGTCCATGTTTTTCCAATAAATGGCCTCATTTTTGTGTCACATATGAACAAATGCTGATAATAATGATGGAATGGAAGGAATTTGTGTCATAATAAAACAGATAAAAGGTTAAGTCATTTGGACATGATTAAATAACCAGGACTGTTCTCACATAACTGATTACGCTCTGACTGCAGAGCATCTGTAGGGGTGAACGGAATATCATTGAAACAGTATTAGGTTTCAGATGATCCCAGTTTTCTTCCCACTGTGCAAGGACGAAATGCTGAAACAAAATCGTCTGAGAATGACCTTTTTTTTATAATGTCCCTCTGTGTGAGACTTTGTGAAGAATGGAATTTTGAATTGATTTACCTGAACACAGGGAGACAAATAAAATCAACTTTTCATCCAACTTTTCATGCATTTCCTTTTTTTTTTCCCAGAGATTTATGGATGAGACAGGAAAGAAAGACATGAAAAACTATCCCCATAAGTTTTGGGATTACTCTAATCCTTCGGAAATCCTTTATGATCAGATCAACTTGGTTTTGTTGACCAGGAATAACTGATGACAGACATTTAATTTAATGCAACCGCGATGCAGGTGTGCATTAAATTTTCAATAATTCAGTGTCCCAGAGCCAATTATTCTTCATATTATGCAACATGTACATGTGTGTTTCACAAGACATTTTTAAAGTTTTCATTCCTAAAATATTTTGTAGAACTTTTTCCCTACATTGCCTTGCTAAAAACAACCCATTTTTTGTAGGTTCACAATTCAGTGCCTCATTATATATGATAGAAAATGTATGTAAAATGGTGTAAGAAAATACTTTTTAATTATATACAGTGCTCAGCGTAAATGAGTACACCCCCTTTGAAAAGTAACATTTTAAACAATATCTCAATGAACACAAAAACAGTTTCCAAAATGTTGACAAGACTAAGTTTAATATAACATCTGTTTAACTTATAACATGAAAGTAAGGTTAATAATATAACTCAGATTACACATTTTTCAGTTTTACTCAAATTAGGGTGATGCAAAAATGAGTACACCCCACAACAAAAACTACTACATCTAGTACTTTGTATGGCCATGATTTTTAATGACAGCTCTAAGTCTAATAGGCATCTTAGAATGTGCGTACGCTTAAATTTATAAAAACGGTCTTTGACATGGAAAAGTGCTTACAGCCACGTCAGGGTCTGAGCAGACGTACACACTTTTCATTGTCAGATTACTGCAGATTTTTGGAAATCTAAGCTATTCTTGCAGCTCGCTAAGGATTTGGACGATGACTGTTGATCTTTTATATGTAAATGGCATTAATTAGGCGTTGTTTACAATGTGGGGAACTTAAACCATTCAGCTGCACCCAAGTTCAAGATCATTTGCGATTTATAGATTTCACATCTGAAAGAGAGGCGTATGCTCGTTTTCTCTGTGTACGTTCATTCTATGAATCACACGTACGCACATCTGAGAAATGATCGTAAGATCAAATTTAGGACGGTTTCTGCGCAACATTTTATAAATGAGGCCCCCGGATGCTGGATGGAGAGTGATGCTTAACTTGTCTCTTCAGAATTCCCCATAGGTGTTCGATTGGGTTCAGATCAGGAGCCACTGAATCACTTTCACCCTGTTCTTCTTCAGAAATCCAACAGTGGCCTTAGATGAGTGTTTAGGATTATTGTCATGTTGGAAAAGTGCACGACGACCAAGGGCACGGAGTGATGGTAGCATCTTCTCTTTTAGTATAGAGCAGTACATCAGTGAATTCATTATGCCATCAATGAAATGCAGCTCCCCGACACCAGCAGCACTCATGCAGCCCCACATAAGGACACTGCCACCACCATGTTTCACTGTAGGCACCATGCATTTTTCTTTGTATTCCTCACCTTTGCAACGCCATACAGTTTTGAAGCCATCAGTTCCAAAAACATTTATCTTGGTCTCATCACTCCAAAGTATAGAGTCCCAGTAGTCTTCATCTTTGTCAGCATGGGCCCTGGCAAACTCTAGGTGGGCTTTTTTGCGCCTGAGCTTTAGGAGAGGCTTCTTTCGTGGACGGCACCCATGTATGCCATTCCTCTACAGTGTACGCCGTATTGTGTCACAGGAAATAGTCACCCCAGTATGGCTTTCTACTTCTTTAGATAACTGCAGTGAACTTGCATACCGATTTTCTTCAGCCCTTCTCATCAGAAGACACTCCTGTCGAGGTGTTAACTTCTGTGGACGACCTGGACATCTCTGTGAGATGGTTGCAGTTCCATCTTTTTAAAATTTTTGTACCACTTTTGCTACAGTATTCTGACTGATAAGTAAAGCTTTGCTGATCTTCTTGTAGCCTTCACCTTTCTGGTGTAAAGAAATGATTTTCTTTCTCTGGTCTTGTGACATTTTTCTTCCATGTGGTGTCATTGCTGACAACATGAAATGGGAGGGGGTTTTAACACCCTGTTATAGTCAGCTGTCTGCTGGACACCTGTGTAATGAATAATTAGACTCACCTGTGGTTGAATTCTTGTTAAATTAGACATTTGTAGTCTAAAATTTAGCTTTGCTCCAGAGACTTTCAGTGGGGTGTACTCATTTTTGCATCACCCTAATTTGAGTAAAACTGAAAATTTTGTTCTCTGTGTTATATTTTTAACCTTACTTTCATGTTATAAGTTAAACAGATGTTATATAAAACTGTCAACATTTTGGAAATTGTTTTTGTGTTCATTGAGATATTGTTTAAAATGTTACTTTTCAAAGGGGGTGTACTCATTTACCTTGAGCACTGTACTACAAATCACAAATTATTCAAGCAACCAGTATAGGAATGAATCTGCCAGCCAAATTATTATTATTATTTTCATATTTCTGGCAATAAATTGAGCCAGCGTAACATAATTAATATTCATGACAAAAGCCTTGTATTTGTAATTATAGCATACAGACATCTCCAATAAAAAATAAAAAAATATTTATTTTAAAACGTGTGAATGTAATTTAATTCCTGACAAACCTCAGAAAAAAGCTTGGTTATGTAATCACCATGGATAACAATCTGCGTTCACGATATGTGGTTGAGGAAAATATTCAGTTCTGAGCAGAATAACAGCCGTTCCAGTGACTGTGAGCAATAATATTGCACATTGAGTTAACACAACAATTTACTCTGCAGGGAGTTAAGTCACTGTGATGTGAAGCCACTGAAAGATGCAAACATCTACTTCTGCAAATTCATGAATGATTATAAATAAAGCTTACAACTGAAAATCAGCTGAAAAACAAGCTTAGCATAGCACTAAATGATGAACCTGTCAACATACTCTAATTTGATGCAATCAGGGTTTTATGCATAACAGGATTTTCTTAAATGATGAACAAAAAGACAAAAATGATAGATGGTTTTGATCAGCCTAATGGCTAACTCTTGGAGTCAAGTGGATGAGGTTCTGCGGGAGGATATTGCACGACACCTGTCCCTAATTTGGAAGAACATGTGGCCAACAAATGTGGAGCTTCAGTTATGCAAAATTAATCAACATCCTTGGAACATATGTCAACCAGAATCACAAATTTAACAATATCGTGGTATAAAGAAGCCACATGATGTACAGCAGAGTGAGCCAATATTTGTTTAATTTACGAAAAGAAGGAACTGTTTAAAACTGTTAAAGTTTATTCCTGTGTACTGATAAATTCATAGTTAAAGTAATATGCTGGTTATTTATAACTAAACATCTATGGGTGACATCTGTGGTATACCACATTGCTGTTGAGTCCCACAGAAAATAATTTTATGTTTTGTGCATGTTCACAGTAATGCACTTACACTGGAAGTCCACCACATACAAACTGTGTTTTGAATGGGAGGAGAAATGTTTATTAAGAAATTCATAGATTATGAAAGAAGTTAAGTAACACTTCTCAAGAAGTGTTTGATAAGCTGAGGTAAGTGAATCCTCCATGTCTCAGGAGCAGTGTGTTTTGGAGGCAGTTCAACAATAGCACAGAAGTCAGCATGTTTGCTGTGGCTCATAGCAGCGGTTCATGAGAAAACCTCAAAACAATCACACGCACACACACACACACACACACACACACACACACATCAGTTTCACTGTATAAGCAGTGTTGGAGAAAGCTACTTTTAAAAGTAATGCGTTATAATGCATTACCCCCTAAAAAAGTAACTAATTGCATCACTTAGTTACTTTTTATAGAAAGTAATGTGTTATGTTACTTTTTCTCACCTGGGTAATTTTTGGTAAATGTAAAGGCCCTGTAACACCAAAAGTGAAATGAATAAGTCTCAGGGTCCTATCATACACCCGGCGCAATGCAACGCCAGGCGCAACACAAGTGTTTTTTTGCTAGTTTCAGCCCGATCAAACCCTGAACCAAACCCTTCAGCCCCCTCATCCAAACCCTGAACCTTCATACAAACCTGTTTATATTGGTAGATTTAAAGGATTATTTGACTGATTTACAGAACGTATGTCATTTCAAATAGTAAAAAGCACTTGAAATGCAGTGATGTTAGTTTACTAAAACTAAAACTATTAAAAATTGATTAAAATAAAACTGAAATACAAAAATAAATTTTAGATGAAAAACCTAAACTTAAAAGAAATATTGCCTTGGCAACTGTATGAAATAAAATAAGTGGAAGGACTAAAATTACAAAAACTAAACTTGAAATAAAAATAAATAAATACTAAATAGACATTAATAAAACATATAAAAAATTACTACACCTTAACTAAAATTAAAACTGAAAATATAAAAACAAAAGCTAATTCAAAATATTAATAAATACTAGAAAAGTATAAAAGTCTAAGTAAACAAAAATAACACAGTGAAACATGTCGAACCAACCTTTGAGGACATCTGAACAATGTTTATGACAAATGTAGATAAATATGAGGATAACAGGACATCCGTGAGGATTCAAATATTCGCCATTTTCCACCTGCAACCAATCAAATTATTCTGTCTAGAACTAAACAATGGTTATGTGACTGCAAAACAGATGAAATGTCCTGTCAGTGGACTATTGCAGCATTTCTCAATGTTTAACATGCTCTGTCATTTAGACGCATGACTAAAACAGTCAAAGTGAGACATCTATTCACTTACACTTCAGTCAATTATCTAAAGTATTTATATTTATTGCGGATTTGCCTCTATATCGCTTGTACTGTATATACCTTATATATATATATATATATATATATATATATATATATATATACACCAATCAGGCATAACATTATGACCACTGACAGGTTAAGTGAATAACAATAACACCGATTATCTCTCCATCACGGCACCTGTTTGTGGGTAGGATATATTAGGCAGCAAGTGAATTTTTTGTTCTCAAAGTTGATGTGTTAGAAGCAGGAAAAATGGGCAAGCGTAAGGATTTGAGCGAGTTTGACAAGGGCCAAATTGTGATGGCTAGACGACTGGGTCAGAGCATCTCCAAAACTGCAGCTCTTGTGGGGTGTTCCCGGTCTGCAGTGGTTAGTATCTATCAAAAAGTGGTCCAATGTTCTGCTGGGAAACCTTGGGTCCTGCCATCCATGTGGATGTTACTTTGACACGTACCACCTGCCTAAGCATTGTTGCAGACCATGTACACCCTTTCATGGAAACGGTATTCCCTGGTGGCTGTGACTTCTTTTAGCAGGATAATGCGCCCTGCCACAAAGCAAAAATGGTTCAGGAATGGTTTGAGGAGCACAGCAACGAGTTTGAAGTGTTGATTTGGCCTTGAGCATCTGTGGGATGTGCCGAACAAACAAGTCCAATCCATGGAGGCCCCACCTCGCAACTTACAGGACTTAAAGGATCTGCTGCTAACATCTTGGTGCCAGATACCACAGCACACCTTCAGGGGAGTCCATGCCTCGACAGGTCAGGGCTGTTTTGACAGCAAAAGCGGGACCAACACAATATTAGGAAGGTGGTCATAATGTTATGCCTTATGTATATCACAAATGATGAATTATTTGCAGACTTCCTGTTAATTTAGAGACAGAGTTTAAAGACAGAGAAACCATTCTCATAAGCTATATGTGTATGAAAATCAAGTGAACTGTTAACATTGTCATGCTGTGTAAAGAACAACAGACACCATGTTGGGTGCTTATGAAAATAAACATACGCAGTTCAGTCAAGAAAAAAATCTAAGTAGATACCACATTGTGTTTGCAAAAGCCCATACTGTGGTAACAGTATACATGGTTCATTTTGAGGCTGTCCATTCTTTGCTGTATATCACAACTAAACAGGTTAGAAAGTGTTCATGCTTTTTCTCTAAACCTGTGTTCTGGACGCACAACCATTCAGTCCACCAGGTTCAAGGGCAGCTTGATTTTATCATCACTATCTGCATCACAAAAACAATTAAGTAGAAGAGAGCAATTAGTCATGCTCTCAAAAACTCTATTAACAAACTGCACATTGTTTCTCAGAGGTTGCTTTTACTTATAATTGGCACTTTCTTGGCTTATTTTTGAATTTTTAAAAGGAAAGAATGTAGTCTTAGCCTGATGATTAGTTGGACCTCGTGAACAAATACAGTTTTCAAATGAATCTGTTGAGTGAACGATTCACTGCAAAAAACATTCACTGATCGCCAACTAGTGTAAACTATAGAGAAACCATAAAGAATCAGACAATGAATCCTTTTAGTGAACAACCAAATGATTCGAGTCCGGAGTCACAATCACCACCACTTGAATTTGGTTTAAGTGATTTTCTTTGATAGTTAAGCAACAACTTAATACCAATTTTTTACCATATGTAATGGGTGTGGAGTGTTTGGGCGTTCTTTTGTCATATTTTTCTGTTCAGTCTCATGTTCCCAGTTGTATCTTGTCAATTATTCTTGTTTTCCTATTAGTCAGTGAAAATAGCTCTCTTATTTGCTTTGCCCTTTGTCACGTCTTGTCCTTTAACAGTTATTATGTCTTGTTAGTCTTAAAGGAATAGTTCATCCAAAAATGAAAACTTAAATGAATCATTTACAGTACTCACCACCATGTCATTCCAAACCATTCTTTCTGCTGTGGAACACAAGAAAATATTTTGAAGAATGTTTCAACTGTTTTTGTCCATATAATAAGTCACTGGGACCAAACAACACATGGACTTTCATTGTATGGGAAAAAAAAGTTTATTATATGTTCCATAGAAGAATGTAATACAGGTTTGGAACAACATGAGGGTGAGCAATGTTTTACTTAATTTTTTGCTTTTTGTTAAAACTCTCTTTGGGTGTTTAAGGCAAGACACCCCAGATCAATAGGGTAAAAAAAAAAAAAAAATAGATATAAACGTACTTCCCCTAGTTGACTGATTACATTAAGAATCGCAAACAATTTTTGTATTACACATTTCTGAAATGTTATGCTTAAATATGCAAATGAGGCATTAACTAATGACTAATTAAATATGCATGCATTTACATACATTTCCAGAACAAAAACCCTAACACTGGATAAAGACAGATTCAAATTCTCAAATTCTAGAGGAGATAGGGGATATATCAGAAAATATTGTCAGCATGTAGAAAATAATAATAATAATAATAATTTTCACCATATTTTTAGAAATAAAATGTTGTATAAAAGTGAATGCTAAATGAACAAACCCCTCTGTAAACCTTCAGAATATAGGAATAAAACTGTAAAGTTTGACGTATGCAAGTGCTACGAAAAGGAAAGTTTCTGGCTGAGTCCATGAGAAAACACTCATTTTGGAAGAAAAAAAAAAAAAAAGTCGAAATCTAACGTGCAATAAAATAAATGTTTTCTTTCCACTAGTCTGAAATAACACATTACAAAAAGCCCACAATCTCAGCCTCTTAAATGCTTCTTAGAAAAGTCTTAGAAAAGTGAACTTTTTGTAATTGTATACATCCTCCATGGCCTGACTAATGTTATTCAGGTGGCTGATGGAAACAATTTCCTGAAATGCTGTACAGTCTGACAAACAGCTCAGAACTCTTGCTCCCCCAGCAGGTGGATATCAAAACATAACAACTGTCATTATAGATGAAATTAGTCAGCTTAACAGGCAAGAACACTGTTCTGTTAGAATTTATCAATTGCCATACCTAAATATATTTTTCATAACTATCACATCTCATATAACTATATTTTCCACTATTTTTATTTAAGATTTCAATTATTGTACAATGATGTTGCACTGTATTGTGGCAACAAATATAACTGCATCCCATTAATTGTGCTCTGAATAATTCTGACTTACTTACTTAATTATTGAAGAGTTTCTGAAGATATGCTGATTAAAAAAGGTTTTACAGCTTTCCCAGTCTCATAAAATGAAACACATGCACATTCACACAATGGCTAAATAAAATTCAGACTCTGTTTTGCTTTAGGCATTGTATCTTGGAACAAATGTTATTCATTGAAAAGCACCTTTGAAACACTTACTGTACATCTTTCTCATACAGCAATGTGCATTTCTTTATTAGACATGAGAACTGAGAACATTTTAACATTTCAGTAAGAAGAAAAGACAGGCACCACAAAATTGTGCTTTTTAGCTGCATGCTAGCACATCAACATCAAGATTTACACTGTTAAAAATTTTAGTGTGAAATTACAGTGTATTCCAGGTTAATAATTGCATTACTTTCACAGTAATCTCACAGTAGGACTTCTCTTGTATCTAACTGCACTCTCAGAAATGTATTATAAAATCTACAGTACTTTACTGCCAATTTCAGTCAAGTTTTTTTACAATCGTACTGTAAAAAAGCTTGGTTTTACAGTACTTGAAAACAAAAATTACTGTAAACAAACAATATCATATTGTATTTCTACAGTGCATTTGTACCATGAAGGTACCCAGCATGCAATGCAGCATGAATAGGTTATGCTTTTTTGATACTTGTTGGTTTTATCTGACTACTTAACTTATTTTTGGTTTTAGCAGTTTGTGTTCTTGGTTTATTTTGTAATATTATGTGTTCTTGGTTTATTTTGTAAATCACAGTTTATCTTTTATATTATTAAAATTTGTCACCAGAAGTGTGACAAATGTTTTCACACTTCTGACTTGGCTAGATCAGAAATTTGAATATGAATATACAAGGTCCAATAATAAACAGATGGAACACTGATCACCATTACGGAACAATTACAGTGCAAATGATATAATTTCTTACAGTGCCATGGTTAAAGACTGCTTTATAATGTAAATTCACAGTAAAACAAGAGCAGTAAATTACTGTAATTTAAGTATCATTTTGCTTTTTGATTAATAGTAATTTTTAATAGTAATTTGATTAATAGTAAGAAAATGACCCAGCATGCATTAATTTCACTGTAAATTTCCGACTACAGTAATTTATTTCAAAAATAATACTCTTTAATCCCGTAAATTCCCGGCAATTTTTCACAGTGTAGCTGACAGATATTATACACTACCATTTAAACGTTTGGGACAGTAAGATTTTTAAAAGAAATTAATACTTGCATCAAAAAAATGCATCACAGTTTCCACAAAAAGGTTAAGCAGCACAACTGTCTGCAACATTGATAATAATAACAAAATATTACTTGAGCACCAAATCAGCATATTAGAATTATTTTTGAAGAATCATATCACACTCAAGACTGGACTAATGGCTGCTGAAAATTCAGCTTTGCCATCACAGGAATAAATTACATTTTAAAATATATTAAAATAGAAAATAGTTATTTTTAATTGTAGTTATATTTCACAATGTTGCTGTTTTTATTGTATTTTTGCATCAAATAAACAGCCTTGGTGAGCATAAAAGACTTGTGAAAATAAATATTTGTCCATGATTTATTTGACTTGTCCTCATTAGGAGAGAGGAAAAGTTTTCATATACCTCCTCTCTGGTTAATTAGTGCTTCCTTTTGAGCTAATCATCATCTGTACAAAGTATTTTGCAATGGAATTTTGATATGTGAAACATGGTTGCTAATTGAGAAGTGACGCAAGATCTCTTACAGAAAAGGAATTATGCAGGAGTGTCTGTTTGCGTCTCGTCAGGCAGACGCCAGTAAAAAATCAAAGGATGTCAAAGGTCATCCACTAGGTTTGCTATTGGATGTCAGTCTGAGTCAAATCACAAACAGCTGACCTCACTGACCTGCTTAATACACCATGTAATAACATTAAGTCCATTAGTTTAATTCAGACTTCACAGGGTGTTCAGTCAGAAACAGTTCTGAGGCTTCAGATAATTGAGTCAAACAATTATGACACAGATTTACTTCTCACTATGTTACAAGAAGTACAATGCTTGAATGGACTGGAAACCACAAGGGGTGGACTGACCACTCCCAAAACAATCCAAGATTCTTCCTGGAAACCAAAAATTGTCTTCTGGAACACCAAAACAACATAAAATGTAGTGAAAAAAAATGAAGTCTTGCATCTCACTAAGACACACGTCTGAAAACCACATGAAGTTAACAACCTGCCGGCAGGGAGTGGTAAATTACCAAACCAGGCCAGGTCTGACACTACGGCAATGACAGCGCTGTAAAATTAGTGACAGCTGAGCAAACTGACCTGGCCATCCCCCAGCTGAGCTCCCACCTCTCCCCCTCACCTAACCTGCTAGTGTCCTTAATCCTTGGTCAGCTATTCATTGCTCAAACCTCAGGAGAACACAGGCCAGCGTCCATACCACTGTTCCCCTAAGATCTGCTCTCAGGCCATGGCTGTTAACAGGCAAATATCAAAGGTAGGTCTCTTTTTCCCCCTTCCTGCTGTATGAAGACTCCTTGGTAATTAGTCATATTGCGAATACTTTCAGAACGGGGTTATGTGAATAATTAAATAGGCCCAGGAGAGCTTTGAATACTGATGTGTCAGGCTGGAGCTGTTAGGAGGCAAGGATGGTGTGGTCTTCTGATTGCACAGCACTGAGAAACGCTACATGACGACCGTGTAAATGCGCATTATGGACTCCATCTGTGTTGATTTAGTACGGAGGAAGACGCGTGATTTTATGTTATATTTGGTAGGTTATTTAGGTACTTTTCGCTACTCCAGAGGATTATTATATATGGAAAACCATACTTTAGATCGCACACCCCTGTCAGCCTTCTTCACAAAACTATTCAGGTAGATAGATTACTGTTGCAAACCATTCAACTACTTTATTTATGTTTTCAAATGTGTGGATGGTCTAAAGTGTATGAACTTGCACACTGTCATTATGTATGATGTTTCTGGCTATTCAGAGTTTATGTGTCTGGGCAGCCGGAAAGAAATGCCCTTAAAGGTTAAATAAATACTGGTGTGACAGGCATCCGGGGCTGTAGACAAAGAACTCCTGCAGACAGTTATAAAATCCCTTTGAAAAAAAAAAAAAGCGAGCCCATCTCCAAAAGCCCAAAATGAATGCACAATTTTTCAGCTTATAAGAAAGATAGAGTATAAATTGCAAGATGTAGATTACCTTGACACTCTGTGATGTTAAACTCATAACAAGTCCCCAATGCATTTCGCAAATCCACAATGACAAAGTACTATATACATAGATAATTCACTTTGTCTACTATAGATGGCGCTGTATCTCGTTTGGACCCTGTTGGGCTTCAGTCTCAGTGCCCCTCCAACTGATCTGGACCCTGAAGCATTTGGCCCGACCTTTGATGATTTAAACCCATGGGATCCGAACCCATACGGAGTGACCTATGATTATGATGACCTGGATGAGGAGGTGAGAGGTTTCAAGAGCTGATTAAGTTTGACAGTTCTGTCACTTAATTATGATTGTGTCGTTCCAAACCTGTATGACTTTTTTTCTTTTTCCATGAAACACAAAAGGAGAAACTTTGGATGTTAGGCAGGATATCAAGCTATATACTTTTCTATATAATCAAAGTGAAGGGGGATAAGTGCTATTCAGCTATTACATACTATTACATTTTTAAAAGATCAATTAAACTGTTAAAATTTTATGAATGAACTTCATTAGACACCTTTTTTGATGTTATATTTGTATTCAGTAAAGCATATATTTTTTGAAGGTTGGGAACTACATTACATTTGAGCCCAGTGATTTCCATTGTATGGACAAATAAAGCAGACATTTATCAAAAAATATCTTGTGTGTTCTGCAGAAGAAAGAAAGCCATACAGGTTTGGAATGATATGAGGTTGAGAAAATGATGACAGATTTTTATTTTTCGGAAATAGAGTCACTATGAATGTGTTCATGTATATTGTTGTGTTCTTGTGAAGTAATTTTGTCAAACCTCTCTTTCTTACTGACTGAGATTGGGACACTGGCTCCTCCTCCAGCAGTCACTCAGCCACCTGCTGTAGTTCCTCCTGAGGACTATGTGGAGGAAGTGACACTGCCGCCCCGTCCAACAAAGTCACCTGTCCTATCCACTCTAGACTTCCGTGGTCCGGGTCTGTTTGGGCCTGACACAGGCTTAGGTAGATAGATAAATGGCTTGAAAGTGATAAAAATGTTTTGTTTTCCCTTTCAGTCATGAATCTTGTGGCCTCTAGTGGTATGAAGTGTCATAGCACAGTCCTCTCTCCCTCTCTACTGTAGGGATGCCCTCCTGCCTGCTGTGTGTGTGTATCAGCGGCAGTGTTTACTGTGATGACTCAGAACTGATTCAGATTCCCCCTCTTCCCAAAGAAACCACACACTTCTACGCTCGCTTCAACAAGATCACTGAGGTCAAAGCCACAGACTTCATCAATCTCAGTAAGACTCAAACAGACTTCCCTCTTTCTTGAAGATACAAATGTGGTTTTTCAAACATATACTGTATTACACAGTTTACACAAGTGCATAAATAGTTAGATTTAACACTTTATAAATTGAATTATGAATCAAACTGAATGATTTTTATAAAAGCTGTACTTAAAGGGTTAGTTGACCAAAAAATGAAAATTTTGTTATTAATTACTCACCCTCATATCCTTCCACACCCTTAAGACCTTTGTTCATCTTCGGAACACAAATTAAGATATTTTTGATAAAATCCGATGGCTGAGTGAGGCCTCCATTCAACAATATCTAGTGATGGGCGATTTCAAAACCACTGCTTCATGAAGCCTTCGAAGCTTTACGAATCTTTTGTTTCGAATCAGTGGTTCGGAGCCTGTATCAAACTGACCCATTGGGGGGCGTGACTGTATCAAAGTCATGCCCCCCAATGGTGAACCATTGAAATTGAAATTGCTATTTACGCTTCAAAACACTTATGACATAACGAAGCCTCGTTTACTAAAATCACGTGACTTTGGCAGTTTGATACACGCTCCGAACCACTGATTCGAAACAAAAGTTTTGTAAATCTTCGAAGCTTCATGAAGCAGTGTTTTGAAACCCCCCATCACTAGATATTGTTGAATAATGTCAGTTATTTTGTTTTTTTGGCACACAAAAAGTATTCTCGTCGCTTCATAACATTAAGGTTGAACCACTGTAATAATAATAATAATAATAATTTGTGTTTCGAAGATGAACGAAGGTCTTACGGGTGTGGAATGACATGAGGGCGAGTAATTAATGACAGAATTTTCACTTTTGGGTGAACTAATCCTTTAACGGTGTTCTCAGATCAACTGAAACGGATCGACCTGAGTGGAAACCAGATAGGTAAAGTGAACGAAGATGCTTTTCGTTCACTGCTTCAGCTTCAGGATCTCATTTTGGCCGACAACAACATCCAGGCACTCCCAGAACTCCCAGCTTCCCTCAAGCACATCGATGTTCGCAATAACAAGCTAAGGAGTACAGGCATGCACTCAGAGGCCTTTAAGGTACTTAGAGAACCATTCAAAAGTTTGGGGTCTTTAGGATTTTTTAAAATGTTTTTGAAAGTAGTTTCTTATGCTCACCCAGGCTACATATTTTTATCAAAAAATACAATGAAAACAGTAATATTGTGAAATATTATTACAATTTAAAATAACTGTTTTCTATTTTAATATATTTTCAAATGTAATTTATTCCTGTGATGGCAAAGCTGAATTTTCAGCAGACATTACACCAGTCTTCAGTGTCACATGACTCTAATATGCTGATTTGGTGCTCTAAATAAATATGGGATGGATGGATGGATGGACCTTAAAGGGGGGGTATCACACACAGTTTCTGCCAATCTCATGTTAATCTTAAAGGGGTGATATAATGCTATTTCATGCATTCTGACTTATTTACACTGTTAAAGAGTTGGATTATCATGCTAAACATGGCTAAAGTTTCAAAACACGAGTTGGACACATGACAGAGTATTTCTGTGCCAAAAATACTCTTCCAAATCCTCACGAACTTCTGGGTATTTTTTTCAAGTATGTGCCTGTGTGACATCAGAATGGTTGGAGTTCCTTGTACGGGCACTTCTCCCGGAAGAGCGCGCGCGCACACATCGACCAAAGCAAGAGAGCAAGAGCACGCCCATCAACGCGCGTTCGGCTTTACGGAAGTCGTCGGCAGCACTGCACAGGTCACAGGACTTCACGAAATCAACGTCACCAAAGAAGTGTGTTTTTGGTTGTGAACTAGCGCCATCTAGTTTTAAATATTTAAACAGGGTTACCAATGGGTAGGTTTAGGGCTAGGGGTTGGTTAGGACAATATATTACAGGTGCTGGTCATATAATTAGAATATCATCAAAAAGTTGATTTATTTCACTAATTCCATTCAAAAAGTGAAACTTTTATATTATATTCATTCATTACACACAGACTGATATATTTCAAATGTTTATTTCTTTTAATTTTGATGATTATAACTGACAACTAAGGAAAATCCCAAATTCAGTATCTCAGAAAATTAGAATATTGTGAAAAGGTTCAACTTTGAAGACACCTGGTGCCACACTCTAATCAGCTAATTAACTCAAAACACCTGCAAAGGCCTTTAAATGGTCTCTCAGTCTAGTTCTGTAGGCTACACAATTATGGGGAAGACTGCTGACTTGACAGTTGTCCAAAAGACGACCATTGACACCTTGCACAAGGAGGGCAAGACACAAAAGGTCATTGCAAAAGAGGCTGGCTGTTCACAGAGCTCTGTGTCCAAGCACATTAATAGAGAGGCGAAGGGAAGGAAAAGATGTGGTAGAAAAAAGTGTACAAGCAATAGGGATAACCGCACCCTGGAGAGGATTGTGAAACAAAACCCATTCAAAAATGTGGGGGAGATTCACAAAGAGTGGACTGCAGCTGGAGTCAGTGCTTCAAGAACCACTACGCACAGACGTATGCAAGACATGGGTTTCAGCTGTCGTGTCAAGCCACTCTTGAACAACAGACAGCGTCAGAAGCGTCTCGCCTGGGATAAAGACAAAAAGGACTGGACTGCTGCTGAGTGGTCCAAAGTTATGTTCTCTGATGAAAGTACATTTTGCATTTCCTTTGGAAATCAGGGTCCCAGAGTCTGGAGGAAGAGAGGAGAGGCACACAATCCACATTGCTTGAGGTCCAGTGTAAAGTTTCCACAGTCAGTGATGGTTTGGGGTGCCATGTCATCTGCTGGTGTTGGTCCACTGTGTTTTCTGAGGTCCAAGGTCAACGTAGCCGTATACCAGGAAGTTTTAGAGCACTTCATGCTTCCTGCTGCTGACCAACTTTATGGAGATGCAGATTTCATTTTCCAACAGGACTTGGCACCTGCACACAGTGCCAAAGCTACCAGTACCTGGTTTAAGGACCATGGTATCCCTGTTCTTAATTGGCCAGCAAACTCACCTGACCTTAACCCCATAGAAAATCTATGGGGTATTGTGAAGAGGAAGATGCGATATGCCAGACCCAACAATGCAGAAGAGCTGAAGGCCACTATCAGAGCAACCTGGGCTCTAATAACACCTGAGCAGTGCCACAGACTGATCGACTCCATGCCACGCCGCATTGCTGCAGTAATTCAGGCAAAAGGAGCCCCAACTAAGTAATGAGTGCTGTACATGCTCATACTTTTCATGTTCATACTTTTCAGTTGGCCAAGATTTCTAAAAATACTTTCTTTGTATTGGTCATTAGTAATATTCTAATTTTCTGAGATACTGAATTTGGGATTTTCCTTAGTTATCAGTTATAATCATCAAAATTAAAAGAAATAAACATTTGAAATATATCAGTCTGTGTGTAATGAATGAATATAATATACAAGTTTCACTTTTTGAATGGAATTAGTGAAATAAATCAACTTTTTGATGATATTCTAATTATATGACCAGCACCTGTAATTAATTAAATTAATATATAAATTAAACTTAATCAATTAAACAACTAAATTTTTGCTAGGGTCCTAGAACTGCGGTCCTAGAAATGCGGTATTGCAGGCAGATGCTACTCAGGACTGGACCTTGTTTATTAAACTATAAACGCCGATCCGGAGGGCTCGAGCAGCCACGGAAAAACACGAGATATTCTCCATTCATTTTAACCAATAAAAAAGTGATTGCAACTATCAGTTTCTATGGTTATTTTAATAACAAACATTGAGAGCGCATCAATGTAATGCTGGAGCATAGTGCTGGGTTCTTTGGGAAGCAAGGTTATCTTTCCCTCACAACCAAAAACACACTTCTTTAGTGACATTGTTGATTTCGTGAAGGAATTCCAACCATTCTGATATCACACAGGCACATACTTGAAAAAAAGACCCCGAAGTTCGTGAGGATTTGGAAGAGTATTTTTGGCACAGAAATACTCCGTCATACGCCCAACTCGTGTTTTGAAACTTTGTCTATGTTTAGCATGATAATCCAACTCTTTAACAGTGTAAATAAGTCAGAATGCATGAAATAGCATTACACCCCCCCTTTAAAATTCTCACCAACACTGCTGAAAAAAAAAGGCTAAAACCAGCCTAGGCCAGATTTAGCTGTTTTAAGCTGGAAGTAGCTGGTTTAAGCTGATCTCTCTGGCTGGCTCCCTAGTTTTAGCTGGAATAAGCTAAGACAAGCCTGGCCAGATAATAAAAGTGGCCAAAACCTTCTAAAACCAGCCTGGGAGACCAGCTAAAACCAGCCAACCAGGTTAGGGTTTTAGCTGGGGGGAGGGTTTTCAGCAGGGAAATGATTACTTTTCCACAGACAAATAATAAATTGAGCATGATAATGTTCTTATCATCTTATCATCTTGTTTGTGTTCATTTTCTCTCATGAGTAGGAGATGAAAGAGCTTCAGTTTCTTTACCTGTCAAACAACAAGTTAGACTACATTCCCGTACCCCTACCGGACAGCCTACGAGTGCTCCACCTGCAGGTAAAAACAGCTCCTGCTACTCTCCTCACTAGTAGCCAATAATGTCCTCAGAATTAATGCAATTTATCTCTCTCTCTTCTACATTTCCTCCAGAATAACAATATACAGAGCATAAGCCAAGATACTTTCTGCAACATACATGACAAAAACTACATACGGAAAGCCCTTGAGGACATCAGGCTTGATGGCAACCCAGTGGACATCAATCTCTACCCTCAGGCTTATATCTGCTTACCACGACTACCTGTAGGCACTCCAGTCTAGGACAATGTCCCTCTTTTTTCCAAAGTTTGTGTGTGTATGTGTGTATTTTCTAAACTCCTCTGTGACCACAGCAAAAATAATATGAAGCAAGAAAATCAAACGCCATGTAATCAATATCTAGGAGAAAGTTTTTTATTCCAAACTTTGTTCTCTTTTAGCCAGTCACGCTAGGTACGCACTCAGTGACTTTGCACTCATTACAATAGATGTAAAAAATGACTCTGTTGCAATATCTCACCTATTTGGAACAGAGCTAGAGACATTGATTAAATTTGCAGAAGAAGTTAGAGCAAGAGCATATACAACTACAGTTGAATAGTTGTAGTGCCCCTTTTCACCACAATGTGGCGCCCTTCTCCAGTAATTTCTGTCTGCTGTAACATACTTCTGCATTTCTATAGACAGTCAGCTCCATCTGTCAGGTGTTTGTGTCATTTTATCTCAGATTGATGCTAACGGTCTTTGAGGATGCACTGTTCTTTATTAATGATACTTAAGTTTGCTTGATTTATCTGTTTCCCATTCAACAGCTTTCATGACGTATATACAGTGACAACTCAGCTGCATCTATTTTTAAATCAATTCGTTCATGTACCACTGCAGGTGGTTTCTGAGGTTACTTAGCAACTGTCAAATATTTATAGTTTGACATTTACCTGTGTGCACAATGTAAAGATACTCCTAGATTATTTGCACTGGATGTTAAGCACCTGTAAAGACACAACAAATGTAATCCCATGAGCATGAACAGGTTTTCTCACACCAAAATGTGTCTGCTCATTCTTTCACGGCTTTGAAGCTATGCCATAAGCGCAATGTCCAATTGCCTGGACACAGGTCTGCACTGCAAACATCCCACACAGATCCATTTAACAGCGCATTTTGAATGAAGCCAGATTTCTGTCCAAACACTAAATTAAACACAACAGCAGAAAATTAAAGTTTGGCTCTCTTTCACTGTGGGTGAGATGAACAGCAGTGGTTTTTGATTGGTTTTGTTTCAGGATACAGATTTTATATATTTTATATATTTGTGATAAAATCCGATGGCGAGGCCTGCATTGACAGCAAGATAATTAACACTTTCAAATACCCAGAAAGGTACTAAAGACATATTTAAAACAGTTCATGTGACTACAGTGGTTCAACCTTAATGTTATGAAGTGACAAGAATACTTTTCGTGCACCAAAAAAACAAAATAATGACTTTATTCGACAATATCTAGTGATGGGTATAGGGCTGGACGATTAATCGAAAAGTAATCGAAACCGAAATTCAGAACCTCTAACCAACGTAATTTTTCCATGTCGGTTATTTCGGTTTTTTAATCCTGTTAATACTTCCCCCTTAAAAACAAACTACCGCGTGTGTAGCCACGTGACTCTGGCCCGTCCAGTCAGTGGCATGAAAGCAACACGGAGGTGAGCGCCAAGTCAACACACAGAGACGGCACGAGCGGCCTTGCGTCTTCACTAAAAATTGTCAGATGTATGTGTTTTAAGGTTTGCCAGTTTAGACATTCAAGCGATTTTAAACGATTGGATGTGTTTCGAGCTACCGTGCTCGCGCAGCTGCATTGTGGCACGAACACTCATACAAACAGTAGCTGCGCAAAACGTGAAGATCGCGCGCACAGAGAGGAACGCAGAAAATAGTCAGCGCTGTCCTGTGATTTATCACTAAAGTAGCTTAGAAACTCAAAGCTTATTATAGCATATATTTTTCTACTTTTGAAGGAACTATTTACAACCCACAGCTTTACAATTAATAGAGAGACGGTATGACTAATTCACACACGCAATCGCTCTCATTATGTACTGGTACTGTGCTAATTTATCTTTATCTGATTTACAACGAGCAGAAATCTGTAAGAAATGTTACGAACCATAGATAAAATAACTGCTGAAAATGAGCTGTTATGTCAGATCACTCTTTCAATAAGAAAAAATTTTCCCACATTTAATAGTCAATTACATTCACTTTGTCAGTGAACTATGAGGGCAAAAAAAAAAAAAAAAAAAACAGAAACAAAAACAAAATAATAGTTCATTAATCGTAATCGAGGTAAAATGTTCAATTAATTGAGGTTTTGATTTTAGGCCATACACTCTAAAAAATGCTGGGTTAAATATGGACAAACCCAGAGATTGGGTTGTTTTCACCCAGCCATTTTTTTCAACCAATTTTGGATTTATTTTTTTAGCCAGCAATATATTAATATAGTAAAGGCATGTTTTTGCACACCCCCAAATAGGGGCAAATTTGTGGGGTATTTTAAGCTGAAACTTGACCAGACCAGAGACTTATATTACATCTTGTGAAAGAGGGCATAATAGGTGCCCTTTAACCCAACCTGCTGGGTTTGTCCATATTTAACCTAACTTGGGTTGTTTTTAACCCAGCATTTTTTAGAGTGTAATCGTCCAGCCCTAGATGGGTGATTTCAAAATACTGCTTCATGAAGCTTCAAAGCTTTACAAATCTTTTGTTTCGAATCAGTGGCTCGGAGCGTGTATCAAACTGCCAAAATCATGCGAACCATTGACATTTTGAAACGTTTCGAAACACTTATGACATAACGAAGCCTCGTTTACCGGAATCATGCAACTTTGGCAGTTTGATACACGCTCCGAACCAAACATAGACTTGATAAGTTATAAGAGAAGAATTATTGTGATTTTATCAAATTATAAGCTTTGCATTTCTGCTTTTTTGCTAAAATGGCCCCATTTACTTCCATTGTAAGTGCTCACTGTATCCTCAATTATTGTGATAATCAAAATTATGCCACAAATGCATAATTCTTGTATTGTATTAAACTTGTATTGAACCCAAAATATTGCTTTAAAATTACCAAGACCTGTAGGTTTCCCCAATGAAATGGTTACCAACATTTTGAAAATATCTTCTTTTATGTTCTAAAAAAGAAAGTCAAACAGGTTTGGAACAACATGAGGGTGAGTATTTAAATTTTGGGTGAACGGTCCCTTTAAATTCACAGTTTTGTACATATTAATGAATTATTGCAATATTTTTATTAATAACTGCAATTATTAAAAGATTGCAGTGTTCAGGCCAAATAGTTTCCTTTAAAAAAACTGTACAGGACAATCTTTACATCTTTTTTAATATGTAATTTTGTTCATGGTTTAAGGATGAAGAGATGTCACAAAACCTGTTCATCTTAGTATCTACCTAATTTGGGTAACTTCTACCAAGTGAGAGATGAATAT
Organism: Ctenopharyngodon idella; assembly: GCF_019924925.1. Lineage (NCBI taxonomy): Eukaryota > Metazoa > Chordata > Actinopteri > Cypriniformes > Xenocyprididae > Ctenopharyngodon > Ctenopharyngodon idella. The sequence goes on along the minus strand of NC_067230.1, from coordinate 9,353,029 downwards.
GTGCATAAATTTGACTCGCTGTCTTTTATGTCAACAACAGAAGATATGGAAACGGTTTCCATTGCATTTCATTTGCAAAATAGGTCGTGGGTTTGTTCTGACAGAGTTGTGAATAGCAGGGAATGCTATTCACAACTCTGTCAGAACAAACCCACGACCCATTTTTGGCTCACAACCCACCAGTTGAGAACCACTGGTCTGCAGTCCATCAATGAACAGAAGAGAGAGAGAGCGAGGCTAAGCACTGCTAATCTCCCAGTACGGTCAAGCTTTATGATCGGTACCATTCCTCCTCCTCCTCCTCTCTTTTTTTTGGGCTCCATTCTCCTCGCCCAAATGATCCTCCCATTGTTATTTGCTTTCACTAGGGCTTATATCATCCCTCCTCTCCTCCATCGCATATGACTCTTTTTTAACCTCTCCCAGGCAGCCACTGCCAGTGACTCACTTGATGAATAAAGACGAGAGAAAACCTGATCCCTTTCCCTGCAGCTGCAGGAGCGTTTACAGTGAGGGAGGGAAGGGGTGTTTGAAGCCCAAACACTATCAGCGGCTAATTGGTACATGAAAAGGAGGAGTGTCTGAGATGAGAAAGCAAAGAAATAAAGTGCTTTTGTAAACAATGATTTTGAAAACATGTCGAGTTGCAGCGACGAAGGCTATGCATGCACCTACGTTAATGTCACGGATTTTACATTCCCGTCTCTGTTTCTTTCCCTCTCTGCGCTGGGTCCATGAAGGTGACCTTGCATTCTGCCTGAGCTCATCCATTGATCTCATAACTGAAAGGACCTGCGGGCTTCCCTCCCACATGATTCAGGGGAGGGAGGGGCCGTAGATAGGTGCATATGCTGTGGGGGTGTATTTCAGCAGTCAGTGTGTGTGTATGTGTAGGTAGTAGGTGAGGAGAGGGGCTAAGGCAAGAGGAATGTTTAAAACACACATCCATCCTCCTTTCAGCCGCCCAGAGCCATTGAATAATTGAGTTGAGCCCCCGCCTGAACAACACACACACACAAACAAACACACAAAGGATCTCTCCAGCCTCCCACATGCAAAACTCAATCAACTGCTGTGATATCTGAATCTTGGAAGGGACTAGTTAGCATTCTGTTAAGCAGGGTTGTTCCTCTGCATTAAAGAGTTAGTTCACCCAAAAATGAAAATTCTGTCATTTATTACTCACCCTCATGCCGTTCCACACCCGTAAGACCTTCGTTAATCTTTGGAACACAAATTAAGATATTTTTGTTGAAATCCGATGGCTCAGTGAGGCCTCCATAGCCAGCAATGACATTTCCTCTCTCAAGATCCATAAATGTACTAAAAACATATTTAAATCAGTTCATGTGAGTACAGTGAAAAAACAAAATAGCGACTTATATAGTGATGGCCGATTTCAAAACACTGCTTCAGGAAGCTTCAGAGCGTTATGAATCAGCGTGTCGAATAATGATTCAGATCGCGTGTCAAACGGCCAAACTGCTGAAATCACGTGACTTTGGCACTTCGAACCGCTGATTCGACACGCTGATTCATAACGCTCTGAAGCTTCCTGAAGCAGTGTTTTGAAATCGGCCATCACTATATAAGTCGTTATTTTGGGTTTTTTTTGGCGCACCAAAAATATTCTTGGCGCTTTATAATATTAATATTGAACCACTGTACTCACATGAACTGATTTAAATATGTTTTTAGTACATTAATGGAGGCCTCACTGAGCCATCGGATTTCAACAAAAATATCTTCATTTGTGTTCCAAAGATTAACGAAGGTCTTACTGGTGTGGAACGGCATGAGGGTGAGTAATTACTGACAGAATTTTCATTTTTGGGTGAACTAACCCTTTAAATATAAGGGAGAGTGGAGTAAGATTTGCCACTTGTTTGTCAAATGAGACACACATAGAGATAAAACTACTTATATTTCAGGATGTTTGCTGTCAAACCAAATTGAAAACACAGCATTTATAACATCAAGAAACATAACATAACAAGTCTATGGCACAGCTTACCCCAAATTACTGTATAGTCTTTATCCCACAGCTCATTTTAGTAAAAACTCTTCAATTAATAATTAAAGGGTTAGTTCACCCAAAAATGAAAATTCTGTCATTAATTACTCACCCTCATGGCGTTCCACACCCGTAAGACCTTTGTTCTGCTTCGGAACACAAATTAAGATATTTTTGATAAAAAAAAATTAGATGGCTCAGTGAGACCTCCATTGACAGCAAGTTAATTTACACTTTCAAACGATCAGAAAGGTACTAAAGATATATTTAAAACAGTTAATGTGACTACAGTGGTTCAACTTTAATGTTATGATGCTATTTGTTATTTTTGAAATGCTATTTGAAATGTTATTTTTGTGTGCCAAAAAAAAAAAATAAAAAAAACGACTTTATTCAACAATATCGAGTGATGGGCGATTTCAAAACACTGCTTCATGAAGCTTTGAAGCTTTATGAATCTTTTGTTTCGAATCAGTGGTTCGGAGCACCAAAGTCACGTGATTTCAGTAAACAAGGCTTTTGTTCATGGTTTGAGGATGAAGAGATGTCACAAAACCTGTTCATCTTAGTATCCCTAATTTGGGTAACTTCTACCAAGTGAGAGATGAATATGTGCATAAATTTGACTCGCTGCCTTTTATGTCAACAACAGAAGATATGGAAACAGTTTCCATTGCATTTCATTTGCAAAATAGGTCGTGGGTTTGTTCTGACAGAGTTGTGAGTAGCAGGGAATGCTATTCACAACTCTGTCAGAACAAACCCACGACCCATTTTTGGCTCACAACCCACCAGTTGAGAACCACTGGTCTGCAGTCCATCAATGAACAGAAGAGAGAGAGCGAGGCTAAGTGCTGCTAATCTCCCAGTATGGTCAAGCTTTATGATCGGTACCATTCCTCCTCCTCTCCTTTTCTTTCAGTAATAAAATCCTCTTTTTCTTTCACGTGATTTCAGTAAACGAGGCTTTGTTACGTCATAAGTGTTTCGAAATTTCAATGGTTCACGTGACTTTGGCAGTTTGATACGCGCCACGAACCACTGATTCAAAACAAAAGATTCGTAAAGCTTTGAAGCTTCATGAAGCAGTGTTTTGAAATCGCCCATCACTAGATATTGTTGAATAAAGTCGTTACTTTGTTTTTTTTGGCGCACAAAAAGTATTCTCGTCGCTTCATAACATTAAGGTTGAACCACTGTAGTCACATGAACTGTTTTAAATATGTCTTTATTACCTTTCTGGGCATTCGAAAGTGTAAATGAACTTGCTGTCAATGCAGGCCTCACTGAGCCACCGGATTTCATAAAAAAGATCTTAATTTGTGTTCTGAAGATGAACAAAGGTCTTACGGGTGTAGAGTGGCATGAGGGTGAGTAATTAATGACAGAATTTTCATTTTTGGGTGAACTAACCCTTTAATGACTAATGTTTAGGTAAGCTGAATCATATGGGAATATTCCAACTTTTTACATTTTAATTAAATATATGAACATACTGTAAATGTGGGGGTAAAACAGTTTATTAATGTAAATTGCTAAATAACAATTGCTTTAATCTTAATTGATTCGCATTACTGGCATTTTCATAAACCAGCTAGCAAAAGGTTTAATATTCAGAATACTTCAATTCTCATTATTACTCATTTTCATTATTAATTTTTTTTTTTTTTTTTTTTAAGATCACTAATGCATTGCACAGCTTACCTTGAAGACATGCTTTACCCCACACTACTTCATTTAATAATTAATATTTAGCCAAATAATTTACATGTTTTTACACACTTGAAATTCACCAATATGTATGATATATTTTTAGACCTGGATAAAAATGCATATGCATATGTATACAGCTAACAATCTTGGTTCCCAGAATGTTCTGGAAATGTTAGTTTTTGGATATAAAATGAAAACCTAATAAGAATATTCCTAGAACGTTAGGAATTTGCCCCCCAAAAATATTTAAACAGGAATACAATAACATTAGAGCAATGTTCTGAGTTTGCTGGGCATGAAAGGTTTTCGAATTACCCCATTCTCCCTACTTCTGAATGATCAAATCATAGATGCACACGCTATCCCTCAAACTCAAATTCAAAATGTCTGAACAATAGACAGCTGGGTCCTAATCAGCGTAAAGACAAAAGAGAGGAGAAGCCATTGAAACTTCAAAGCATTGTTTCTACCGCAGGGTAGAGTGACGGTTGCGCTGTAGCAGAATGGGGAGAGGAGGAGAAAGAAACAGATGAAAAGTAGAAGTATAAGAAATATTAAAAGAGAAAGAGAGTGAACAGAGAGAAATAGCTGTACGGCAGGCAAGAACACTGGGGGGCTGGAGTGGGCGTGCGATCAATAACTAAATGTTCTGCCGACACAGAGAGAGTTAGAGGAAAGAAAGAAAGAAAGAAAGAAAGTAGTGAATTAAAGCACACTATAGCAGTAGTTCACTTTAATGTGGCACAGAGATAGGGAAGGAAATAAATTCTGAGGCCATTTTCTTTACACAACTTTGCGTTTTATGAGAGCACTGCAGTAAATGAAAACACTCATCATTTGTACCTGTGTCGCTGTACATCCATTATGAATCTGAATTGGAGCCAAAAATTGGGTAGACACTCTTGATCTGATTTGGTGTGCATAAATTCAAACTGATGTAATGCCTCACGCTCCTATGAAAATAAAATACTGCCCACCACCCTGCCAAACACAAACAGCATCAAATTTCACTGTCAAAAAAGGGTCAAGTCTGGGGCGACAAATACAAACCGCATTTGTGTGGAGACAGCTGTCTCAGAAGTATGGAAACATATGAACGAACGCAGGATCCTGCAACTTGCTCTTCCTTTTGTGGAAGAGGTATGCAGTGAGCAGAGGCCAACCTTTGAAAAGATACTCACTCCCCCAGAGAGTAACGGGACGGGAAGAGTAGAGAAATGGAGGGAGATAGAGTGAGCCAAATCTAAAAACACGCTGCCCCCTCACCCTTTCATAGCCAAGTATGGCAACTAGCCATTCTCCTCCTTCTGAGAAGACATCTGTTTTCAAAGCCACACTGATAGTTGTTTGGACTGGAGTAATGTTGCTTGGCCTTTTAAGGGAAGGTTTTACCCAGCATATAAGAGCTGCTTATCATTATACTTTACTTGGATGATTAACAATGATCCCAACCTGAAACCTGACAGCATCTAAAAAGTGACTGCATGCACAAGAATATTCCAATATTAATCGGTAATAATTTGGTCGTATTCCAATTGGCCAAAATTCCAGATGCCTGCATTGAACTGAATCTGGGTCATATAAACACTGTATTCAGAATATCCACCATAACAGGACAATTATATCAGAGTATGTACAAAACTAAGGTAATTCTGGCTGATATTAGATACAGAAGATTGTGAAAAGTCAAATTATTGAAGAAACTCATTATTGGATGTTACATTTAGTTCATTTTACAATTTATTGTTCCATTGTGTATTATTAAAGACATGAATGAGAATTGATCCATTTAAATTGCTGTACAAAATTACTAATGGAAAGAGCATGTATTTCCAGAATAGCAAGAAAAGAAAATCGATGGTTATTCTGATTACTTATATACAGAAATATTCAAGTAGCTGTGGAGCATGTAAGTGTCCTTTTCACAAAGGCTTGATCGGAAAATGTCGTGCATCCAAATGTGATTTGTATGCAAGTTGAATTTATACTGAATAAATGTAATAGCTGAACCCTTTCATACAGCATTGCAAATCAAATTTCTTTGTGCTCTGTGGAAGTATGAGATTTAAGTTACATATTATTTTCAGTAGGGCTTCAATGAATCTTAAACATCCCCTACATATGTCCAGAAACACAATAAATCATTTTATATTTTGAGGAATAAACCAAAGATCCGCCTAGGTGTCTGGCTTATATATGTCTATGCATGTAATCAAAAAGATTTCTTTGAAAGCATAATGTTTTATGTACTGTGGGCCAATCATCATCAGACATCATGATGACAGAAAGGTTCTCAGCAAGCTGTTACTGCCTCCTCCCCACCACCTCTCCCTAGCTGCTTTAATGTGAGTTTCTCAGAGAATGACATGATCCTCTTTAAACTGTCTTACCTTCAGAAAGGAAAGGTTTATCGTTTCATCGACTCCAGCCAGAGATCTTATCCAGTCTGTGGCTGGAACAAAAAGATCAATGTGATACTATTGGGAAACGTCTCTCTCTTGCTCTTTTTTTCTTTTCCTCTCTCTTTCGTTTCTTCTCATATCAAGAGAACAACAAAAGGAAATCAGGTAATTGGACATTATTAACAAGTTTTCTAATCAAAAGAACATTAAACATGCCTAGGTAACACTACTGGAATTAGATATCAGAGCTGTGTAACACATCAGTCAGTCAGCATAGACATGGAGATAATTTCTTTGATTATGCTGATTAATGCAATTTGATTCCAATTGATTTACATGTTTGCATTTAGCAGACACCTTTATGCAAAGTCCATTCAAGACTTTGACATGCCAAGCGCCATGTTTCACCTGCTGAATAACAAATACTACACAGCAATGGTGAGGCTAAGGGCCAGTGTGGCACTGGTCCACTCAGATTGACGGCTGGACCACCCAATCAAATGAGACACTGGCCGCTGGTCAAGCATGAAAAACAAAAGTTTTATTCAAATTCTGAATGGAATTATATATAATTATATATTGCCTAGAAAGCAGGCAAAAGGCAGTCCCTCTATAATCACTAAAAAGCTGTCACTCATCTTAGTTCAATTTCTGGCCTCGCCACTGCTACACAGTTGAAGACACATAAGGTACAATCAGCAGCATGCTTGTTAATCAGTTAATCGATATCACACATATACTAAATATAATAAATAGTTAATGTTCAGACCAGCTGCATGACTACAAGTTTGATTTTGATTTTATACAACAGTTCAATAAACAGTAAGTTAATATTGCGCAATTTACATTTTAAACACAACGTTCACACAGTGTGTGTGTGTTTGCTGCAAGATCAAAAGCATGCTCTGTGCATCAATAACTGTTCAAGAATTTGGTTTGTGTTGGCCAGAGGCTGACAGGCATTGTGTTTGACAGTTAACGAACAGCAAAGGTTGCTGCTTAAAGCTTGATGTGTGTGTGTGAGCATCCATGGCGTGTACACACTGATGTCAGAATAGTTTCCCAGTGGGTGCATGACTAAGCAGATGAGAGATTGTGATCAAAACAGATTTCTTTAGCACTGGTTTTGATCTCTATTAACCCCGTGTTTGTTTAGGAACTTTCACCTACAGCTCAACAGAGGCAACAAAAAGAGACACTAACACTTACAGATATATTCATGCTTACTAATTACCTAATTATGTAGAATCTTTCATTCAGTGAAAAATGCAATGTGGTTAAAGTCTTAATTTCTTAATTTTGCAGACCTAAGATGCGCTGTCTCATAAGATTGCAAAAAGACTTTATGAATTTTCCTTTATCAAGGGTAGTCAAACATAAAACGTGCACATCTCAGTTCTATCTCTGCAGAATATTATAGCAATCATTATGAATCCTCCCTGTGCTGTGAGCTTGGAACACTTTTATCTTTTAGTAGTCAGCATAGCCAGGCGCTTCTCCATTGTGGGATGCATTTAATTGAATTCATCTATCCTACAGCATGACCACTGAAGAGATGGTCACTGAATAAAAAAAACTGCAGATGGAGGGCTGCTAGATGCTAAAGCGGCTAGCTGTTGTGGTGGCAGAACAGGCGATCCAACAGATATGATTTCTGGAGGGCTGCCCAGGAGGGACAGGAAGTATAGTGGACAGATGATCACTTCTAATGCACTGTTTTCAGTCACACCATCAGCACACTAATGTAAAGTGGAAAATGGCTGTGGGTTTTTAGTAATGGGTGTGCCTGCACTAGGTTTAACATGAGTGCCTGATAATGACCTTAATCATTTTGGCTGCATTTCTGTGTTCCATGTTTAATCAAATACTCCCAAGCATGTAGTTTCAAATTTTTCCACGTAGAAAAATTTGCATTTCCTGCAGCTCAAAATTACCAAGCACCTAAAGCAGGTTTTAAGCTCAAATACGATGATCCCTCTTTCTAAAATATAGAAGCAGCTATTTATATTGTGTCCAAGAAATATTAAGCATGGCAATTTAAAGACAACAAAATACTATTTTTTTGTAGGGCTGGACCAGAATATTCGAATATTCATTTGGTAGGTTGGTATTCGATTTTCAATTTTGGGATTCGAATTTCATGGTTTTTTTTTTGTTTTTTTGCACATCTGGCATCCCTCTCGCGAAACGGTTCTCATTTGCGCTTGAATGTTTACAATATAAAATCTGGTGAAATACAATACTCTTTTTTACAATTATCTTATATAACCTAGCCGTTTTTAATATGATGGACAGTTTAAGAATCCAACCTTGTTATACTTAATAAATATATTTGCTTCTTAGCCTACTAGTGTGTTCCCTGCAACTGGAGTATTTCCCATAGAAACAAAATATATTAGCCTTTTACCCATTATTATCAGTCTAAATGAATCTACTGCGAAATATAGGAGCTTGTTAAAACTCAAACGTGAGATTTTACTGGGACGGCGTGTTCTTTATTTATTACCGTTCGTTCATTTATTTTTCGTTCTTCTTTTATTTAGATAGCATACCCTTTACTGTGTCAATAATTACTGTGCTGCTAATTTCTGATTTGGGAGTGATTTGTTTGTCAGAAAAATGTTAGGCTACTTTATTAAAAGTATTGCTCTTAACAGACCTGTGTTTTATATCACTAGTGCAGTGTCCGTTCTCGGAGCATATTAGCCCTGCCCGCGTGAGGCGCACTGCTTCCGGCTCGCGCTGTTCTGTAGTTTATTAAAAGTTTATTAATTCTGAACGTGTTCTCGACATAATCAAAATGCAAACAGGCAGACAGACACACAGAGATTCCTGCTGTAACGCATTGTCTACGGAGCAAATAGGGATAACGTTAGCTCACTTAGCTTGAGTTATTGATACCACACTGTCTAAACAGAAGCGATAGACATTTCACAACTGGCGCTTTATTCCCAATGAAACTCGTGTAACTGTCCGTCGCAAATGTTATGCCGTCCACAGGGTTACTTAATAAAGAAAATAACTTTAAATAGCGACAGAAAAACAGAAATAACCCGCATACATGTGGTGCTCGAGTCATTCGACACAGTTCAACCGGGAGCGCGCAGCTCTTAAAGGAACACTCCACTTTTTTTTGAAAATAGGCTCATTTTCCAACTCCCCTAGAGAACAGTTGAGTTTTACCGTTTTCGAATCCATTCAGCCTATCTCCGGGTCTGGCGGTACCACTTTTAGCATAGCTTAGCGTAGTTCATTGAATCTGATTAGACCGTTAGCATCTCGCTCAAAAATGACCAAAGAGTTTCGATATTTTTCCTATTTAAAACTTGACTCTTCTGTAGTTACAAGAAATAGGAAAAATATCGAAACTCTTTGGTCATTTTTGAGCAAGATGCTAACGGTCTAATCAGATTCAATGAACTATGCTAAGCTATGCTAAAAGTGGTACCGCCAGACCTGGAGATCGGCTGAATGGATTCGAAAACGGTAAAACTCAACTGTTTAACTCTAAGGGAGTTGGAAAATTAGCCTATTTTCAAAAAAAGTGGAGTGTTCCTTTAAAACCTAAGCAAATTATTTATGGGTGAACAATCCCTTTAAATATGGTATTAAAAACAAAAACAACAACAACAAAAAAACATAAAATGATATTTAATAGCTCTTAACTTTGACAGCCCAGAAAACACATCTATAAAATAAATCCTCTTTTTCCTCTCACAAACAAAACTGGTTTTGTTTGTCATCTGCCAAATATCATTTGTTGCAATTTATTGGTTTTTATTCGAATGTCATTTTAAACATGCAGATGTTTTTGTATTAGCATGTCTATATAAATTCTCAGCCTTTAGAGCACACAACAAGATGAAGACACTGTACAGCCCTTTTAACCGTAATCATTAATGGGATGGTGCCATTGGTTTATTAGCGCAGCAGTGGCTGGCCTGTAATCCAATAATTACAGTCAGAGGACCTGACAAGGCCATCACTCAGCCTCTTATCTGATCTGACCAATCCATTCCACTCCCCTGCTTCCCAGTTTGCATTCCCCTGAGCCTATAGCCACAAAAAAGACCAGGGATTCTCCACCCAATGTCCTTGGGACTTCTGAAGCAAAGGAAAATTGCTTAATGGTCCACCAAGTCACGGTAAAGGGTGAGTTCTATTGACTTTGGAATTAGATTCTAGCCAGTAAAATAACCCTTCATTCCATGCTAATGGAAATGTCCATGCAAAATACACTAGCAATCATGCTGAACATTAGGATAACAGTCGCCCCAACATGCTCAGTCTCTCTTTTTACCACTACAGTTTCAGCTATTCTCTTGAGAGCCATATACACCTGTCAGCCCAAGAGTGATAAAATGGCAAACCACATAGTTCATGGTTTTCTGACCCAGTACTCCCCTGGCATTTGAGCAGCAAGTTTCCCAGTAACTGTACTAAGGTTGCTTACATCATCTCACTGACACTACTGTAGCAAACTGAGTACTTTCTGAACCTATTGTCCAGAGTTGCAAAAGCTAAAGTCTCTCTGAAATGTTAGAAAGTAGCTATCTACACGTAGCAACAAGACTTATCAGATGACCTGTCAATCTCCAAATGAAAGTGGCATTTGGACTGTTATCTCAAAATCCACTTTGATCCATTTGGTGTAGCCCATTTTTTTCTGAATTCTTTTTACAATCTATTGTAATCAACAGTTTTGTCTCCACAACATCCTTCTGTCTGCCATTCTGTTAGCATGAAAATACACTCCAAGAAAAGAGGCATAAAGTAGGCATAAAGTATTGTTAATATTAAAGGACATGTCCATATTTTAATGTACGTAAAATTACCAATACTTTTTCCATTTTTCAAATATTTTTTTCTTACAGTGTACACTTGTCTTGTGCTTCTTAATGAAGATGTAGATTCTATAAGCAAATTTATTGGACGTTTGGTTGTCACCACAAGAGTTGTGCTCTAAATGATCAAACTATGCATTTACATAATGGCATAAGCATTTAGAAGAGGACTGACAACCGTATTTAATATGCAATATGTTAGTGGCCTCTGTGTTTTGTTTTTCTTCGAACATTAAATTCTTTCACATCTTTAAGAGGTAAAAGCGCTTAATCCAAACTGACTCTTTTTCTGTAAATCCTCAGAGGAAATAAACGTCTTTGTTGTGTCAAAGCATATGTGTTTGATTAGATGTCGCCACATGCACAGAATCTTTTTTTTTAAGAGCAGTACATTTATAAAGGTGCATTTTTTGACAAATAAAGGGAAATTTCAGCCAAAAATGAAAATTCTGTTATCATTTACTCACCCACGTCATTACAAACCCAAATGACTTTCTTTCATCCATAATACTCAAAAGGTCTTCTTTTAGAACAACATGAAGGTGAATAAATGATAACAGAATTTAAATTTATAATTTTTCTATTTTTTTTTAAATGCATTTATAGCAATTTTCATGTCAATCATAAGAAACATCTTCCCCCCACTTTACTGCTAACCTCACTCACTGTGCAACAGGGGTCAGTAGTGAGCAGTGCGTTGTTCATCAACATTCTAACAGGGTGTTTCGTAAATAAGCAATCCGCTGAGAGTGGAGCATTGGCTGTCGGGGCTGTCTGGCCACGTCCCCCTGGAGTAAAACTGACATGGTGTCTGGAAAGCGGTCACACGAGGCCCTTCCTACAGGCCTGACTCCTGAATGCTAAGTGAGACAAAGAGATACAAAGTGACAAACTAGCCTGACAGGTTCCACAGTCAGCTCTGGCTTCATACCACAGCAGTTACGTCTAATGAATACATTAACGTGACATTTACGGCACTGCACCACTACACATACACAAATCGTCTTTCATAAGCGCTACCCGGACAGGATTAGTGTTCTAAATGACATCTGACGTCAATTCAATTGCAGATTTGGTCAGAATAGGAATCTAGATAATGAATACAGTATTAAGGTGTTGTCTGGATGCGGCTGTTATGGAAAGTCATATACTCTGAATGCATGTGTTTATGTGATTAATTATAATATTATGTATATCATTAAGGAAGGAATTAATTCATTTGAGGATCATGCTTGATGCTGCAACTAGAGCTTCAAGTACTTCATCATCTAACTCTCCTGGTTGATTTAATTTCTTTTTATGTCAAAAGAGATGCTAGCAGTAGGACAACTTGAACCACACTTGTTTTTTAAGTGGGCAAAAAATATATAAATCCATAATAAAGGTGTATCAGGCAGCACAAAGATAAATGTAGCTTTAGTTATAGTATTAGACAAAGAATACATACTGCAAGCAAGGAATAATGTCTGGGTCATCTAGTTTGCTTATCACTGTAGATTATGGAATTTATTAGCCTACTCAACAAATAAAAACATGGAAAACAAATATTGATTTAAGTTGAGATTTTGTCATTTTACTTGTATATAATCTTTTACAATGTACAAAACAATCTGCCTCATATCAACACGCCACCAATATTACAGTAGGTCTGTCATTCAGAAACGTATTACAGATGATCAAACACTCATGATCAAAATACATCTTAAGGCTGGAACACATCAAGCCGACGGTTGGCCATCGGGCAGTTGTTGAATTGGCCGTCGGGCAAATGTTGAATTGGCGTTGGCGCTCGTCGGTCCGTCAGGCCATCTGATCATTCTGATTGGCTGTTCAGCTACTGCCACCTGCTGGTACGGAAAGGCATTTCATCTTGCGCAGGCGCAGAATGGACGTGCTACTTGGCCGTCGGGTGTCGAGCGTCGGTTTGGTGTGTCAGGGCAACTTTGGACACAGACGCTGCCGACGTGAACCAACCCCGCAGTCTGCTTTCATCATTACAGATGAAAACGTGCACATTAACTTGACATCACAATGTATGTGTGCTACTAAGCCAATCAGAATCGAGTATTCCAGGAAGCAGTTTAAACCAGCAGGTAATAGAGTGGTGCAGGTATGACGTCACTTTGTAGGCCAACCCGGAAGTTAGCGGCGCACGGGTTCCCTTGATCGAAAGCCTATGCATTTTTCCAATAGACTTTTGGAAAATCGCAAAAAATAAGCTCTGTGTTTAACAAAGGGTTATGATACTTAGACGATAATTTTCACAGATGAACAAACTTTTATGAAGTTTGAAGCCTAAATACAGTCGCCAGAAGCAGAAAGCTAAAGGTAGGCTATAAACAAACTACACCACGGTCGCTTGACTTCAATGTAACCATCACTAAGCTTTCGACAACTCTCTCAGAGTTTTAACTAAAAACATTTTCCCAGCACGTTTGAGTTAGAATAGTTTAGAAGAATACAATTATGAGCATAATGAGGCTGTAAAAGCAGACTGAGCTTACCTTCTCAGAGTGATGATAATTAATGTCCCCGACTGCCTGTGTAGTCCCATTTAGCCACTTGTTAGCAACCGCCTTTTTCAAGACACATAACAGCTTAAAAAAAAATCACGTGGGGTAATAAGTGGGGTAATACTGATGCATTTTATGTTGTAGAATAAAACGTGAAACTGTCTTGAGCTTGTGTTCACCACAGACCTTATTTCAGCCATTTAACCAAAATCCCATTCAAAAAATCCATTGACTTCGGGGCGATGGAACCGGAAGTGTTAAAATGCTAACTCACTTCCGCATTTTGGCCTACAAAGTGATGTCATACCTGCACTACTCTATTTGCTCTGAAATTTTTACTGAGGTTGTGTGAGAAAAACACAGACATATTTGATTCTGATTTGATGACAAAGCATCACTGTAAAATTGTCAAGTAAAAAAAATAACATCTAAAATAACCAGTTTGAATTAAATAAGCTATTATATTTAATAATTTAAGTATAAATGATTAGGTTACACCAACAAAAGTTATCTTTAAAGGCCAGATCAGGTAAAAAATAGTTCTTTAAATGTAACATTTTCTTTTCTTAGTATACATCCATTACACACAAATTTCTCTAACCTCCTCAGTGATTTCTCTTATTTCTCTTTTGAGTGCTTTAATCTAATAATAATCTAAATATATTCCCTAGTCCAGTCTCTCTCTCTCTCTCTCTCTCTCTCTCTCTCACACACACACACACTTTACAATGCCTAAAAATGGATTTCTTCTCTCTCTCTCTCTCTCTCTCTCTCTCTCTCTCTCTCTCTCTCTCATACCCCTCATCATACACACACTGCTATCAATGGGAAATCATTTACAGCACTCCAACCAATACAGCCTGGCTGGGGAAACCCTAGACGTGAATTAGAGCCTAATGGAGTGGACTCTTTAAAAAGCAAAGCATCGTCATTTTTGGGGGGGGGGGGATGAGTAATATAATTCTGGCTTTTGAGTCGTGTGCCCTTCAGACTCGCTAGGCTTCCTATGGTGCTGATAATCTATGTGTGTGTGGCGCTGTGCCCATATCCAACAAAGCGTGTGAAACATGTCAGTTCTGATGGATCCTGGGTGTGTTGATTAAAACCACTCAATACTCACCTTCATCTTTCCCTCTCCTCCCATTTCACAGACCTTATTTATTTCAGACACTTCACAAATGCCTTCTCTACTCACACCTTTTCCCCAGCACATTGGTTCCTGCTTGATCTCATTATAGCGGAGGCGCTCATTCATTGATCTGCTCTCTGGGCTGGTTATGCAAAGGTCAGCATGGAGGCTATACGGACAGACCCTTCTCTGACCTGTGATCTCTATCTACAGCTATTCTCAGCTCTCAGAAAAGTGTTAAGATTCACTGGCAAAGAATCTCATTAAATAGAGTCCATGAATAATATAGATAATATATCACTTATTGTCAAACAGTAATTGAAAAAGGTGCTTGGGCTTAAGTAATGTTGCTGTAAACTTCTTAATGTATTATCTTATGTTTGTTGAAATGGTTCAGTTTCATCCATTTTGTACTTGTAATGTTTTACAACAGTTTGACCTTTCTAAAATGGCAAGTAGTTGAATAGTCGATACTGGGCCTTTGAATGGAGAAAAGTTGAGAATGTTGTGAAAGGTGAATTACAACAGGGTCATTCCAGTCATGAAAACCTTCAGAAATCATCCTTATATGCTGATTTGGTGCTTAAGAAACATTTCTTAATTTTATTCATGCTGAAAACAGTTGTGCTGCTTAAAGGGTTAGTTCCCCCAAAAATAAAAATACTGTCATTAATAACTCACCCTCAAGTCATTCCACACCCATGAGACCTTAGTTCATCTTTGGAAAACAAATTAAGATATTTTTTGATGAAATCCAAGAGGTATCTGATTAGTCCATAGACAGCAATATAACCGACACTTTCAAGGTCCAGAAAGGTACTTTGTTAAAACAGTTGACGTGACTGCAGTGGTTCAACCTTAATTTTATGAAGCGATGAGAATATTTTTTTGAGCGCAAAAACAAAACAAAAATGACTTTATTCAACAACATCTTCTCTTCTGTGTCATTCTCATACGTTGTTTACGTTCAGCGCTTCCAGGTTCTACGTCAGAACGCTGACTCATTATTGGCCGGCTCCTGCGTCAGCATCACACGCATGCGTCGTGCTGCTCTCGTGTGCAGCTTTGGCCAGTACTAAGCCGGCATTCGGACATAAACACGGAAGCCTTCACTGTGCTTACTGCATCACCTGCGTAAGGATAATGACAGGTAAGAGAAGAGATTGTTGAATAAAGTAATTATTTTTGTTTTGTTTTTGCGGTACAAAAAGTATTCTCGTCGCTACATAAAATTAAGTTTGAACCACTGCATTCACGTCGACTGTTTTAACGATGTCTTTAGTACCTTTCTAAACCTTGACAGTGGTGATTATATTGCTGTCTATGGACGAGTCATACTATACCTCTCGCATTTCATCAAAAATATCTTAATATGTGTTCCGAAGATGAACGAAGGTCTTATGGGTGTGGAACGACATGAGGGTGAGTAATTAATTACAGAATTTTCATTTTTGGGTGAACTAACCCTTTAATGTTTTGCGTAAACCAAAGTAAAAATCTTTACTCTCACTTTTGATAAATTTAATGTGTTCTTGGTGAATAAAAGTAAAGTATTAATACATAAACAGTAGTGTATATAATATATATATATATATATATATATATATATATACACCAAGTTCTGTCATGAAACTCTAGATGGCGGAGACTAATGGGTCCTTAATGCAACTGATGATATTTACATTATTAACAACATG
Organism: Ctenopharyngodon idella; assembly: GCF_019924925.1. Classification (NCBI taxonomy): domain Eukaryota; kingdom Metazoa; phylum Chordata; class Actinopteri; order Cypriniformes; family Xenocyprididae; genus Ctenopharyngodon; species Ctenopharyngodon idella. Next base: position 9,336,717 of record NC_067230.1, on the reverse strand, counting down.
GCATAAGCTGATTGGGGCATGTCGCATCTGCAACCAATGAGCTTGCTGCTCAACATTTAAATAGTTGGTTAGCATTCACAATAGCAGTTTGCAGCGCGCATTCGAAGTTCCTGAAACCCTCCACCTTCCCCAGCTCCACCTGTATAGATCTGCTACGGGTAATTTTATATATGCTATTTATGCATACTGCTGAAGCAGTAAAGTATGTCTTACATTCTCACAGCAGTGAATCAGTGTATGTATTGGCACAAGCAAGTTCCTATACTTGCTCTGCAGCAGCAGCAGAAGCAGCATAGCAGGTCTATTCTGCCAAGACTAAATACTTAAATGAAGGACATTTTTCAGGATGCACCCTTGTTCTGCCTTGAGGTAACTGAACTACAACCGACAGACTGAACGGAATCTGCAATCTCAAGTGAGCATCTGAGCAAGCCTCTTACATATTTATATTTTTCAATGATTGTCATGCAAACCCTTCATTTCTATTACTAGAGGAATTTCAGACATGTGTGGAAGCGATGGTAGGATTAAACTTCTCAAACAAAGTCAAGGAGGAAACTCCACAAAGGTAAATACATTCTCCATTCTGTGAAGGACATCAAAGCACAATGAATAACCCTTCCCTCTGTCCACTTGGACCATTCAACAGCCAGAGACATTAAAATACACATCAGACTCACTTTTTACAACATCAAGGGATGTAATTCTGCCGTGTGCTATTTCCTATTTTATGGGGAGCTGTTTAATATCTATATGGCAGTCATCCAGACCTTGATGGAAGAGCGATTCCATTTTCCCCCATTGTCTTCTTTTGCGTTTGATCATATTGCAGTGTTTTGTGAAAATGCCAGCATGACAGCATATGGTCATTAGGGCAGAAAGGTCTACTGGACAAAACATGAAATTTCCCTTGGTTCCCTTGGAGACCATGTTCTCAACCTTGAAAGAGACAAAGATTCAAGAAAGAATTCCATGGTGCCATAAAATGAGCCAGGCCCTTGTGTGCGCTTTCACTTTCCTCAGCTACTCTTAAAAAAGGGGGGGGAAATGTCCATTCACAAGCAACCATCAATTACACTTTTATAGGCTGTCCACAGTTTGCTAAAGCAGCCCGACAAAATTGCCAGTGGGATAGGGATGCAAGCGGTTCTCTGTTTTGTAAAGGATTATGTGTGTTTGATAATGTGTGTGTGTGTCTTTATGTCAAAAAAGAAAAAGGTCACTCTTGTAAGAGGTAAATGGCAAATATCCTTTTCTAAATGACAGCTTTGCTCAGAGGGTCAGAGAGAAGCCAAGTATGCTGTAGTTGTGTAGATTTTCTTATTCCAACTTGATTTGTGGCTGCTCTCTGTCAGTGTAATAATGTCCACAGTGTTTTCTATTCTAGTCACTTGCCTGGCTCTGTTGTGCATTTACATAGAAATTGCATTGCCCGATTTTTTTTCTTCTATTTAATGGAACACAGTGTTTAGTGCTGCTGCAGGAGTAAAGGCATCTAGGATGATAGCAGTTGGAGTGTACTCCAAGAACAGTCTGTAAAAATAAGGCACAATGTACTGTGTTATTATATAAAGGATGTTTCCATATTGATAATTATCAATTTTAATCATAAACTAATTATGCGAAGTAGTATAATATTGCAGAAAAAAGCACTACATATTTTTGAAAAGTATTTAAGTAAAAATAACACCACTATTGTTGTTTTAATAAGCCTACAGATGATTTGATTCTGATTTTGATTCAATTTTGATTCATTTGGGTAGGCTGTATTTCATTTTGATTGCATATGAAGTTTTCTCTGTCTGCTAATGCAAACTGGCATACAGTCAACTTATAAGAGAAATTTGTTTCCAAATTGTGCTGTTTTGGCTCAGTAAAAAGGGCTGGCTCATAAGAGTCATTCATTTTGGAAATCATGCTACATTAGTGCCACTGCATGTTTTGAACTGGTTCATGAGAGTCATTTGCTTGTGAATCAGATCTCGCTGTATGTTTCAGAGTCATTTGTTTATGAAACGGAGTGAATCGGAGTCGTGCAATGTATTTTTTAATTCAATAAAAATAACTGGCTCTTAGGAGTCATTCTTTTAAAAATAAGAATATATTGGTCGCAAACTATGTTTGTTTTTTCTGTGCAGCCCATGTGGACAACTCAGTATAGTAACATTTCTTGCCATCGTTTCGCCATACACGATCTTTTTTATTTCATCACATTCAATACAAACTGCAAACCCACATTCTTAACTTTACATGTTGTGAAAAATTAATTATTTTGCGTTGGCACAGAAGATTTTGAAAAGTGGTGCAGAAAAACACTGATACAGAAGGAACCTTCTAATTTGGTTCACAGCAAAAAAAAAAAAAAACATTCATTTAAAAAAAATAAATAAACCACAGGGCCCAAATTAGTTAGTCCGCAAAACATAGTGACACCTGCAGGACGGAAAACGCTGTACAAAAAAAAGCAACTAAAATAGCCAGTGTTAAAGATCGATCTTGGGATTTTACTAATCTTTTTTTTATTGCAGTGTAAATGGATTCACTACAATTTTTCTCCAAAAGTTTGTTAGTGTAACTAAATTCTTTTTCTGAAAGACGCAGTGCACTTTTTCGGAAGTGATAATATCAAGACTTCCAAAGACTTCTGAGAGTATGTGAAGCGTTTTATTAGATCATAATGTTAGGTTGTCATCCCCACGGATGTTCCACCTGTTACAAAATGCGAAAAGCCACATATTGATTGGAGCGACTCCCGGGTTGCCTGGTGTGCTCACTAGCACAAAATAATCATAGGGCGGGACCGATGTGTCCTCGCCAGCTCTGCTGTCCTTCTGGAGGCACAGACACACATATGCACATATGTACGTATTCTCTCAGGGATGGCCGGAGTCTCTCAGGATAGGAATATGATACCGGGGGAGTTGCTGAAAGGTCATAGCGGATAATTGTGTTAGTTCCTACTGTGCACCTCAATGCCACTGAGGACGGATGGAGAACAGAGCTCTGCTAGAGCATGCATGCTTATAGGGCCCGGAGTGTGACCAGCCCTCATTAGCTTTGCGCGTAGAAAGAAAGAGAGAGAGAGATGGGGATGGCGTGGGGCGGGGGCAGACAGAACAGAAGGGAATTAAATAAAGAGATTATTCATCTACAAAACAGCATGGAGGTGAAAGTAAAAATTAAAATTCTGTAATAACTGTCTTTTTTCAGGTATTACAAAATGAGAAATCAGGATTAAAGGAGTCATATGATGCTTTTTAATGTTTTTCTTTTCCTTTAGTGTGTAATGTGTCTGTTTGTGCATGTATAAGATCTGCAAAGTTACAAAGCTCAGTCTCCCACAGGGGAATTTGTTCCATCTAACAGAGAACACTATGGAAGCTTGTTTCCACCATGGAATAAAAAAAATTAAAAGATAATTGCAACTTTTTATCTCAACTTTTTATTGTGAGTTTATATCTTGCAATTTGGACCTTTTTGCCTTGCAATTACAAGTTTATATCTTGCAATTCTGACTTTTTTCTCACAATTGCAAGTTTATATCTGGCAATTCTGACTATTCTCAGAACTGTGAGATATAAACTCACAATTGTGAGTTATAAAGTCCAATTCTGAGGGGGAAAAAAGACAGCTCACAATTCTGATATTTTCTTAGAATTGTGTGTTATAAAGTCAGAATTACAAGATTCAATTCTGAGAAAAAAAAAAATAGTCAGAATTGCAAGATTAAAAAGTCTCAATTACCCTTTTTATTTTTTATGATGTGTCAGAAACAAGCTTCCATAGAGCACTGCTCCAGACCTGCCTAAAAGTAACACCTCCATTCGTAGTCCAGATTTTACTTCCACAAATGTTACGTCACAATGTGAAATATTAGCATAATGCCACCTAAAGGCACATGCAAAGAAAGAAGATAGTGGCTTCAGTGATTTGTAGAGAAGCTGTGTGGATGCAAAAGCAAAACCCTTTTGTTTGGCCATCCAAAATGGATGAAATTAGGAATAAGTGGTTACGATTTATTTATAATGCTGTTCCTGAGCCGTAGGCTATAACCCTAAATTACTTAGCTTGTGTAGCTACTGCGCATTTTACGGAGGACAGCTTCCTGAACCAGTGAGAGTACAACGTGGCTACACACGCCGAAATAAATTGGAAATATACACTTAAGTATGTTTTTAAACTGTATTTTATGTTGTCATCTCGGGACTTAAAGTTGTCAAAGTGAAGAAGACAAACATCGTATCTGAAAGGTAAGAGAGAGTTTCAAAATAAAAACTTACCACTGTGAAACTTTATGTTCAAGTCTTGCTTGCAAAATTAGTCCCGGTTTATCTGCCTAAACATCCGCATTTTCAGAATCTGACATTGGCTCGAACTGATACGGTAATACTGTTATTATTAACTATTATTAACTGTGTGCTTTTAGAAGCTGAAGTTCGCGAGTATGGTAAGGGGCGATACATTTCTGACGACTGTTTGGCCAATCAGAGCTTTCAAGCTTCGAATAGCGTAAAAGTAGACCGTATGTCTCGTACAGTCGTGCTCTATTTTCCATGTTTTCCAAAGTCATGCGAATCATCGTAAGAAACAAACTAAAGTGTAAGTTATTATTTACTGATAATATTCTATGCTAGTGATCTGTTTACCACTGACTGAATCATTAAGTAGGCTATGTAAGTTTACTTGGAAATACGAATGAGTGAGTCTGATTTAAGAACGAGTCATTCAGGTTTAGTGATTCATTGAAGATTCAATGTTTTGTTCACAAATCGGACCAGTGTAGTTATTGTTAACTAAAACTATTAAAAATAATTTTCATTAATTGAAATAAAGCGGAAATAAAATATAAATATTAGATGAAAACACAAAAATTAGAAATGCTGCCTTGGCAACCCTAACTGAAATAAGCTGAAGCACTAAAATTACTAAAACTAAAACTAAAACTGAAATAAAAATGAATTAAAGCTAAATAGAAATATTTAGCTTTAAACTAAACTAATAAAAGAGAACTGGAAATATAAATAGGCTACTTTAGAAATAATAATAATAAAATAACAGCATCAAACATTGCTACTTCCATCATTGAGCTACTTCCATCATTTATTCATTTCAGTGAATAATAATAAGGTTATATTCTATGTAAAAATGTTATGGCTTTAAAAAAATGTAAAATATAGCGCATAAGTTATACAAACCACTTTTATGATGCATTTTTGTCATTTTAAGCCCTAGTCTCCTATACAATTCATTATATAAAAAACATACAGCATGGGTGAGTAGCCTAAATGATGACAGGATTGTCATTTTTGCATGATCTATCCCTTTAAATCGACTGATTTTTCCCCATCTCTGAGCTCTTGCACATGTGAGCCCATATCTCACATCCTCTCTCCCTGCTTCTTGTTGTTCTCACTCTCCTTTATCTCACCCCCTGTCTCTCCTTCTGTCTGTCTCCCTCCCTCTCTCGTGTTGCTGCAGTCAGTGTTAGAATGTACAGTAACTCAGCCTTAGTCACAACCAGCCTCCTCTCACCCCGCCCCTTCTCACTAACATGTTCTATTTGTGATTTGCGTGCAAGCATGTGTCTGAGTGTGTGAAATGTGATATAATTTTAATCATACTAATTACAATCTACACCAACATATCCCATATTAATTCACTCTCTCAATTTGAACTACAACATGGTGGGGGCTTTGAGGGGGGGGGATATCTGGCGACTTAAAAATAGGCTGAGAAAATATGCAGTAGATGGCTTCATTTTAGGAACATAGTGGGAAAATTTTTACTTCACACACTGCACATTTGTGCTTGTTCCTGATGAATAACTCCAAACAAAAACAAAAGCCAGGGGGAAATCCTAGAGAAAATGCCCAGAATGCTAGAGTGAGCACTTTTCATTGTTTTGGTACTATCGGTCTGTCCTGAGGGTAGAATCAGGTGTCAGACTGATGACTGTGTGAACTCTGCAGAGACGTAAACTTCAAACTTTTGTTGACACCTCAGGAAATGGTATTTTAAATGAGCGCCATGTTGTTAAACCCAGGTGTCAAGGTTTGTCTGGTTAGCATGGGCCAATTAGCCCCTGCTAGTAGATGCTGTTAATACATTTTACATCAAGTTGTCACCTTTATTTATATAGCGCTTTATACAATACATATTGTTTCAAAGCAGCTTTACTGTGATAAATAGGAAAATAATGATTCATATTTTATTTTCGTCTGTGCAGTGACGTGATGCTCATTTTATGCACTACCTATTATGACTTCAATTATAAAGTAAAAAAGGCTCATTGAAATGACAAAAAAAACTAAAAAATGTATAGATAGATAGATAGATATACATACACATAGTGTTTTACCAGTGCCATTTTTGAGGGCTCTTAAAAGTGTGAAGTGTGAAATGTGTTATGCTCTTATTGAGCAACTGCCATTGAGATGAATGGGAATGCTAACGAATAGCTTTCTCCTGGTGTTATATACCTCCTTATATTAAATCATACTGCAGTGTGGACTTGCATATGAGGGTTTTTGTTATGAAAGAAATGGTTGGGAGAGCTTTGTACACAGTCATATACATACCAGCTGCTGCTGGTGGACAAGATGACACATTGAGTTGTGGTCCCCTAGTCTGAAGTATGGCTGCACATGAGGTCGTTAATCTAGGGATGTCATCAACAAGAGCAGGCTAGATTGTCCATCAGACTTTGCCCCTCACCAGCGGAAGAATCTCGTCCTAAGAGCCCATGGAAGGATTTATATCTGTTGTGGTGTTGGAGGAGATTATGGAGAGGCTTTTCTAATTCCCAATCCTTCATCTCAAGCCCAGGCTTCCGTCAAAAATGAGCAGAAACCAGCACATGTCTTCTACTCACTAGTTCACAATGCAAGCAATGGCTCAGCTAATAGATTTCTCTGCACTTTTTATATTTAGCAAATAATTTTTGTCTTTCACTTGGGTGCTATATTTATCCATAGTTCCCCATCGTGTACTAAAATAGAAAAATCAGTCAGTTTTAAAGGCCTCAGCTTTCACTACTGTAATGTATAGGGTAACTGCTCTGTTCCTTAAGCAGTATTAAAAGAAACGGACTTTGATCACAAACAGCTGGAGATGGTCGCTCTGTTCTAAAACCTAATGAGCTGTCTCTAGGCAGCTTTTTAAGACATCATAGGCACTATTTCTACACAAAGGGTACCTTAATCATGCATATTAAAAAAAACTTGTTTTTGCCAAATTCTATGGCAGCATCACATATTCATAGAGAAAGTATTCTCGTAATGCATTGCAACGAATGAATCCAAAATGGCAGAGAGGGGCAGATATCATACTGTAAATATATTTATAATTCAATCAGTATTGAAAAGATTTTGAAAAAATTAAAATGCAATCATATTACCCAAAATGTGTGTGCTATATTTATGTATTTTGGAGTATCACATTGTTCCTCTCATATCTCCTGCGCATTCATAGCTGAATTAAGAATGTCTTTTAAATTGCATTTAAATTTCTGAAATTGAATTGATGTAGCAAACAGGATACAAAATTACATTTCAAATTTGAGAATTAAAAATGAGCTAAAATTCATATAACTAAGATTTAACTAAGTTTGTCAAAAAAAAGTTTGTTTAAAGTTTTTTCTGTGCATTAACTTGCATGGAAACAAATGGGGTCAATTTTGATTTCATGACGACTTTAAGTAAAGTTTACCTTGAAACTTACCTTGTTTACAAGTTGAAAGGACTTGAAGTTTGAAGCTTTATAGGCTTTATAGATAGACAGATGAATAGCTTGTTTGCAATCACGTGATTCTGATGACGCACGAAATTCAGATGGAGGGCACGAAGTGAAAATTAGAATGGACGAGATGGAGAAAAGTCCGTACTGTGCTGGTTTAGAAAGGTATAAACAGAAAATCACAACATATGTTGGACGTGATCCTTATGTTATGAAGAAGAGCGATTTTTCTACTGAATTGAAAGACTTGCCTGCTATCGAGGCGGTAGATATAGAGAATGTGAAGCTGCCGTCACACCGTGTTCAGTTCTAATCTTGTTCGTTTATATTGCACTGCCTTTCTGCTAGTGAGTTTAGGGCAGTATTTAGATTTTCTGTCAAGATTGTGGAAAAATGTCGCCATTGTAGGTCATTCATGCTGAATCGAGAATTGCAATAAGAACTCACATCATCATTCAGGGAAAAACTAGACGGTGTAATAAATTTTTTGCCTTTTCTATGTGTAAAAACACTAAGGAAAGCAGGTTGAGGAGGTGACGGGAAGACGCCTTATAGCAAATCTAATAATGTCGCTGATTATCACTCAATAAAATAATCACATAGCTGAGTGTTTTTTAAAAGTTTTGTATTTTGTTTGGTTTAATAATTAACATTACATTTGCGAGTATGACTCTCACTTTGGCTTGTGAATGAGCATAACTTGCACACAGCCACTTCAAAACTGTTCGCGAGCTTCTACGGGTTTGATTTTGGTTGTCATTTGTTGAAATAAATACACAAAATACAGTGTGTCGGTGTCTGTCCGCTGAATGTGACCCCCCGATTGTAAAGTGAATATTTAAAGACAACATTAATACAGTTACATTTACACCCTTCCAACAAATAAATGGATCGACTTCTGTCAGCTTGTTGAACACATTTTTTTATTTGGACATTTTCTGCCATATGATGGCTGAAGCAGCAGCGCGTGACACTGATTACCTAGATAGATAGATAGATACAGTAAATAGAACAGACAGACAGTGATAGATAGAACGATGGACAGCGATATAGAACGATAGACAGACAGATGGATAGAACTATAGACAGATATTGATAGACGGATAGATAGATAGAACAATAGACAGACTGAGCGATATAGAAAGACAGACAGACGGATAGAACTATAGACAGATAGATAGAGTGATAGACAGACAGATAGAATAATAGAGAGTGATACAGAATGATAGACAAATGGATAGATAGATAGATCAGATAGTATTGGATGGATGAACAGACGGACTGATGGACAGACAGAGATATATAGATAGACAGTAAATTCCTCTTTCTGTCCATTTCGAGGGTAGTAGCCATTTAATTCAAATTCATTTCTTTAATTAGATGGGAGACAGTTCATACATTCTGGATCTGTTGTTCCAAACCAATGACTTGTGGGTTTCCATGCTGCCATAAGAAGCCAGCTGTCTATGTAGGCAGAGCACAGCCAGGCAGCTCACTAGGTTTTGGAACAGAGCTAATAACAACCACAGCTTACAGAAGATAAAGACTGTCCTTTTTCAAAGTATGTGTCAAACTGTAAAGATAAAGTGTTTTCCTTGTATCTGTGTATGTACATGTCAGCCTTTGTATGTGCTTGTGTGTGTTTGTGTGCATACTAACATATTGTGAGTACTAGACATATACTTAGCACTCATTCCTAGTATTTGTTTAGTTTGTGAGCCTCTGGTGTTTTATTCATAGTAGGAGGGTACAAAGCCAGCAAACACAGAAGCTCTCATCAAGCAGAAGCTCACTGCTCCTCACCACAGCAAACAAAATCCCCGAAAGCGAGTGAGAGAGAGGGAGAATAACTTATTATGAGAAAATGAAAACAATATCTCATTATGGTCATGAGAGGACCATGTATATGTGCTGAATCCAAATCATATATCTCTTGGAACATTTACTGCATTAGGTGCAGAAGGCGGCGTCTTACGATGTTTGTGCTTTCTCAAAAGACACACTGTGGTGCTCTTTAGATGGTGGTGAATAGATTCAATTTAGATATAAATGGAAGGTTGATCGCCCCATCTGTTAGTGCTGCTACTCTGTCCTTATCACCTCTCCCTGCTTTAATTTGGAGAGCAACACAGCTTTGTTATTTTGACATTGCACTGCTGAGAGCAGTATTTGAATCATGGAGCTTTACAGCTGAAGCAACTTGTCAAAAATACTGAAGAATCTGAGCAAAATTCAGAAATGTTTTATGTAGAAACACTGCATGCTTTTTAAAAGTTAACATGGGTCCTGCTCTAATGCATTATGCTTTGGTGATGTAACGCTGCATCAAATTTTGGGTCACCGTGGAGTCTTAAAAGTTATTTGAGGTTGTACAGTAGCACTTACACTTGAGAATCATAAAATAACAAATGATACACACTACAGTCTTCACAGATATGGGCAAGTAAACATCTGTAAGACAGCAAATACACATTAAAAACACCATAAAAATGCACTCACAACATTTTACTTCTGTAATCTGATGGATTACCAAGTAAAACAGGAAAAATTGTAGGGCGGAACTTCATTTTATACATTGGGATTTAACAGGTTGAGAAAAGTAGGCATTTCTAGATTGGAAGGGAGGGGATGAGATAGTAGTCGGGATTGCTGATGTCATCTGAAAAAGAATGATGTTTCAGAGGCAGAGCAAGTTATTACATTTATTTATTATATAACATTTAATATTATAATATTTTTTACATTGCATTTTTATTGGAAATAAGGTGCAACAACGAACAATGTTCAATATTGTGTTTTAAATGGTCAATTTTGATTTTGGTAAAATATTGGGAATATTTATTATGTAACATTTAATATTAGAATATTTATTATTTAATAATACAGATATTTTTATTTGGCATAAGGTGTAACAAAAAACAGTGCTTAATAATGTGTTCTAAATATGATCAGTTGTGATTTTGGTAAAACATTGGTTTTATATTGTATATTATATTACGTTTAATATTATATTGATTATTGAATAATATTGCATTTTTATTTGGAATAAAGTGCAACAACGATATATATATATATATATATATATATATATATATATATATATTATACACACAGGCCCCATTAAAGATGATTTCATCTTGACTTTAAATCTGGACTAATTTCAGACACCGTCTCACTGCCACTGTCTCACCGCCAAAGAAGAAAGTCTACCTATACTATGGTTTTGACCTTTGCATTCAAAACCCAATATAATGTCAAAAATGATTGTGAGGATCCAGAGCCCTGCATTTATTATGAGAGAGATGTAGGGAAGTATGAAAAAGAAGTTAAGGGGCACAAAAAAAGAATTAAGGATTAGAAAAAAGGCGAGAGGAGGGAAGAAAGAGTCAATGAGAGCAGTATGTTAAGCAATCAAGCAGAAAATGGAGGAACTGATTTATGCACTCTTTCCTTTTCACATACCATTGCTCTTAATGAAGAAAGACCCTGTTTCATCAGGTCAAAAGCTATATTTTATTTCTTGATCAGTGCACCTTTTGTGCTCACATTTTCTTCAGTTCCATAAAAGGTACATTATTTAGGTCAAATGTACCGCTTTGATACCTTAACAGGCTGTTTCCATCACATTTGCTTTGTGTGGGATCCACCATTTTGTCCGGCTTACCATATATTTGTTTGGCGAAGTTCCAGCAGTATGTAGACGTTAAAAATTTATCAAAGTGCATTTATTATTAATATGTAGTGAGTTAATTATGGATAAACATTCCTACAGAACGCCTAATGATATTCAGTTGTGGTGATAATTAACGAGGTTGCCGATTCTCTTTGACCGTATCCTCTTTGGTGTCGCTCAGCACCTGCCGTGAGGAGTCTTCCCGCTTGCCAGTGAGAACCTCCATCCATCAGCTACACTGGCATTTTCACAAATGTCATCAGTTACGTTCTGCTTCTTTTCTTGCCTGTCTTTCCACTGTTTTTTTTCCACCTCCCTCTTCCTTGTTTATGGTTTTTTAAAACTAACACACACATCTTCAACAGAGTGATATTTTCCTCTCAGTAATCAATAAAGAATAATGTTATTTTATTTTTGCTCTTTTAGAATAAATGATGCATGCCAGGGTTTGTAGACAGACCCTATTAAAACAGATGCTGCAGTATTTGTTTAACATTCTCTATTTCATTGAAATTACAAAAAAGTGCAATCAAATACTCCAGTAATTCAGAAAAAAAAAAATCCTACCCACGGGACCCTCACTTGCATGATATGTTGCATCCATGTTGTAATTAATGTCTTTACTAGTTAAGTGCACATAAATGCCACCATAAAAATATAATTACCAATGGGAAACTGGGGATTTTCCTTAAGCCCAGACATTCCAATTTAAGGCCATGTCAATAAATAATTAAGGCAGAAGAATTGATCATTATATGCTGTAGTTGTGAGTGTGTGTTGGTTTAATTTAGTCTAGTGTGTAAACTAACTTTAGTTTAGCTTTAGTTTTAGCTCTGGGGTCAGATTTGTTTTTGAACAAAAATTAATACTTTTATTCAGCAAGGATTCATTAAATTGATCAAAAGTTACATTACATTGTTACAAAAATGCAAAAATTTTGAAAAAAATATTAAGCAACACAACAGCTTTCAACATTGATAATAATCAGATTTTTTTCTTGAGCACAGATGTCACAATATGTTGATTGGTTTCATTTGGAGTTTAGGGGCTGTTTACGCGACACCGTTTTCAACTAAAAATGGAAAACTTATGCGTTTTGGCCGTTCATTTACACAATAATGGCGTTTTGGTGGCCTGAAAATTCAAACTTTTGAAAACGGGTTTCAAAGTGCAAGTTTTTGAAAACGGTCTCTGTGTAAACAACAAAAACGCCAGTCTGTGAAAAAAATGATAACGTTATGCACATGCTTATTACATGTTCAGTCTATAGTATTTCATCGCCATCTAATGGCCTGCCAGCAGAATACAGCGTTTTTAGTAGTTTTCACAGGTTCGTATGAATGGAGGTCGTTTTCGACAATGGTGTGGTCTGTACCCGGAAAACTCAAAGGAAAAACTTCTCCATTTTAAGCACATTGTTGTCGTGTAAACGTACCCTTAGTTTTTATTTCCTGTTTTTTTTCCTGTATTCATTTTGTTGTCATGGTGATTCATTGTTTAGTCCACATCTGTTTCATATAGAGGGTATGCATTAACGTCACTTTCCCGCCAGAACACGCTCCCTCAGCTGGGCTGAGCGGCAAAAGTACCTGCTGCATGACTGGATTTAATAGAGCACCTCAGGGATGATGTGTTTTTGTAGGCCAACCCGGAAGTCAGCGGCGCATGGGTTCCCTCGATCGAAAGCCAATTCATTTTTCCCATAGACTTTTGGAAAATTGCAAAAAATAAGCTCTGTGTTTAACAAAGGGTTATGACACTTACACGTTTTGTCTATCAAGATAATCTTTACAAGTTAACACAACATTTATACATTTCGAAAACTAAATAAAGTCGTCAGATATGAAAAGCTAACAGTAGGCTATAAACGGACTACAGCACACCATGGTCGCGAATCAACGACACCACCACCAAGCTTCCTCAAACTTTATTTAGAAAACAACTTTATTTAAAAACATGCTCGCTGATTATGATCTGCGCTGTGTATGAATACTTATCCACTTTTTCATGAGAAATGCTGTCTAAATGTCCTGTTTGTCATGATGACGTCTAAAGTCCCCGCCAAAGAAAGTAGTCCCTTTTAGCAATTTGTTAGTAACCGCCGTTTTTAAGACACAATAAAGGTTTAAAAAATCACAAGCGGGTTATAACTCGTGTGTTTTATGTCATAGATCAAAACGTGAAAATATTTTGAGGCTTTGTTAACCACAGACCTTATTTCAGGCGATTTAGCAAAAACCCATTCAAAAAATCCATTGACTTCGGGGCGATGGAACCGGAAGTCCTAAAATGCTAACTCGCTTCCAGGTTTTGCCTACAAAAACACGTCATAGAGGGGAAACTGCGAAAACGCGAGTAAAACAAACGATTACACTAAAAGTTGGGCTCGAAAGCGTTCCTTATAACATGTCAAAGAAACCTAATCCATATATATTGACATGCAGCCAGGAATCGTGTTTTCTGACATTTATATGTGCCTGAATTTGATGCCGGAGAAATACATAAAGCAAATCTGCCTGTGAACACTTTATATAACTACAATATAGGTAGGTCTAAATCCGAGCGATCACTTATATCAATGTTATATATATCATCATATCGTCCAGCCCTAAAACTTGTATAGTTTTTGTTAGTGTTTATTTAAAAACACCCAATTATGCAGAATATAAGATGGTAAATATTTAATTGATGAGATGTCAACACAGTATACAACAATACAATATATAGGGTATGATTTTACCCCCAAATCCATCGTTTCGACACAAAATGATAACTGCAAATCCATGTGTCTCTGCCTGGAGTCCAGTTGTTTCTGTGAATTGCAGCGATCCATTTGCTTCTTTTTTCTGTAGCTTTTGTCAGTCTGTAAAAATATACCTCAGATTTTGTGTCAAAGCTATTTGTACAGTCAGTCGCAAAGCTTTTTTCCCTTTTTGGATGCGTTTTGTGTGTTTTTCGCGGCATTCACGCTGAAAACCAATGCTGCCACTCAGTCTTTTGCCACTTAGTGGGCGTAACTGCAGTCATAACGGTCGACGGTGAGGTCACGTGCATATTGAGTTCAGTTATCTTGTGTATATAATGCCTTTTATTCTCTTAGATAATTGTCTTGTGTTGGTTGTGTTTAGAGCATACTGTTTTATTTTCATTTTGGATTTTGTTCTTTTGCTTGATTTAATAAAGTTAAGCTGCAATTACTGTATACGCTACGCCTCTCTGCATCTTAATCTTCATCATAACATGACAACCAAATCTTCATATTATGATTTCTGAAGGCCCGTGTGACTGAGGAATGGAGTAATGATGCTAAAAATTCATCTTTTCCATCACAAAAATAAATTACATTCTAAAATATATTAAAATAGAAAACAGTTATTTTAAATGTCACAATATTAGCATTTTGACTGCATTTTTGAACAAATAAATGGAGCCTTGGTGAGCATAATAGACAAAAACATTCAAAAATCTTATGACCCCAAACTTTTGAATGATAGTGTATTTTGTTGAAATGCTGTACATGGCTTCTTTTGAATGTCTGTCAATGGGCAAAATTGCTTTTTGCCATTATAGTTATAGTTATGACCAACTTGCACCATGCTAACCAATTAGCTAAACCTTGACCAATTATGTGCAACCAAACTACATTTACCAGCATGAAAACAAGTAAATCTGTACATAAACATCAAATTAAACACCTAATGTGCATCATTTGCTTATTTTGTTGTATTAGCATTAGCGCAAAAATGCTTTCTGTCATTGTCAGGAAATGTAAAAGAACAAACAAAGTATGAAATTGCTCAGTCTATTTTATTCCAGCCAAAATCACTTGAATGCACATCATGTCGTAATAACGATTTCTGAACTCTTAAGGAACTTCCCAGAAGAACTTGACCACAGCTAGGCTACATCCCTACTGCATCTAGCAGTGAGCTCTGATTGGCAGCTTAGCACTGAAACTGGGAATTTTCTGATCTGGGTTTCTCAGGTAAACTAGGAACACAAGAGCAGCGCGGTAGTCGATATTTAGCTTAAACACCGTTCTGTAAAATAGCTAGCGAGTTTAGGGTTACAGCCTTCCCTCTTGAATCCAAACAGATTTCAAATGGCTTCCCCTCTCATCCTGCTCCTCCCATCTCATTCTCATTCTCCTCTCTCCATCCTCTCTTTCTGCACCACTTCACACAGACCTGCTTGCTAGCTATCTGGACACATAATCAATAGAGCGAATGCCAGGGAGAGAACTACTACATGGATTTCCAATGGGCTGCCACTGGCATAGAAAAAAAATAGATGGAAAAGGATAAAATATGAGCACCGTAGCAGCACAACCACACATGCTCACCTTTCACCCTTTACTCTAATTGGGTCGAATGGTAAACAGAGGTCAGGCAGTGATACAGAGGAATAGATGTGAATACTATGGCAACAAGTGAAACTGGAAATTGTTCTCAGCATGTGGATGTGCTCCATGAAGATCTGCAGACTATAAACAGTGCTCAGCAAACAGTTCAGTTTACCTCAAGAAGAGTTTCCTGTTCATTTAAATTGGTGTTGAGATAGTTTCTTCCATCAAGAGGGTTTATGTTTCTACATTGTGTTGTGTTTGGATGAACTGACGCCAAACCGCAAGTCCTGCAAGTGTCTTATCTCTCGGAGGCTATAATGTGGATTAAATGACTCATCAAGGCTGTTTAAATGGTTTTTAATGTAGGCTGTGAGTTGTTGATGCGTTCTATTCCCACCACAAGGCAGATCTGGGATTGCTGATTGGTTTGGTTAAGTAACATTAGTGTGTTAATGATATAGTCTTCAACAACCCTTCTGTCGTCTTATCAGGAATATCACCGAAGCAAGGTAGTGTCTGTGAATGAGTTAATATCTTCTCTTCTGACATGAGAGAACGTCAGAGAAGGGGGAAAATAAGGGCAAGCAGATACGATCTGTTCCACCTCTGGATAGGACAATGCATTTCTGTTTATATTTATACTGCAAGCAACACTGTGAGACTGTAAATTTAAGAACGAAACCTTTAATATAAAAATCTTAAAGTCTACACTGTAAAAATTAGGTATTCATACAACAATGAAAAAGTAAGCAAGTTTGCATGGCTTTTTTTAGTTTGTCTTGACTGAAATATTGAGTTAAAATCTCCCATTATTAAAACAATTATTCTAAATAGATTAAAGGCCTCAATATACTCACGGCGAAGTTCTTGAACATGAGCAGAGGTATACTGATAGCGAACATCCCGCCGCCGCCCACGCTGCTGAGAGTGACGTTTAGATGAATATGTAAATATATGCTGCGCTCTTTCCTCTAAATAACAAAATAATCACATAACAAAATGATAAAACAGCATTTTTTTTAAATAAAGCATAAGTATCTGATAGCAACATGGACATGTTTGCACAAGCTCTGCAATTTGGCACTCTAGTAAAGTCGCGTCACATCAAGTTTATTTATATAGCACTTTATACAATAGATTGCTTAAAAGAATGCAGCTTTACAGTATTATCATCAGAATTACAACCTTATTGTCTACTATAAAGTGGCTTTCTAGTGTGTTCATGTTTTCACTCACAGATGTCTGACCTTGACAGACTGAACAGAAGATTTCAGTTGCTTAATAGAGTTACAGTTCTATGCAAATTGTTCAAGATTATTTGTTTAATCTTGTGCAAGATGGAGTAAGCTATACACAACTGAAACGAGGATGTTATTGAAACCTAACTTATTTAGGCTATTATTGTCTTTTTACAATAGCTTGATAAAGACCGGCTGAAAATATGTGTGAAAAATGAAAAAGTCTACTTTTTTGTCATGCTTATTTCTTGAGTGTCTAGTAGACATGCACAATGTAGTTTTAAAAAAAAAGGATAAGACACTCAGTAAAGCCTTGAAATACTCAGTATTTTTCGAATGAATCTGTTGACTGACTGCTGCATCCGTAAAGTGTCCATCCGTGTGCATACAATGGACTATCCCATGAGGCCACAGGAGAGAATTTACGAATGGCAGTGAAGCGATGCAACCAGCATGTGCTGGTTAGGTATGTTTTGAAGCATGGCAGCTTGGTTTGAGCTGGTCTATGCTGGTCCTTAGTTGGTCCTTAGCTGGTCATGAGCTGGTTTAAGCTGGTCAAGTGTTGGTCCTAAGCAACTAGCTCCAGCTCAGGACCAGCTTAAACCAGCTCATGAACAACTAAGGACCAGCAAAAACCAGCTCAAACCAGCTGCCATGCTTCAAAACACACCTAACCAGCATATGCTGTTTTTTCAACAGGGAATGTAGTATGTACAGATTGCATTCATACTGTACGGAACATACTTTTTTAGCTGTTGCAAAGTAAGTACATATTCAAAATAAAAGTACCTACTCAAGAGAGTATGTGATTTCGGACGCAACCAATGATTCATTCAGTGACTCGACACTTAAGAAGACTTGCAGGTCACCACCTACTGGTGTAATGATGTAACATCACTGAACGAATCAGTGAAACTATCTAAATTAATCTTTTAAGTGAATAGAAACAAAAGATTTTAAACACTAAGTCAAGGGATGCGTCTCAATCAGCTCCGTAGTTCAGTAGTCAGGGCACTAAGCAGTCAGAGTCGGCCATTTTAAGAGCTGTCTCAATCGCGAAATTCTTCCAGTGCGCTGGAATATTCGCTCCCTGAAAAATCCCACAATGCACCACAAAAACCAGGGAGCATCAATGCTCACTATACTCCCTTACCGGAAATTACGTCACATTGCTGATGCTGTTGTTGAAAGCATTTTGTTCCAAGGCAGTGATAAATGATACACAGTTTAGCCCACATAGACCAATGTTCTGCTCACTGTGTATAGAGTTTTGAAAAAGTGACCTAAGTATTGAGAAATGGGTCCTAGTAATTGTAAAAAAAAAAAAATAAAAAAAAAAATACTGTAATACCCTATTGAAATATATTTTAAAATCTAAAAAAGTAAATACTATCAAAACAATTAGATGTAGCTGAACACCTACACAGGTGTTAGTCTTAACCATTTCATTACCATCTATACAAAAGTGGAAAACATTGTATGTTTGTGTTTTAGGTCATTGTTTTATGAGTGACAAAGTGTGTTTATTGGCTGACAACCTTTGCTAGAGTTATGTAAGAATGGAAGTGTTGATTTCAGACATTTATGAAGTGTTTTTGTAGTTTTAGTGCATTTTGAATGTGAAATTCACTGCTGTGCCAAGTTGAAAGTTGGTTAGGAGAACTGTGTGAAGAGTTTTTAAAAAATATTACTGAGTGTGCATTGATTAAACACTGCATATCGAATAATAAGGGATTCTGTTGTTCAATATTGTTAAATGTGGATGTGATTGCAAGCAACCCTTGAGATTTATGAATCCAAAGGGATGCCATCCTCATTATAAATTTACAGCAGCCTGAGACAGAAATTCAGCATATGCTTGGCTCCCACAGGCTTAGCCAGCGCCTTGAAGTGGAACTGCTGAACAAAATGTGTAGGTCCTCTTAATCTAGGTTAGGGATAAATAAATCTCTTTTTACAATTAAAAAAAGCAGCTGAGATAGTCTGATTTCTACCAGCTCAACATTTTGGCCTTAAAGCACCCTGACCATTATAAAACAGCTTGAATGAAGCAAACTTATTTGAGCGCATATTGAATTTTCATATTGTGCTTCATAGCTCTTCAGATCATTTAATCAATCAAAGAATCACTGTACTTGATGCATTTAGCCAAGTACTCATAATATTTGAGAGGAAGGCAAATTGATTGTAACCTGATCAGTTGCTAATAAGGCTTAAATATCAAATCAATACAAAATGGTATAGAAGTAACCCTATATCTCAGAGGCAATTAGAAAAGAGATGCACAATGATAAACCCACAACAGGGAGTGTTAACCTTTTGAACACAGACTTTAAATGAGTTCCTTTTTTCTTTCTCCACTACTTGGATATAGAATGTTCTGAATTTCCCCAGACCCAAAATGAAAGACTTTTTCCCTCCGAGGCATAAGGCATGCAAATCAATTTATGCCGCATTTCTTTTATTGAGACAGCACTGCAATTTGAACTTGAAGGGGTGGTGTTCACGACAGCAGACTGTAAAAGGGTCTCACAGTTTCTTTCTAGGTCGTTGAGGCTTAGGATATTTATTTTTGATGGTGCTGATGGAAAACCCTAGAAAACAGAGTAGAAAAGGTTCTGCATGCATATGACGTCTAAAGGTAGGAACTGTATGCGTTCAGCATCATCACAGTTACCTATGATTAGTACAGAATGATCATAGACGTTAAATAATATCAAGAACAGGGTTTTCTGAGGTGTTACAGATAATTCACGTGTTTCTCAATGTTTGAGAAGATTGCT
Source organism: Ctenopharyngodon idella (assembly GCF_019924925.1). Taxonomy (NCBI): domain Eukaryota; kingdom Metazoa; phylum Chordata; class Actinopteri; order Cypriniformes; family Xenocyprididae; genus Ctenopharyngodon; species Ctenopharyngodon idella. Next base: position 9,316,944 of record NC_067230.1, on the reverse strand, counting down.
TGAAAAAAAGTGGTGATGACGGCTGTCAAACTATAATTTCGTATGCAAGAACTTGACTGGTCTTGTTCTTAGTTCGGTGACAGAATCCTGACACTCATGTGTTTGTGTGAGCGGACTGATTTGGTGAATGTGATTTCATCAAGTACAACAACATTTCAATCAATCAATCAGATTTGAGGGACAAGTTTACCGTTTTTTAAGTAAGTTTTGGTTTACAACCAGGGTTAGGTGCTTCTACATTAGTGTTATTTACCTATCATTTTAGGGAAAAGTTATGGGTAGGATTAGGTTTAGGGGTAGGGATAGGGTTAGGACAAAAGTTTTGGACAGGAATTTAATAAACAAAATAAATTGATCTAGGAACATGTCTTACTTGGCAAAATCATGGTGACCGTACGACTTTGGGGTTGTTCTCTGGGCCGTGCCGTCTTATGACTTTGTCTTGCATGTTCGGGGCATGGTGTCTGGATCCTGACTCTTCGGTCTAGTTTTGGTTCAGTTTCGGTGTTGCGGTCCTGACATCCATGCTCTGTACACTTCTGTCTGTCTTGTGTCTTGTTTCCTGTTTGGGTACATGGCAGATGAGAGGATTTGTTTGTGCTCTTCTGTCAGTCTTGTCTTGTATGTGTGTGTGTGTGTATGTGAGCACCGTAGACTGTAAAAAAAGATGGACGACACACCTTCACTCTCTTCCATTGTAGTAAGTGAAGCCACCAGTGTGCCAATATGGCGCTGACATCTTGAGTCTCGAGTCTGCGCAGTAGTGAGCGTGAAGTTGAGCAAGGAGCAATATCAAGGTACCGCCCACACTCCCGCAGAATCGGTTAATACATTTTACTGCAGAACAACTCATTATGTCGGTGTGAAAAAAACAGTTATGGAAATGCAGAAATTAAAGTTAAAGCTCCAATCTCCTCCCAAAGATCCAGAAAAAAAGTCTGTTGGTGCTACTTCAGTGACTACTTCGCTCAAAGAAGCCGTCAATCTCAGCTGTCAATCATGACGTCAAAACCCGCATTTTTATAACATCAATAACTAACTAAAACCAAACTTATTTAAAGAAGAAACACTTGAACTAACATCAGTGTGATAAAAACTGCCTAAAATGACAGAAACAATCTTTGTAAAAAAATATGGAGAGGGCGGGGTTTATGAACTGTACTGCATCCAGCCACTCAGGGGCGATCGAGACGCTTTGGCTTCACTTTTCAGGACTCGTGTGGCACGCTTGGTGAGCACATGGCAACAAATTGTTCAAAGCCAGCATGAAATCATAATCTTTTAGCAAAATAACTTGAAACGAAAACTGAATAACACTGAAAAGACTTTAGCTAATGTCAGCAGTCCATATTACTTTTTCATCCCCTCCAATCACCCGGCTTAATTAAATGGGTGGGAAATGCATCATGTTGACTTTAAGCTTTTGAAGCTCACAGAGATCGCTGGGTTTGTTTCTATCATTTATGAGTGAGACAGAAATTCTATTCACCTATAAAATGATCAATACATGCCAGTGTGAGATGGCAGCAGATATATTTTGCATTGATTTTTCCACTGGCCTTAATTCTCCCATAGCTGATGCACATTGTGTCCATCTAAATAGAAGTTGCTATTTAAAGTTCAGACTGTGTCTGCATGCCAAAAAAAAAAAAAAAAACTTGACCAGTGGTTTTCAAACTGGGATTCACAGACTTCAGTGGAGCAATGTAAGATGTAACAACTTCAAGCCTGAAATCATTACAGAAGAAAATTGCTTCAATTGCTCACTTATAATTATATTAGCATATATCTTCAGTCGTTTTTCCTGGCCACTGTTCGTCTTACACCTGACCTGCTCACTGAGCATCAATACTGCTTTGTAATGACAATTTGCCAGTATAAAAACACATTGAGTTAAAGTTTTTCACTTCAGGCTTTTACATCTAAACCCATTCTCAATGGAATTTTATACATCAGAAAAAAATACCCATTTGCCACACTAATTATGTTCGTTTGGTGCAATGTGACTCCTTCAACACTCCAAGTCCTACGCAAAACAATCAGAAATCATCTGAATTTATAAACTCACCACTAAGACTGCACATTTCACAATTACATGTATCTTTCTAGTTCAGTTATACAATCACCTGAAGGGATTCCCAGCAGCTCTCATCTCTCTTGTTATCGTCATAACTCGGCGAGCGCTGGACAAACTCCAGGCTCCAGGGACGATGACTCCCCTCCCCATGCTGACTCAGTCTGTTTCCTGGCAGGTTCTCTCTCTTTCTCTCTTTCTCTCTGGCATCGGGCGTCAACAGTTGGACATTTGGAAGAAAAACAGCTTTAGGACAACAGTGGGGAGCTGTGGACAATGTGACAAATACAGATTTCATATTGAGCCGCAGATTGCAACGGTACTGAAAAGTAATAGTAAAGTGGATACAGATTTAGAAAGCAAGAAACGAGGGGGAAGCAAATGATCCTGCAAAGATGAGGGGGTATTTGGCTCACCAGCAAGGTAAACTAGTTAGATGCATTTTGCAGAGGAAATAAAGAATGGAGAAGAAAAAACCAAGATGTCAAGAGAGGGGTTGGATTCTACAATAGGTGCACCTGTAAATGGGTTTATTAATATGAAGATTTATGAGCCAAAAGCACTGCTGTAATTCAATAAATCCAATACTGCTGTATGTCTGCTGCATGCTGATGTCTGTTTTCGTCCACCATCGGTTTGCACTGTCACTTTTATCTAATTTTAGGCTTGAGAGGTAAACAGATGTGTACAGAACTGACTATGCTCTTTTAAAGTATACCCTCTGGTTACAATTATCCAGAATACAACTGTGTGAGCAGTATTCTCTGACATTTCTGTTGTGTATAGTATACAAAGGAGTTTTATTTGCGTCCATTTATTTATATTTCTCTCAGGCTTATGTTTTTGTCTTCAAGAGGCATGGTGCACTCTTTTATTCCTACTGGAGCATGAGTGTTATATGAGCTCTGTATGATCACAAATGTCAAATAAACAAAGCCATCCATCGGAACACGTTCTCCAATTAATGCCCTCGGTTTACCCCCTTTCGATCAAAGAAATTGCGGGAGTAATTAGAAAATCTCATTTGCGGCTCGCACATCAGCCTTGAGACTCACTCACTGTGGTGATGAATGGCCGCAGCCATCTCAGGCCAGCGAATGTATATAATGAACGCCACAGGCATGCAATGTGTCAAAGTAATTGATAGCCTGGATAACTGTCATTTCGCCTTTTTTTCCGAGATGTCCCAAGGTTGTATCTGCCACAGAGTCATGGCATTACGGTTCCTCACACCTTCTTGCTCGCTGCAAGGCATGGCTAGACCTGAACTGAACTCCGGCGAACACAATACAACTGGAACATTTCAGAGAGCGTTTCATAAACATCATATCATGTTCTGCTTGTTTATAAAGTTAAAGTTACCATGAAAACAAAATTGACAGTTCTCTTCTCTGATGATGTGTTTACTGGAGTGAGGGCGGGATCACATGAGATCACACCAATAGTGAATAACAATGATCAATGATCCAATCAATTCCTGATGGACTAAATAAAGTCCTGCCCTACACACTGTCAGAAAAAAAGGTACGGTGCTTGTCACTGGGGCAGTACCCTAAGGTACAATAGAGAAAAGGTACATCTTTGCACCTTACTTATACCTAAATGGTGCATTTTTGTACCTTAAAGGTATATTAGTACTTTAAAAGTACATATTAGAACCTTTTTACCTTTGTACCTTAAGGTACTGCCCCAGTGACAAGCACCGTACCTTTTTTTCTGACAGTGCATTTTGTTGTTGTTGTTTGAGAAGCTGTTTTACTCGGATATACTTCAAAATATGGGAGAAAAGACAATTGCAACTTCCATTTCTTGCCGACATTAACACAGAGTCTCATTCAAATAAGTATGTGCAGTCATTCAGCAAACTTCCGGTGGATAAATTTGTTCTTAACTTTGTTTTAATGAAAGAGCATGTTCCGGCAGTTAGTTAATTTGCATAAAACATAAAATAAACAAACCTCTCTCCAGCTCACTTTGTGCGGCAAAAGTGCCATTATCTAAAACAAGTTAAGACACAATAAAACTTATTAGGTCAAGAATTAATGGTTGTAAATTCAAATATTTACTAGGCTAATTTTCTACAGTCACTTTTGTAGAGTCACATTTTTTTTTTTTTTAAGTGGCTTACATGTAATATTACACTGATGTTTTTGATTTATTATATTTGTGATGTTTTTAAAATTTATGATAATATAGTTTTAGTGCAAACTTTCTGCATGAAAACATCTATACAACAATTTTACACAATATATATTATGTATGCACAGAATGAGACTTAATATGTCCTACACTCAAAAAAATGAACTATTGGATTTACTTAAAAAAAAAAAGGTGTCAAGTGGTTCCACACAACTATATTGAGTAATTTGTACAAATAACAATTTAGTTGTACACAGTAAAATCCCCAGAGTTAAATCAACTCTGCTCAGAGTACATGGTCCCTCTCTAAATAGTGTTAAAGTAACACTGAAGCAGAGTTAAAGTTAATGAGATAATTAACCAATTAATAAGGCTGTGACTGAAGTAAGTTGTAGTTCTTGTGTTTCTCTTTTCTTCAGAGATTCTTGTTAACAGCAGGTGTTCATCACTAATGCGCAATCATTAATTAATTGCTTAATTATCTCATTAACTTTAAATCTGTTTCAGTGTTATTTTAACACTATTTAGAGAGGGACCATATGTACTCTGAGTAGAGCTGATTTAACTCTGGAGATTTTTCTGTGTATGAACAAAAGAAATTCAAGTAAAGCTGACAAAATGTCTTTGAGTAAATACAAATCATTTGAATTTGTCACTGTTACATAATATTTATATGTGTAGCTTACTTAATAATATTATGTTTATTACATAAGGTGAACACATTTATTGACTTAATTTACCTTATTAAATTAACTATTTGCTCTACAAAATGCACTCAAAAAATAACTCATTGATCAAACTCAATTGAATTGAGAGCAAGAATTCCATCCTAAACATGCTATATGAGTGCTCACAACTTAAACACAGGCACCACTCTTCTGCATAATGATAACCAAAAAAATTCAAAAACATTACAGAAACTTCTCTAGATGTTTACATCTCTAGATGTAAACACTATCATAAACGAATAACATCTTTCCCTTTACTGAAAAACACATAAAATAACACTTTAATCCCTAAATTTACTCTCCTAATGCAGTCCCTTGCAAAGCATGCTGGGAACTACGGATCTACTGCCCAGTTAGTTATGTCAACATAAATTTGTGCATTTCACTCAGCAATGTTAAGTTGACTGAACAAGCACTTATTAAGTAAAACTGACAATACTCATTTTTTAGTAGAAACAACTTAAATTAAGTTCAAGTTAAATTAAGTTCATGTTGTTTTATGAGTTTAAGTAATGTGAACAAGGATGGATTGAGTGAAACTAACAACAGTGAAAGTTCATTTTTTTGAGTGAGCAAATGCAATGCAATAAAGCAATACTTGAAGCACCCCATAAAATTTTAAGTTAATATTTCAATAATTTAACAACACAATTGCTTGTTCACGGTTCTCTGATGTCACATATACATGCAAGTAAACAAGTATATTTTTCTTCCTTTTTAGTAAGCATTTTATTTATTTAGTTTACATTTTAATGATTTCATTTTTAGCATTTCTTCAACTCACGAACCCCCTGCAGTTTCCTCATGAACCTAGTTTTGGAAACCCTGCAATAAGGCAACATGGAAAACAGCTGCAGAGTTTTTGACTAAGAGTTATTGTTATACAATGTCACACAAATCTGTTTGTCCAATAAAATTTCATCTAAACTAAAATTTCATCCCCCGTTACCATCTTTCACCCACTAGCAAATAGCAAATTGTAGTTTTAGCCCTTCAAAATGTCCCATCCCACCTTTGTTTCAATAGAAAATTCTTCCACACAGTAATGCAAACCATTTTCTTTGGTCTTTTGGAGAAATCTGAAGGAGAAGTATAACTTATGCTTCTAAAGGTCATCATATTTACAGTACCCTCTGGATTTTGTGGGTTTATAAAGGTCCGTGAATTACTATGATCAGACTGAGAAAGGAAGATTGGATACATATTGGTGTGTTTGGAATTGTGTGTTTCTCTGTCCGACCTCAACAACGTCACGCCGCTGTACACACTTACTCCTTATCAGTAGCCTTTCAAGAAGCAGAACTTCCACTAAGCAGATTAATCTGGAGAGCTTTTCTCTCGTTTCTCTTTCTTTCGTTGTAAACACGGGATAGTTTGAGCCTTCGCGAAAAACTTCTTCTGTACCCTTTTCTCCATTTTCCCTTTTAAAGCTTTAAAGGGATAGTTCACCCAAAAATGAAAATTCTGTCATTAATTGCTCGCCCTCAAGTTGTTCCAAACCTGCATACATTTCTTTCTTCTGTTGAACACAAAGGAAGATATTCTGAAGAATATGGGAAACTGAACAGTTCTGGGGCACCATTGACTTCCATAGTAATTTTTTTTCCTACTATGGAAGTCAATGGTGCCCCAAAGCAGCCTGGTTATAAACTTTTTTCAAAATGTCTTCCTTGTGTTCAACAGAAGAAAGAAATGTATACAGGTTTGGAACAACGTGAGGATGAGTAAATGATCATTTTTGGGTGAACTATCCCTTTAATAAGTACAGTACAGTCACAATAGAAGCAGTCTTTGTGGAGTAGCCACTCCATTTCTTTCTTACACCCAAAGGGCATCATACTCCATTCTCACACCAGTTCACATGACTTGGTTGATTTTCCAGGCCAGAAAATCATCCTAACACCAATCGTGTATCATGTTAATCTGGCATCATGTCTGCAATAGACTGTGGTGGTAAAACTGTGCCGCATTTACATTTATGACTAACGTACACCATGACAACTGGAGCGAAACAGGGTAGCGACGCAGCAGGCTTCCTGTGAGGATCTGGGCCTGACATGCGATTCAGAGCATGACATTATTTTGTTAGTCATTCATACAGGGTCACATGGATCACAGCTGTTAACAAGAGTGAGAGTGTTTGTGGTAACTCCACAGTATCCTCCATTACACAGACCTGAGCAGCACCATAATAGTTTGATTTATATTATTGATCTGGTGCAACAGACAGAAGATGAAGTGTGAACAGCGTGAAAACATTTTAAGACAGTATCGACAGAGCACAGCTAGAGACAGGAAATAAATGTTAAAGATGCACATATCCATGATTTACACTTATTTACCAGTTTACTCTTCCAGCTAACAAGGAATTTTCTCACAGCTTTGGCTATAATGTTCTGGCAACGGAATGTTTTGTTCTGGTCTTTAATAATGTTCTCAAACTGTTAGCACAAAAATGTACATTCCTCAAAAATTTCAGAGAACATTCAAAAGTATTGTTCACAGAATGATAAAATGGATTGTTTTTTTAATTTTTGCATAACCACAAAAAAGTTTTTAAAATATTTTTTAAAAAACTGGATATTTTGAACTTTCAGAGAATATTCCAAAATAAAGAAACCATGGTGTTCCAAGAAGCCATGGTTTACAGTGAATTTATAACAACTCCGCTCCCTGTTGTGCCTAACAACGCCCCTTAGCTGTTATAAATTCACTGTAAACCATGGCTTCACGGAGCTTATTGCTTTTGTAAAACGGTTACCACACAATAAAAATATTAAAGCCAAAAAATATGTCAATGCAACTTTCATGAAGTAAAATCATTAAAATCCTTCCTTCCGCTGGAAAAAATAGTCCCTGACCGTGAACAGCAACAGAAGTTACATTTATCATGCCATTAGATGGCGGCAAAGATTGTTTTTATGAGCAAGTCACTCAGTCGCAAAGACTTTTATATTGAAACTTGTTGTGAACACGGAACAAGACGCAAATGACAAATGCTTTGACTAGTGTTGTCAGTCCCTGCGTTCCATTCGGAAGGGCTCATCCCTATGCCCTATTCCCTTCAAAGGGTTTACCCTCCAGAGTGAGAGCTTCGAAGGGATGAAGGGTGTAGGGGTCAAAAAAACTATTTTTTTGGAATGCACTTCTGCGTCATCTTACTAAGACAATCAAGGAGGCGCCTTTGTCGCACATTTTGTACGCTGGTTGACCTGCGCATTTTATTTAACATTAGTTTATTTATTTATTTTTGGTTTATCGCACCAAGGCCTTTTATGTTAAATATAATGTATATTGTGTCTATGTATTTGAAACATTTGAATGGACTGATAAAGGTAGCTGTAAAGTACAATGTCGTTTTGACCATAATAATGTACCAAATCTAACTCGTATAAATAGTATAGAAAAATACTATACATACATTTATAGGTAAAATTGAACTCTGAGCCTCCTGTACCCATTCTGTGACGCCAAACAACTTTCCTGTGCAAATGATCATGGGGGCCCGATGTGTCCATCAGTTGTACCCTTCGAAATCCTTCATTCCGAAGGGCCCTTTGAAGTGGCCAGTTTTGAGCACTTCGGTTTGGAACAACCCTTCAATATGGCGGCCATGATTGTTTTCACTCTGAAGTACCCTTTGGAGGGCGATATATCCCATTTGGAATGCACCGAATGTCAGCAGGACACGGGAAAACCCATTAAATGTTAAAAGGACAAGATCGCAGCGGACATTCAAACTGATTTTTTTATTATGAACATAGGACTGACCTGAAGGAAAATGCTAAATCTGAATGCAGTTAATACACTTGGTCACTCAATACACTCAATCACTTCTGCATAATGCAGTAGTGCAGTAAGCTTCAATGAACAAAATCAACTGAGAACAAAATTATGTTTACATTGTTAAGAGTGGTTGCTAAGACAGATGCAGTAACATACACACTCAGTGGCACAGCGATACTTAGGTAATGTGGTCAGCTGTATGTTTTTGAGAATTTTACAACGGCTTCGAACGCAGCTCGACCAATCAGAATCAAGGGCTGGAACTATCCGTTTTATATGTTTTTACAACTTAAAGGGATTGTTAGCAAAACATTCTTAGAACATAATTATTCTATTCTTAGAACATCACTGTTTTAAACACATCAAATGTCTCTATAACCCCTTAAAAAGGTGATTTTATCCTGCCCCACCAAGATCTTGACCTTTTTGTCATAATTTTGACACAATCTGTTATATTCTTAAATAATTGTAGTAAAAGCTCATTTTAATAATTAACAACATTCTCATTTTTTACAAATATAATGGTGTCTATATCCATCAAGCTCAAGTTTCAGCCCTGATACTCTAAGAAAAATGACCTGACAAATATTTGGCTTTCATTTATGGTAAATATAAGTTTATAAATAACTACCAACATTTGGTCCCATAGCAAACTAGTCCCTACTAAGTGATAGTTTAATTTATGCTATATTTGCAATCATGTTGTTGTTTTTTTTCTTTTATAAATTACCTGTTCAAATTTAGACATAAGCATGAATCGCTTTTTACTATTGCTTAGATTACAAAAAAGACCCACAAACTGTATACCAATTACTACATTTTGGTAACAGGGCTTCAAAAACAGCACATTTTGAATATAAATTTAGTTCAAAGTGTCATTAAGGCAGTGTTGCTATAAGGTTATGCGCAATGTAATTATGAAAATATAGTAAGTGCATGATGGAACGGCAGAATGTAAGCACTGCACAGTGGCTGCGTCTTATTAGCATATAAAGGAACTAGTGTTCTTCTGTCCCTCTGGCTGATATTAAGTGAGCGTTTTTTTGGATTACTCCCTCTGCTCTATGAACTTATTATGCTTAAAAGTAATTCTGCAGCAGAATTCTCTCAGAGCAGCTCAGTGTGAAACAGTCCACTGGGAAACTCAAGCATGTAAATGCTGAGAGGTTCATTACATTTGTGAAAGAAAAGCACGATTCATGAAAATGATTGGAACCTACATCTTTGTATACTCAAATTTTGCAGTCAAGGCCACAGGCTGCTGTGGGTTTTGTTACGTGCGTATGTTCAGATGAGCATGTTTATCTGTTTCTCACAGCTAATTGAACTTGTTTATATTTATGTATAACTCCCTCATTTGCAAACATGCCTTTTACATGTTTTGAATGCGGTATGGTTTCCTAACTGCAGTATCCTGGGCTCTGATGCTGCCGGCTGCATGCGGACTGAAGCTGCGCCGGTGTTTGAAGTGAACGCTTGGGTACAGGATTGTGTATGTGTGTGTGAGAGTGTTTGTGGCTTGCATGCTAATGATGAGGCAGTGGTACCAAGCGTGGGAGAGAGGGAAAAAGGTCTAACACAGCCCACGTTGGTGACGTTACTCAAGAGAGGATTTGCAGCAGCAGATACACAATTTCACACTTTCCTTTTAGGATTACGGATTTCAGAAAACATATCATAATTCAAACCAAATGTATGGTACTGCAAACACATTTCACTTCAGCTGTATAAACTGAAGGATTTAATTCAGAATTGACAAAAGTAATGACTGTTATTCAACCGCTTAGCCTGACTCGACTGAGAAGAGCTTCAGGGATGTCTTTTGAACGCAACAGAGCACCATCATGACAAAGAAATAGATGGATTCTCTTGGGTCCCATCTAAGAAAGGAAATCTATAGATGAATTCTCTTGTGTCCTCTTATGTTTCATAGTCTCAACCACCTTAAGTTAAAGGCAGAAGATCATCCATATGGAATAACTACTGGGTCAGAAATGGAGAAGGTTGCCGTTTTACTGGTTTACTAGCACTAACAGTCACTTCTGTTTTCTGCAAGCTCATAAAACGAGAAATATGCTTGTCATAAATCACATAAAATAGCAGTACCTTTTCCTAACTGGAACATGACGACGGAAATAGTCCTGCACTCTTCTGTAGCTATAGTAACGCTAAAGTATCCAAATGCTTTGTTCTTGGCGTTCCACATAACATTCCTCTGAAAATGACAGTCATTATTAAAATGCTTTACAATTTCATATTATGGCTTTAAAAATGCAAGGTATCTAATATCTGAAGGATTTCTAATGCCAGATTTGTTTTCATGCACAATGCAGTCAGTTTGTCTCTACTCATTTCATGAAATCAATAAATCGTTAGAAAGCTTACGTTTATGGGCGACATAAATTTGTGACAAATCAACTACATGCAGTATGACAATACTGCAGTATTGTATTAAAAACTGAGCTCGTGCTTATGCTAATGACAACGGGCATGGCAATGGAGTCCTGCTGGTAGCGTGTGATGAGGTGCACTTGCCGCTCATTGGAACTCTACTGAATTAGTCTTAATTAGGAAATTAGTCTCCAACACACTGTAATCACTCACTCATTTTCTGATCATGGTAGATCGCAATCCACCCGGAAGTCAGTGAACTGATATTTGAACTGAGGTAACTAATTGCAAATTTGTGTTTGGCATCCTCACCAGAAATGACTCAAAGACTCAGTATGTTCATATTTAAAGGTGGTGTACTATGCAGAAGCTTATATCTAAGTGTCCTTATGTAGCCTGTTTGGAAAAAGCTTTGTCAGAGCTGCACCACAGGGCTCATGCATTTCTGAGCCTCAAAATCAGCCCACCACCACATATAATTGTATTGCCAGCAGTGAAGGGTTACAGCAACAATTCTGGCGACAAGCCAGAAAAATATTCCTCTGAGGGTGTCACACTGTCTGTGGAGTCAAGTCAACCCTGGAGATGAGGAAGGATTTAAAGTGAAATTGAAAAAGTGATGCTTTACAGAAAAAGACAAGGTGCATTATGGGCTAATATAGACATTCTGAATAATGTGTTCAATCACAAATACGTTATTTAGCTAAATCATAACACATTCAGAGTTGTGCACAATTTAGAATTAAATTGAGAATGCCTTTTAAAGTCCAAATCAATTCCTGAATTTGAATTGAATTTGAATTAAAGTAGCAAAAAGAATGCAGAATTGCAATTCAAATTTGAATTGAATCTATAAATCAAAATATGTATTGCATTTATGAAGAAAAGTTTCAGCACCCAAGGCTCAATCACTATTGTCTCAATGGTGTGTCGTTGGCTGTCTTTGAGGTGGATTGGCAGCAACAACCATTAGGATTGTTTTTGATTTGGTCTTAGTGACTTAAGAGTCCTGTTGACTACTCCTAATGTTTCACAGATTTAGGAGCTAGTTTTAGTGCTAAAATGCTTTGTGAAATACTCTTAGAGAAAAAATTTAGGAGTCCTAAAATTAGGACTGACACGCCCATTATTTGTAAGAGTTTCTCCAGCAAGTTAGGAGCTACTTATAGCCTTAAGATGTTTAAGGTCTTTAGTGACCCGTGACGTCATTCATACCCTCCTCCTCATTAATTTTTTAAAGTTAGCAATCAACCTTCTTAGTATTCCTCAATTCATTATAAACAATATAACAAGAAAAAAAATTACAAAAGAATGCATGTTTTCCCATTCATTTTTTGTAAAAATTGTATAGGGTTGCTAACGACCCGAGGTGTATAACAGTGTAAGTATATTTTTTTCTGCACAACAATAAATTAATCTTTGATGACTGAATAAATACAATTAACCTTTATTCCGAAAGGTGGCAATGTCTGATACACAATGATGAAGTGACGTTTCACTCATAGTTACTGCAGGCAGAAAACAAAAGAATAGGAAGTATCATCAGCAAAACTTGAAATGGCTCAGCAATTTATGAAGAGCAAGAACTAAACGCAATCGAATATTAGTCTCACCGTCACTTGATGGTGGATCTGGTGAATAAGCTGTTAGCGATCAAAATATTGATTTTGAAGATGTTGAAAATGATAGTTTTGAGAATATGTTTGCGAATATGAGCCTGATGCTGAATGTACTGGGAAATGAGGTCTGATGAGGACAGTGAACCCTTCCAAGCTCCAAAAGGTAACAAAATATGCTTTATTTTATTCTTCTGTTGATGTTACTTTAATTTCAGGAGAGTTTTATATTTTTGCAACAGGTAGAGATCCATTCGTATTAGATCCAGGTCACACTAATTACTGTATATTGACAATTACTGACAAAACATTTTTGTGTCCACATCTTTTATTATTATGCATTCTTTTCATTTTATATCCATCAGTTGTCATCACTTGGCTAGATTTCATTTCTTCAGAAAATGTTAAGCAAAAAAATCCCGGAAGGCAATCATTAAGAGGTCAAAGCATGCATAGCAAGTTGCAGGAGAAATATAGATTCCCTGTCAGAGTAGCCATGGAGACTACTTGTCGCACGTGTTCTTGGGTGCGCATACTCACACTCACACCCACAACCCACCCACTTGTACACAGACAATTATAGACACTGTATCATCACAACATTGCCTTAAATTGTCTTGAATATTTACTTAATTGCTAATGAATGATATCGCTGATAGTGAAATCTTCACATTGCAAGATACTGTTTGAAAATGTAAAAACACATTAAGAAAAAAATGGTAACCATTTATAATAAGGTTCAATTAATTAGCATTAGTTAATGCTTCGGGTTTCAATAAACAGTAAAAGTAGTGTTCATTATTTAATGTTAGCTGAAATATTACCTAATTGAGCCTTGTTCTAGTGTTACCAAGTATAATAGTAAATTTGTGTAAAAATCAAATCATTATACAAAAATTGGTGCGAAAGTAGCGTGTGATGAGGTGCACTGCATGCTCATTTTAACTGATAAGAGGTGGCTTCACAAATTAAGTCTCTGACACACTGTCCTGACTTTGGCTATATGTACATTTCCTGCTTCAGTGTTGGTTTTCTGCTCACGTTAGGCCACAACTCGCCTGAAAGTCAATGAACTCAAACATTAAAGTGTTAAGTTCTATAAACTAAGGCTGATGAGAACCTTTACCTGCATGTTAGAAATACCAGTAAATAAAAAATAAGAGTAAATGTGTAAAATCAAGAAATCCCCATTGGTGTGATGTCCGCTAGGTTTATTGCTACCTATTAGTGGATAATTGGATTCAAAATGACATAGATTATTCATGTTCGTACATCGATTGCAGCAACTCTCCCTCTGGAGGAACCTAGGATCAAGTGTTTAGCACAAGGGAATAGCCTACACAGGTTCAGACCTTGATATCTTTCTTGTCCTCAAGTAACCCCTACTGAAATCTGTAGAGGTTGTGTTAGCAACCCACATTCACTATCCCATATGCAAAATAAAAAATGTTCACAATAGTCCCATGGTATTCCAGTCTGTAAATAAAACTGCAAAATGACTTATCACAATCAGTAGACTGTGGATAGCCTTCTGCACTAGGCTTTCATATGCAAAATGGATATGAGAAAGGGTGTTAATGGAAGGAATTTTTAACCTTGGAGCTTTCACACCGCAAGGATGACACACTTTGAGGTGAGGTGTTAATCTGGGCTGAAACTAGTGTGTGTGTGTATATGCTTCATGCTGTGGTGCTTTAGTGTTAGGGGCATAAATTTGTCAGGCAAATAAAATGTTGCCAAGAAGAACTGCTATGATTTTTTTTTTGTTTTTTTTTTTGTAATGAATATGGCAGGTACTTTTGAGGTTTGTTAAAAACTGGAAGATATAAATTCCCCCAAAAGCAAAAGTACTACACAAATAAAGATTGCAAATGTGTCAATATTTCCATGACAGTGCAGAGAAAACAGCTTATAATATGCATCCTATCAGTGGGACTACAGTACGTTTACATTATGTAAACCCATTCAGTATGTGTTAAGTGCTGTTGAAAGTGATTTGATGGAAACTTTAGTTCCAAAGGCTGACAGGTCTGCCTCATCAACTAGCTGATCTAAAACAGAAAGAGCAGCTATATGGCATGCATTTTTCTGTAGACATATATAGGTTTTCAGAAAACATTTTCAAACCTAAGCTTTTGGATTTTTCTTGGCAGCTGTCTTCAGGAGGGTGCCAGCTATAGTCAGACAAATCATGCCACATGTGTGCATAGCAGAGGCAAAACCCTAACACCCAAGAACCCTGTTTTCTGAAGACTCCCTCTAGAGAAAATCATAAATAATAAAACAAACTACAGTGCTTTGGCACTGACAGATAAATAGAGTGCCTGCTTTCTGCAATCATCCTTATATCTGACACTGAACCCAATGACAAAATGTTTTGCCCTATCTATTAATTTAGTCAAACATACATTAAAAGTTAATTCATACAGTACATACAGTGAATATACCTTATCTATGATGCACATGCTTTTCATTTTCATAACTTTAAATTCATTTGGAAATGTTTGGGGGGATATAAATTGAAAATGGTCAGGAATAACTGTCCTGATATCACAATGAAGAAAAAATCTGGTAACACTGTATTTTAAGGTGACGTAGTTACATGTTACTACATACTTAATATAGTAATAAGAGTAAATTATGCATAATTACAAGCAACTAACCCTAAACCAAACCCTAACCGTAACTCTATAATAACTACATATAGTTAATTAATAGTACTCTGTACTTATTTGAGTAAGTATAATGTAACTACGTTACCTTAAAATAAAGTGTAACCAAAAATCATATTAAAATAATTAAATTCTTGGATTTTGGCATAGTCTTTTATATTACTATTGTTATTTCTTAGAAACAATATTTTAACATAATTTCTTATATTGTTGTTGTTGTACTGCTTATTAATATTTGAAATAATTTTAGATAGGCTTACTGAATGTTGCAATAAAACTACAGCAATAAAAAAGCACCAAGACAACATTATCGGAGAAATTTAAAGTGTTCATTTCAACTGTTAAGGTTTTTATGTTCTCCTGTTCAGTATGTGGCCCCTGCACTGTTACAGTCCATTTTCTTTCTCTAATCTTTGGCAAATGAGGATGTTTAACTCACAAAGGAAAATTAAAAGTGAGAAAAGCCGTTAAGGCTTCAGGCATTATCTCTCAGTCTGCAAGGAGACATCTCATTTACTGTTTGCCATCTCTCTGCAACATTAAAATTTGAAAAGCAACCCTGACTATTTCTTCTCACTTTTCTAAAGTTTTTCCCTCGTCTCTAGATGGGCTATCGGCTTCCTCTGCCCTCGGACTTGCCTGCCGCTTTGGGACTCCCGTAGCTTCTGCAGATCATAACAAACATGCCCGCATTACTTTTATTTTTATATTTGAATTACTTAAATATCTCCAAAGTTGTTTTTTGAACAGCTCTAATCAACACATTTGCCATTTGGGTGCTTTAATAACAAGCAAAAGCAGGCTGTTTATTTGAGAGATCTGTTTAAAAGACTCCATTACGGAGATGAATATCATTACTATAACAGAGTGAGGACTGTTTGTCTTAATTGTTTACTTAATTGACCTTGCAGAGCTGCTTCATGAGATCTAAAAGAGGCAAGACTATTTTTGTGGCACAGCTGAGATGAACCATAAGGTTCGGATGAATCATCTTATAGCCCATTAGCAATGACGGTCCATACATCATAAGAAAGCATTGCGCTCGTCACTTTAAACAACATCTTTGACCATCTGCACAACGTAGCTGCACTGTAGCAGTGATACATCATCAGCCGTTCCGTGTGTGTTTGGTAGGGGGACAATCAACGGTTTATTCTTGGCTGCCGGCTGCATTTTCCAACCTTCTGCCATCCACTGCTGCCACAACACCACTTGTATCAAATGTAAATATGCCATTCTGCAGTCAGATCCTTGAGTTATAGGAGTAAAAATAAGGCACACAATGTCCTTTGGGATGTCTCCATATGTTTCACACAATACATGTAAAGTTTCTGCTCTCCAAGAAGGAATATTTTGGGAGTCTACACTTCCTAATGTAGTCCTTCAGATCTGTTGACACTCTGCCTGTGTGTCGTGGAAATTCCCAATACTAATCTGACTTCACCACTGACAATTCGAACAACCTCCAGTTGTCAGTATAATATAATACAATACTACAGTACCAATACAGTACCTTTGGGAGTAATTCCCATCCTGAATATAGTACAATATAATACTACAGTATCTCGAGGTAATTCCCTCCTCGAATACTTCTAATACATTTCCAATACTTCAAGGTAATTCCCCTACTGAAGTAAGGTGATGGCGTCCAGTCAAGAAGCTACTATCACTACCTCAATCACACATGAGCACACAGGTCTTTAGCATCTATACACTCTCACCGTCCTTCTCAGTTGTACGCTGGTCTGACACAGGATCATTAATACTATCTTAGAGTATTACAGCCTCACCCAGAGGGTGACTCTATAGCCTTCCAACACTATCACGGCCTCTGCTGTGGTCTTTTGAGCATAGAATCTTTAATACTTCTATTCCTCAGCTGCGCAGCATATACCTGACACGATTTCCAAGTTGCTCTTTGCAGAAATGAAGTTTTATTTATGGCCGGGAGATCACTGGTCACAACAACTGAGTAAGTCTCTCAATGAATAGAAAGATACATGCACATTTAAATCTTACAGCTGAGTAAAAATCAATGCCACTCAAGTCTTTACTGTGATGTTTTCTGGTGATTGTTTTTTATAATGATCTAAGCTAATCATATGACTGTTAGTTTTACTGTGTTAAGCACTTTTTGGGTAAGTCTATATGGTCTCTGACCTGAGCATCCTTAGTCTGCATTTTCTGTACATATCATGTAGAAAATAGTTTTGACCACTTATGAGGCCATTACATAAAATATTTCTATCACATGTGTAAATACTGGTATTTAAATAGTCTTCAGCAAGGATGTGAAGTGTAGGCAAACAAATAACAGAAAACCAAATACAGCCAGATAAAGGATTAGTTCACTTTCAAATGAAAATTACCCCAAGCTTTACTCACCCTCAAGCCATCCTAGGTGTATATGACTTTCTTCTTTCTGATGAACACAATCAGAGATATATTAAATATCCTGACGCATCCGAGCTTTATAATGGCAGTGAACGGGACCAACGAGTATGAGCTGAAGAAAGTGCATCCATCCATCATAAACGTGTACTCCACATGGCTCCGGGGGGTAAATAAAGGCCTTCTAAAGTGAAGCGATGCATTTGTGTAAAAAGAAATATCCATATTTAACAAGTTATGAAGTAAAATATTTAGCTTCCACCAGACCGCCTTCTGTATTCAACTTAGGAAGAAAGCACAACGCCTCTCGCAGTTCAAAAAGCTTACACTATGTCCTACGCCTTCCCTATTCATCTTACGGAAAAAGCTTACTCGTTGGTATCACTCACTGCCATTATAAAGCTCAGATGCGACAGGATATTTATTTATATAACGCGATTGTGTTCATCAGAAAGAAGAAAGTCATATATACCTAGGATGGCTTGAGGGTGAGTAAAGCTTGGGGTAATTTTCATTTGAAAGTGAACTAATCCTTTAAGATGATTAAAACAATGCCATTGAAGGAACACTGATATCATAGTTATGCAACTCTTTATTTGGCCTGTGTACTTTTAAGCAGTTCCTCAAGATGTATGAGAAGAGGATTACCACACATAGTTTTAGTTCTCGTTAGCATTGTAATAAATGATGATTTTGCACAATGTTACATGACTGATGCTGCAATATCATCCGCATTGGGGACCTAATCTTATAACATAATCAAAAGTAAATCTGTGCACCAATGCAACACCAATTTGACTATATGGTTTTCATCAGGAGGGAGAGGTTGAAATTTGTTGAATGAAATTTAGGAGTAATAATTGTGTCTTACACCTCTACCAGACATGGGACATATATCTAAATTTCATATTCAAGCATTTATGTGACATTCAGGTGAGTATCTGCCCTGCCCTATTTAGCATGTTTTTAATCGGTTAAGCATCAATATGAAATTCTTTTATCTCAGAAAGGCAGAGGTTTTCCTTTTCTAACAGGATTACAGCTTTCTATGTAAACTAAACAGTGGCAATCACACTATAATTGTGAAGCTCATAAGGCCCCAGCCTCATTATATAGATGCTACAATCACAGAACTGTCCAAGGAATAAAAACATCTATGAAATCTCAAAAGACATGGAGCAGTCACCCTTTTTAAGAGTATGCAATAATGATAGAATTATAGGTAACCATGGCTACCAAACAGTAATGGGCCACCTGTGGGCTACTGGTTCAGTGAGGAAGCCAAAATGAGCTTAGTTTCAAAACACTGATGAGATCACATGTTTAGATAGAATAAAATGATGTTTGTTAACCAGTAAGCCTTATTTGACTACGGTTCCCTTGTATCATGCTACAATTCTCAGTTATCATGCCCTTACATTAGCGTCACACAAGAGAGGTGTGAAATGTGAGAAAAATTAGTTTTACAATACCTCCCAATTCTCATTTTCAAATAAGTAGTTTAAGCAGCTGCCAAATAGGTATCTGCAAAGCCCAATATTGTGCTGAAATAAACAGACTAAAATACAGGATTTTCACATGCTATCAGAATTATCATAAATACGATTTATCTAGTTAAATGGGTAGTTCACCCAAAAATGAAAATTTGGTCATTAATTACTCACTCTCATGTTGTTTCAAACCTCTAAGACATTCATTCATCTTCGGAACACAAATGAAGATCTTTTAGATGATATCTAAGAGCTTTCTGTCCCTCCAATGACAGTCTACGCAACTACAACTTTGACGCTTCAAAAAGCTCATAAGGAGATTGTAAAACTAATCCATATGAATTGAACAGTTTAGTTTATATAGTTGTCAATGAATGGGACACTAAATATCATTTTGGCTTAATAACATTTTTCCAATAAACAGGCAAGAATAAACCTGGTGTCCTCCATGATTCCTGTTCTTTCCGACAACAAAGCACTTGAATACGACAAGCTCGTAATCACAACTTAAGAAGTGGGAAGTAGAAAATTTCCGATAGCACGTGAAGGCAGTATTACGGAGCTCCGGACATGACATGCAGGAAAAAAAATAGTAGGCTAAATCGTGCGCACGATTTACTAATTCGTTCCCTCAATTTACTAAATCGTGCGCACAATTTAGTAAATCGAGGTAACGAATTAGTAAATCGTGCGCACGATTTAGCAAATTGAGGGAACGAAATAGTAAATCGTGCGCACGAAATAGTAAATCGTGCGCACAATTTAATTTTTTTCTTGCATGTCATGTGCGGGGCTCCGTACAGTATTGATTTTAGTCCTTCTTCGCATTTGCATTTAATAGATGGCAAACCAATTTAAGATGCATTTCCACCATCTACTGGACTGGAGTGAAATGAATTTAGAAGCCACAATGCAAGTTGCTATAAGGACTACAACAGTCAGCTGACTATTCAAGCACATAAATACGCATCCTTGTGGTAGTTGTAGTCCTTTGATAGAAAGTTGTTAGCAACTTCATTAAACAGCTTTAAAAATCACATTTTAAGTAGAGTTCAAGTAGACTATGATATTAATTTATTTAAGTCTCTTTAGTATAAGCCGCAATTTTTTTTTTTTTTTTTTATAAACTCAAAACTGCTATTAAAAAATAATATAAAAATAAATAAAAATTCCTGGCTGGAAAATCCAGATCATCTTCTGATTTTCAGGTCTTCAAATGGAACAGCTTTATTTAGCAACACCACTTGATTTATGATTGAAACAAGGGCTTTTCAACTATATGTATATAATTTCAATCATCTACAAAATTCTGTTCCACGCACAATTCTTAATTTAGGCCTACCCCTGTCTAGCAAGTCGGGGTGTTGGGAATTCCAGGATCTGACCATTCATTTGCTTCAGTTTTCCTTATGATCCACCTTAAATGACTGATCCCACACACAAGTCCCTCCCTCTCCGCCGCAGCTCTCCCAACCCTCAGACTGAATCTCTATCTCCCTCTTTCGATTTCCAGCCACGGCAACCAGTGATTGAAACTGTCTTTTTCGTTGCGCGGTGAAGGGTTGCGTTTATCCGCACTTTTCCTGGCGGTTAAACGGGGGGGCAACAAATAGAGCAGTTAACACGTAGAAAACAAGATTGAAAACCAAACAAAACTTGGATCTGTTTCGTTTGCGTTCCGTAACCAAAGCGGAACATACCTCAATCCCTCTTGTGATTATTTCCTCTTTTCTCTGGACGAGAAAAGGCTGTTGGATTGGGTTCGAGCAGACGGGCTTCTTACTTTTCAACGACGTGGTATAAGAAGTTTATACATATTTTAGCCTAAACGCGGAGGTCACGTTTTACATGTAGTAAAAGCGACTAATTCCATCCTGCTGGTTGACTGGCACCAATTCTAAAGTTAGTTTCCAGATGCAGAGTAAACAAACACGGTTTGCAAGCGACGAAAGACATTGCCTGTCCGTGCAAGTGTTTACTTAGAGACCTTTTGCGTCTTTAATCTTTGGGAGTTTTGAGGAGAGAGTTTTTGAGGAAGCTGGGCTTGTTTCTCGATGCATTGAATGAAGAGGAACGTCCCATGTGCGGCTTTCACTCTTTCTGACAACCCTTCAGGCTTAGGTAGGTTTGTTTTTCCTGTTTTATTTTACTAATTTCCTTCACTTTGATTTTCCTGTCCACAGGTGTGCGCGTGCATGTTCCATCTTGTAAACGGTCCTCAGAGCCGCGCCGTATTTGCTCACGAGACATTTTTTTTTTTTTGCCTGTTGCAAGTATTCATTTCTGCACAGCTTTTCGGCGAGAAATTGAATCGTTACGTTACTTAAACTGTGAAAACTATTTTTTTTTTGGCATTCAAGTAACGTACAAATATCTATTACATGTAAACCCTACGCTTAGCGTTCATGATTTTATTTGTGTTTATTAGCGCATTTTAGTACCATTCCACAATCATTGCTGTCAGCGCAGTCATATAACGTGGAAGTGTGCACGTTTTACACTACTAGCTAATAGGGTCATTTAAATTGACATAAATAAACGGGTACATTTCATGTGAATTGTACAGAGGCTCTCTAGCTGATTGATAAAGAGGTAATCAGTCGATCCATCTGACGTCACCCCCTTTGGTAACGTACACCGCGCCTCTTTCGCGCCTCTCTGGGTGTGTCCTCGCGCTATTGCGTCGAAGGGGAAACCCTGCAATTTGTTATCCGTGAGGAGCTTCGATTCTCTGTCCTGTGAGGAGATCAAAACATTCCCAGTTGTGTCAGAAAGAGAAGAACACGAGGCACATAAGCTTTCTGGTTTGTGTTATGTTTAAGTTTGAATGTTAAATGAAGATTCGTGTGTGATATCAACGGTTTCTTTTTTGAAGCTCTACGTCACCTTCAGGTGTCTTCTAACCGTTAGCCTCAGCAGCCTGAGGGGATGATAAATGGGCAATTCGCCTAAAAATAAACGTTTAGCAGAACGTTAGGGACGCCTCAGTCAACATTGATTTACATTGTATGTTTTCCCATGCAACGAGAGGTCTGTAATTGACTAAACTCTTCGTGTTTCACAGAATAAAGTAAGTCAAACGGGTTTAGAACAACATTAAGGTAAAATTATTTCGTTTTGGGCGAACTATTCGACGTACAAACTGATATTGTGCATTATGTGTAAACCGAACTCTTGAGGGCCTCTAGAAGACTTCTGACCCTCAAAAAGGTCAGGTTATGTTTATTTTATAGGTGGAAACGAACATTATCTTGTTCCTTCGGCAGAAGGTACATTAATCTTGAAGATTTGGAGGGTTTCTGTGAGACAAATCCTAGCAGTTAGTTTACCATGTCACATTCACAAAGTCTCCTTGTGTGAAAATTGGAAAACCACCTTATTGTTTTACTTCCCACAGGGGATGTCCACGAGCTAATCTGCTGGTGTGAGGACGATTTGTTTTGTGGAAATTTTGTGCCCACAAAATAATCAGAAGAGAAAGGTCAGTCATTATGAAATATGCTGTGATCACTTTTAAAGCTTATCCCTGTAGAGCCACCATAATCCAGGAGAATTCAACCCATCACTGAAGGACTGTTGTTAACCAAATAAGAGACTTAAACTCAGAGATCACGGTGTCATCTGATAGATCTGCAAATTGTACGTATTTAAATGTGGAACGTTGTGTGTGTTTGCACATACAGTTCATTTTTCATAAGAATTTATTAGTAATTGTGAAGAACCAACTCAAGGACATCAGTAAGCAGATATCACAGCTGAACAATACCACTTGTGTAAGCATTCATGTGTGAGTGGGTGTGCTTGTGCATGCTTTAAACTTTACATAACCTGCAAGGTGGGGGTGTTTGGAGCTATCGTGAAGTTTTCTTCTCTAGTGATTACTCCAGTCGACTGATGCAATTTATTGTTGTGCATATCAAGCTGTTTACCCTGCAGAGCATCTGTTCCCTCTAATTAGGGGAGAGTTGTACTGTTCAGCCTCCCTCCTCAGACATGATCATGGGCGCTGGTGGTAACATCAGCCTGTACCATGACTCAGGTCTCCCTGGTGTGACTACTGGCTATAAATGGGAGAGCTATATCTACTAGCTCAGACTGTTGTGTTGAAAACACGACTAGAGGCACTTAATGAGCTGTGGGGGATTGTTTAACGTGAAACAGTATGGGGGA
Source organism: Ctenopharyngodon idella (assembly GCF_019924925.1). Classification (NCBI taxonomy): domain Eukaryota; kingdom Metazoa; phylum Chordata; class Actinopteri; order Cypriniformes; family Xenocyprididae; genus Ctenopharyngodon; species Ctenopharyngodon idella. The sequence continues at coordinate 9,293,487 of NC_067230.1, read as the reverse complement.
TGTACCTGTTGAATTGGGCTGAAATGGAATATAATGCCTTCGTTAGTGGAGAGTAGAAGCATCTGCATGCTGTAGCGTAATGATAAAATTTCAGGAGAATCTCATCAAAATGTGCTCTGGTAACATTTCATTTAAAGAGCTGAATAATTAAGTTTTATTTTGCCTTTGTATAAAGAAAATCAAGCTTTTACTTTTTTAATTATAACATTAATAACTGATTGCAAATTACATGGAAAAAAATTGTAGTTGTAATGTAATCCGTTACATCACACATTTTAGGTAATATAATCTGACTACTTTTAAATGACTTTTAATTACATTGATTTGAATAGAATAATCTTATACCATATTGATGTAAAAATACAAAGAGAAAGAAAATATATTCTATTCTTTATCAACAACAACATGAAGTGCATTAAATACTACATCAGGGTTTCCCAGACTGGGGTTTGTGAAGAAACTGCAGGGGTTTGTGAGTTTAATGAAAAGCTATTAAGTAATTAAATCATTAAAAAAAAAAAAAAAAAAAAAAAAAAAAATTAAATTAAAAACAATAAAAATAAAACACTTACTAAAAAAAAAAAGAATGTCACTGAGTGGTATTGAAAATAATAATTTTGTTCGTCAGGAGTTGATCAGATAAGCAATGTTGAAAAAAACAAAACAAAAAAACATTTAAAGTCCCCCTGAAATCAAAATTTAAGTTTTTTAGCTTTTAGTATGAATATGTTTGCCTTAAGGTTGTGAATAAGTTGGTGTGTTCCAAAACAATGACAAAATTTGCATTTAGCAGATATAAGCATTCAAAACTTAGTCTCTCATTTCTGCTAAAATGTATCAAGGATTTTCATGACATCACCGCGGACTTTAGGAGAAACAGTTAGAGATTAGAAGGAAACTGAGTGGCTGTTTACATGACACCATTTTCAACTAAAAACAAAAAACTTGTATGCGTTTTGGCTGTTCATTTACACAACAATGGTGTTTTGGTGGCCTGAAAACGCAGACTTTTGAAAACGGGTTTCAAAGTGGAAGTTTTTGAACACGATACCGTTATCATCTCTGTGTAAACTGCAAAAACGCGAATCCGTGAGAATGGGGAAATAACGAGAAGAATATCAAAGTGCAGTAAACTGTAAAAATAAGTTGTATATGCATGCGCGAGGCGAGTACTCTGTAGAAGAATGCGTATATGCACAGGCATGTAGTCTTTCTTTACAAAAGCGCCAACTACTTGTCTGGCATGTGTAATACAGCGTTTTTAGTCATTTGCGCAGATCCGTGTGAATGGGTATAGTTTTGATAACGTTGTCATCTGTACAAAGAAAAAACTTTTCCGTTTTTAGTACATCGTTGTCTTGTAAACGTACCCTGAGGTTTTACCGAGCTCAATGGCCAAGCTGTGATATAAACAAAACTCTATTGGCTATTTTAAAAAAGGGGAGGAGCTGTTCAGTATGTCCCGCCCTGTCTTCCTGTTTCAGTTGAAATTACGTCAACGCATTGAATAATGCTGCGCATTCCAAGGCACTTCACTGGGCCTTTAAAAGTGAAATGATTTCTGTAAATCCAGTGATTAAATGCTGTGTGGGTCTCAGTTTTCAGTGATAGGCACATGATTAGTGGCTGATCTTTGTGTGCAATTCCACAAACCTGGAAAACTATAATATACACGCAGTATGCTTTTTTTAGAAAGGAAAATTTAAAAAAAGAAAAAAGAAGGGAGAATCAATGAATTATGAATAATTTACTGCCATTGTGAGAATAACTTGTGATCTTGCAATCAATAAAAAATAACTGTAGTCTGATTGTGAGTATTTTAAAATGAAATATAATTAATTACAAGTACTTCTTATTTGCTTACATAGTCAAGAAGACGACTAAATGTAATCAGTTACTATAGCCAGCACTGATGACAAGTAATTACTGCCTGCCCCAAATTCTAATTACCAGTGTGTTTGGACATTCTGTAATTCCCAAATGTTTAATTTGATTATTGTAATGTAATACAGTTTTTTTTTTTTTTTTTTTTTTTTTTTAGTCAGAAAAAATTTCTGAACTGTGGTAATGAGAATTGCAGGGAGTGATTTAAAGTCAACATTGGGAATTGATTGGATTGTTGGATCGTTGTTGTCTGCCAATTGCTGCAATCTTATGAGAGTGACAGTTTGCTGGAGGAGAGGAATCATTGTCCCTTAAAGTAGATGAGATGTCGTTTCAAGCGGTAGAAGTTATTTTGATTAAAGATTAAAGAATTAAAAAAAATGCATGGTAATAAACACTTCAAATTAAGAATTGCCAATTTTCATGGAGACTTACTCTCAGTGCCCTGGAAAATATTATTTCTACAGCTTTCAAATGAATAAAATGTTTAATTAACTCTAACCCATTATTTTCAAGAAAACAAAGTAATAGGTCTTATGTGCAGGGCTGTAGCTAGGGAATTCTGGGCCCCCTGAAAAAACATTGATGTGGGCCCCCACTGTTCTGCACTTATATATTATACGGTAATGGTAAGATATAGGCATGGAGGTCCACATCTGGTGCCATGCACCTAATAAGGATTTCTTTCAAAATAACAAAACAGACAAATAAATAAATGCAAATAAAAAAAATTGCCTTTACTTATATACTTATTATTTACTTATATGCTTATACAAAGTTGTATGTAAATATTATATCAAAACAATGGCATTAAGCCATTAATACTTTCTTATTATTTAAAGTCATCAAGTAATTATGCAAGACAAACTAATAAATTAACAACAAAAGAAAATGATAAAATAAACTTTTTTTCTTTTTTTCTTTTTTTATATAAAGTAGGCCTACCAGCAATATAACAGGCCTATAAAATGTCTTTCCAGGCGGTCTGATGTAGCTGAGATAAATATTCAGAAATTAAAAAGAATACAGTCAAATGTAAAATTAAACCACTTAAATTTCTGATTGTCTTCATTTTTTGATGAAGATAATGTGCTACTATTTTATTAAATAAAGCTAGTAAATTTATCCATCAAGAGCAGTGAGTTGTATTCGCTTTTTCTTGATGGTATTGTTATCTTAAACATATTACATCAACAGCTGGCAGGTTTGTAATCCTTGTGACATGCATATCCTTTTTTTCTGCAGTTTGTACAAACCAATAAACTACATAATAGTGCAAAAAGACTGGTGCTGCGTCCCAATTTGCCTACTTATGCTACGCCCTAAAAGTATGTATTGTTTTTGTGAAGAAAGCGTACATACTTTTGAGTGTGTAGCAGAAGAGTATGCAAGCTTTGGGACATACTGCTTCGTCATAATTGCATCTTTAACGGACGCTCTGTCGCTTAGTTACATGCAACATGTAACCGTTTAAACTGCCCTGTCAATCATCTTGTCACAGTTAAATCCTCCACATTCAATTAAATTTAATTTCCTACCATTTTGGAGAGAAATGTAGTCGCCTGTTGATCTGCCAGTCATGGGTCTTTCAAGCGGAGAACTCTCCTCATGTTTGCATAATGATACATTTAAAAGTTAATGACCAAACGCATCGTTATAAAAGTTCGTAATGCTGTCGTAGATGAAATATAATGTGGATAACATTTAATAAATATATTTTTGTCAGGTTAGGAACTGATTATTAATCACTCAAACCCCTTTATCTTAACCACTCTGCTTAATCGTCGGCCTCACACATTCGTCATGTTTGTAGTTTTTCAACACTTTTTATTTGCGTTTGTAGTTCCAATCGAATCCTTGTCCGTAGTGCAATGGGTTGTGGACAGTATTAGCCATTAGAGTGTATGGGGTATCTTTGGAATACTCATTTCAACATACTACAATTAGAGACACACTAATTCTTATTGCGAATACTATTTAGGACGGATAGTATGCGAATTGGGACGCAGCATGTGACTTTGAGTGCATAATGCACGCTGGTCAACCGATATTGTTTTTTGATATCTTTAGAGAGCAGAATTGAAAACACAGTATCCAGCGCTCATAGTGATGACAATAAATATTGAATAAATATTACTCCTCTGTATAGAAAATTGACATAAACATATGAGAATCCATCAATATTTCTCCAAATGTGCATGCTTTTAAGCATATTAAGAAATTACGGTCAATATAAGATTTTAAGAGTCAAAATGTGAAGCTTGAGTCTTAGATCTTTTTAATGATGTATAGTTTGTCAACTGCACATTAACATTTAGGCTATATAATATAACAAATATATTAGCCTATATGAAATGCCATAGAGGTAGGAATGTTCAGACACTTTGCATCACAGAAATACATTATATTTTAAAGTATATTAAAATAGAAAACCATTATTTGGTTAGAGACTTAAGACTTCTTTTAAAAAAATGTGTCCAATCTTTTGACTGGTACTGTAATGTAACATAGGCCTATACAAAATTTTCTTCACATGATGTGCAATAATACGTGCATGCATGAGATCACAAAAATCATGTTTTTTTTTTTGTCAAGAGTGGACATTAATCCTCTTATCAGCATGATCACAGAGGGTTTTTTCACAGCCTACCTGACTGAAAGAGCTCATTATGCGGCTTATTACATCATTTTGAAGCAAAAACTCTAGTCTACAACCTCCAATACCCAGAAGTCTTGTGAACACAGATTTAATATTTTTTTTTTTTTGGCCTTATTTCAGTGACTTTAAGTTTTTACTTTTTTCAGTAACCAGGCATAAACGTTATTCCTTCAAAAACACAAACATGTACATACATGTTCCTCACATATTATTGTATCCTAGTTTGTGCTGAATACAGTGTAATGTAGGGCTGGGCGATATGACGATATTATCGTATATCGACGATGTCTTGCAAGTATCACGATGTCGATATTAAAAGTCAGTTACAGACGATAATCGCCAATATCGAGAAAAGAAAAAAAATTAACATAGTCCCGTAGTTACCATTCACATATTTATTCACATAGCATAAATAAAATATTTTGTAGCCTGTAGTAGCTAGCTAATTAAATAGGAATAAAAAATCTATTCTGGAATCACATTTACTTAAGGCCAGGAATTGAATAGGCCTAGGCTACTCTTTATACAAGTAACATTTTGATTTTGCTTATTAACAATGTATTTTTATTTTTAAAACATTCAAGCATTCCCGTAAACACAGTTTTGTCACGCATGTGTGTGTAACAGACTATATTGGATTTGTGTATTGACATCAACCTCCTATACCCGCGGCGCTAATAATGTACATTTCTGTTTAAACCGACAAGATTGTTAAATTAGAATTAGAAGGCTAAATTAAATTAGAATGGATAGCCTGTGTCTATGACTCGTTAAAAATAACCACATTTGTTTTCCAGTGGTTTCGTTTTACACGCGCAAACAACAGAAAAGGAGGATTCACATCTGCAGCGCAAAATAAACTCATATAGCCTAAATAAAACGAATAAATACACAAAATATATTCACTTAAACAATTAACAGATTAACAAAACGAAAAAAAAAAAAAAACTGAAGCCATATGCTGTTTTAATTTATTTTTTTGCGACGCTCTCCACACAAACACGTTCAAAAGGAAACTAAGACGGAAGAAAGTGGTAGGCTACCTGTTTTCTTTATTTTACAAAAACAAAATGTTTTGTTTTTGTTGTGAGTGTACACAGATATGATTAAACTCTTTACAGTTTATGTATGACCAAAAATGAGTAGCCTATTTTAAGTTGTTTTCACTGGTGGAAGAAAGCAGCCTCGCACGCACATGTCAATAGCACTGCTTGACATCGCAGCCTGTTCATTATCAAAATAAATGAAAAATAAAATTCACAAACAACATTTGTAATGACTTATTTTCCAAATAAATAATGATTTTTTTTATTACTATTATTTCGTTATAAGAGGCCTGTAAGGACACATCGGAGCTCTAAAACATGAGGAAAAAAAAAAAACCTTTCCGTTTTTGGTCATGCAGAACAAATCAAATTGTTTTTAATCGCTTTTAGACAAATAACAAATACACGATAGCTTAACTACAAGTTTAAAAAACAGCGCGACGCATTTAAAATTAAATAAATTAAACGTAGCCTATCATCATGATATGTGTCCGATGTTTCTCTTCCAAAAATGAAAGAGAAACATCGGACCTTAAGAAAAAATAGGCAAGACACATTTGACATCAACATGCATCATTATTACAATCACCACCAGAATGTCCACCTTCACAATGAACTCACGAAACGAAATAAATTTCAAACACTTGATCAGTGTGGAAATGATTAACATAACAACAAAGTTAATGTTTTATATTAAAGCACAAACTAAGAAAAGAAAAACAAACCTTTAACCTTTAATTAAATTAAGTTTATGCCTACTGATTTGCAGGCTATTGTCAGATAAAGTGCAACCAAACTGATGTGTGTTTACAGTGCTTGTCGGCTATGTTGTCTCCGACGGGGGGCGGTGCGGAAGGGGCGGGGCTTGGGTAAGCGATATTATCGGATATCGCGATATTTTTTAAGGCAATTATCGATAAAAAAATTTTTACATATCGCCCAGCCCTAGTGTAATGACACTTTTGTCATTAATATGTTTATGAACAACTGAAAAAACCACAAATGTCAGGGCATGTCAAAACTTCTCCAGGGCCCCAAAAATCCTCAGACCCCAGAGGGTTAAAAAGGAAACGCAAAGCTGCGAAAGAGAACTGAATCCACTACTGACAGGACGTTTCTGTGTGCTCGCTTCGAGTGGAACATGGATAAGCATAGTAGCCTTGGTCTTCGTTTGCGCATCTAAGCGGTCTTATACACACAGAGAGAGAGAGAGAACTCTGAAGAGAATTTATGCTCCTCAGGTGGTAAATCAACCTCATATGAAAGCCCATTAATTGTATATTGCAACTTATTTATTGTTTGTTGCATATTTATTTATTTATTTATTTTTCAAATAATATTGCACTACATTATTTTCCTACTTTGGCTCTTTTAGAAAAATTCATTAACAAAAAATGAAAAATTGGCTCTTTGGTCAAAAAAGGTTCCTGACCCCTGGTTTAAAAGATAAAATTGCGTATTTGCTGAATGCTGACGGTAAATGAGAAAGGATTATAGTGTTTGCCTTTCTGTTACTAATAATATAAATGCAAACGCTATAAAAATATTTGGTATACAGTTTACTTTCTTTGTGTAACAGTTCTATCAAATAACATATTAGACAAAACTGTTAAACAAAGACCATAACTAATGAAGATGGAGAATGGGAGTGTTGTGTGCACAGGCACTGCTGTTCTTAGACCCGGTGTTCTCGACACTGTCAAAATAAAAGTCCCACTTCTAACACATCTGCCAAACAGAAAAACTGATTGGCCGATACCGATATTTATGCCGATGCAATTTATATTGGTCAACAACTAGTGGTGATTTGACTTGTTGAGCTTTGATAATGATTAAAAAAAACTGCAGGAAGGTTCGACCAGAAACGTATGAATATGTTAGATTAGATAAACGTCTTAACAGGGTAAAATGTTAACCAATCTAAGTAATCGTGTTAGTCAGTAACTATAATAACAATAGCCCTGATCATTTCTTTCTTTTGATTGTATGGTGAAATATGACCTGGCTGGACATGTTCTTGAGTTGTTTTGTGAGATTCACCCATTAAAGCAAAAACAGACTGGCAAATTTGACCTTCAGGAATAAATCTTTGACACAGCAATATGGAAAGAACATTTTTTTTTCTTTACAATTAGGGCGGACACTCAATTGCGTGTTAGTCCGGAAGCATTTTGCCTTTTTATTACACATTAACATTGTCTTGTGCCAAAAAAGTTGTTTCCTGAAAAGCTGCTTTTTGTCCTCTGCCAACAGCATGTTGCACAGATTTCTTTTGCATTGTTTTCCCTGTAGTTTGCTTGTATTCAGAACATTAGCGCTGCTAAATAGGAGAACATTTATACCAGGGTTAAGCGTTGCAGTGTAATGATTACAGAGGTCAGGTGATTCTTAGCATCTGCATGCTATTTTCCTCTCTCCTGTCAGATGGCATGGCGTATGCTTGGGTTTGATGGCAGAACAGCTCGACCAAGGAACCTTGCAGGGATGCCACGAGTCACGTTGGCTCAGCTTGGGTGAAATGGTGAATGCGCGAATAAGTCATTTTGCATTAGAAATGGGTCTCTGGATGCGTGTGGATGTGAGGTTGCTCGGCATGCAGTGGCAGGAGAAAGATCTCTGCTGACAGAGATAAAGAGAGGGGCCTCCCTGTAACAGATGCTCATACTCGTTCGGCTGGAAAAACAAACATGTTTTTTTATTTGTACGTTCCAATCACAGCGAGCTTCAACACTTGTGTTATCACTGGGAGCTAGTGGAGGAGGGTTTCACCCCCCCATCAGCCCCCTCAAACTAGTTGTAGTCTGAAGATGTGCTCTCACTTTTTTCATCTCGTTTTTTCTCTCTCCTTCATTCACTCCATTACTCTTTTTTTCCCTCCCTCTTCTATTCTGTCTCTATTTATCTTTCACCCTCCCACTTCTGTGTGATGTTTAATGCAATACTAGGGCATGTTTGTGTGTACGGTGATGTTTGAGTGTGCGTGATTGCTGGTTATCCAACAGTCTTTAACTGTGTTTGCTGTTGCATCAACATCAGATAGTAGGGCTAGGCATTGAGTTGACACAAATTTCATGATTAGATTCAGCTTTGATTCACAAGCTTGTGATTCAGTGATTCAATTCCAATCTCGATTCAGTTTGATAGATTACAGTACATGTAAGTTTTTCTCAAGAAAAAAATCTCTGAACTAATGCTGTAAACTACACAGGGAACCCTGACACTTGGGACATTACTATAATATTGAAGGGTTAAAAATTAACATTTGATTTTTATACAAATATTTAAATTGCAAATAAGGCAGTTTGTATTATAATATTGTTATAAGAACTTTTTAATGAACTAATTGTGTTTCTACTCCAGTCCGTTTTTTTTTTTTTTTTAAATATTCAGCGGATTTCGATAAGTTTTCTTTCAACAAACCTTCTGATGTTCATTCATGTTTAATTTGTGCTATAACTAGTAACAAAAGATTGATTGTTAGGATTTCATAAGAATCGATTAAAATTGATCCAGCCCTACTAGCTAGTAACTGTGTCCTTAAAACGGCACTATTGAGTACATAGGTGGGTTTCCATAGAGGTCTTCTTGTCTTAAGGCTTTATTAGACCTGTTGTGAGCCGCTGTGTACTGTGTTTTTTTTTTTTTTTTTTTTTTTTATATGGTGTTTAGTATAAAAACAAAATTGGAGACACACAAAGCAGCCAAGCAAGTTTGCAGGACCCAGTTTACACTCCAAGCGAAGCAGTGTCATCGAGGGCTGTATACACTTTCACATTATGTATCAAGTTCATCTTTTTATAATATTCTGAATTATGAGAAACAGGACCAGTATAACAGTGAGAGAACTTGGTCTTAGCTCAATGAGACGGCAGCCTTCCTGGCTCTATCAGAATGATAGCGCTGCTCCTGCAGCCCACGCAGCAATGGCAGTTACATAACGATCACTGATGTCTCCCCGCACAACTGTTAGAGTCAATCGACAGGTCCCACGTTCAACCTCCACTGCTGGTCTTGTACTGTGGGCCATGGTGGGTGGCATAGTCAGTAACTCAAGCCTGGGTGGAAGATCGAATGGAAAAAAAAAATTACATAAAAGAGAACATGACAAAAATGACAATGGTTTGTTAAAAAAAAAAAAAAAAAAAAAAAATTCACAAGCTGGGCAGCTTACAGAGATTGCATTCAGCGTGTCGTATTGAAATGCTTCATGTTCCCACTTGCGATATATTTAAGGAAGAGAATGTATTAATTGAATGGGGTATTAGCCTGGGGTAGTTAGTTAGTGATATGGCCATCTGTATCAACAGCCACAGATGAGCAAGAGCCTCAGAGGTAACTCTTCAAGGGCAAATGAAACAGCCAAAAGGATTTTGTGTACTTGTGCTGTCAGTGATGTGAGAACTGTCACGACTTGATCTTTATTATTGGCCCATATTTAATTCCACTTGTATTAAGAGAGATTCAATTTATTTGGTGAATGCGTTGTAATCAAAGCTTCTGACAAACACAAAATGGTGAAATGCCTGGGCTCATCCACTGTCACACATGCCATTTCTCAAGATTTAACTACCTAATCAGCTGTTTAATCTCGATGAGCAATCTCTCTTTGGCCTTTTCTGACCAACACTTTTCCTCCTCCATCTGAGAGATGAAAGGTGCCAGATACCCTTGTGAGGTATTGAGAACAAGATATGGATGGATATAGAGAAGTGGGGTGAAGGGGATTAATGTCTCAGACAGTATGACAGACCCATTAAACAGATTCTGTCAGATTCTTAATTAAATGTTTTAAAAGACAAGGCTGAGGGAGCGCTCAATTACGGAACCGAATGAGGGTATTTGGAATAAACAGTCTTATAGGTTGTCTACAGCACACAAAAACAGATGCTTCTCAAATAGCCTTTTGACTTATTTTTACATAAGGGATATATGAAAGCCAGGTTCTCTTTGTGTTATGAGATTGTATCTATATTAACTGCAGTACTTCACCAATGAGGATCAAATGGAAGAGAATTTAGAGCCACGTCATTGTTTATTTGCATTGTCCGCTCCTTGGTCTGCTTATTTGATATTTACAGTATCTAAAGCCAACAATGACTAGGGATGTAAGAAAGTATTGATACACATGAATATCGCGATATTATGTTTGGCGATACTGTATCGATTTTCAAAAACGCTGTATCAATATTTATATATTTATTTATTTACATCCAAGATTCGTGGCTTTGTTTGTTCGGTTTAAACCACAGACTGTATAAAACCCAACCGCTAGATGGAAGTGTTATCTCAGAACGCAAACTGACGCGGAGCCGGAGAAGCGCAAGGTGCATCACTAGCATTAGCATTAGCAAACCCAGCTCACAAGACGATAGAATTATTCCCCTCCCGCGGTATACAGAGCTGAAGTGTGGACTCATTTTGGCTTAATAAAGAGGCCACTAAGGAAATCGACAAGAGTCATTTTGTTTGCAAAATAGGCCATGTTAAAATACAAATACTCGGGAAACGCATTGAATCTAAGAGCTCGCTCAACATTCCGACACCTCCGCGCTGCTGAGAAGCATTTCGATAGAATGTGATATGTACTGCACGTTTTCCTCTCAGTAACAAAATAAACACACAACAAAATTGACAGCGGTGGCAGCAGAAAGAAAGCATCTGATAATAGCAATGTGGATATGTTTGCACCAGCTCTGCAGTTCAGTACTTTAAATAGCACTTTATACAATAGACTGCTTTAAAGCAAACAGCTTTACAGTATTAAATATAAAACGAAGTCATTCACTCATTGAAAGGACTATTCACTTTCTGTTGTTAAATAGTTTAGAAATTAAAAACTGCTATACTTAAAACATACACACCTAAAGAATCCTGCAGTCACTTTACTATTTTCCCTTTACTTAGATTGCACAAAATAGTGATTAGTGATATAAATGCAAAGGATACTGTATTGATTACATAAAATAAAGTTGCTTGTCAGGTTTTATGCATATGGTTGTGTGTTCTTTATGACCGTTTTTTCTAAAATTAGATCTTTCTAAAAAAAAAAAAAAAAAAAAAAGAAATATCGCAATATATCGCCTTTCTTGCAATATCGCAGTATATCACAATATATCGTATCGTAACCCCTGTATCGTGATACGTATTGTATCGCCAGAGTCTTGGCAATACACAGCCCTAACAATGACATGTAATCACTAATGGTAGCCCCAAAAAAAGAGGCATGGTGCAAAAATGACAGTAATAACCCCACCTGACTTGCTGGTCATGAATATAAAAAACAATTGCTTATGCTTGCTTCATATATGCTTTGTACAAATTTTTGCAGTTCTTTGTCTCCTCTTTTCATCAAGACAAAATGTTGTTTACAGAATTTTTCTCTTATTTTTTTTTTTTTTTAGTTGCAGTTCTTTGCTGTGCTCCAGTTGGTTGTAGTTGTTTGTGTCTCAGAGGTGCCTGGCAGAGGCACGGTTCTAATTTAGTTGCTGGGCGTCGCGCCAAGTGGGAAACTCTTGGGCATGATGCCTCCTATCGAGGCCCTCCCTGATCTCTTTTGCGGGCTTACAGTGTTGGTATCTGTGTGAACTGAAGGTCGCTCGCTGACCAGTGCAACTTGATGATTGCTGAAGAAACCTGTCCTCATTTAGCCTCTCGTCAGCAAAGCAGTTATGCTGTAAAACATGGCAAAGAGGTCATATCATGCATTAAATAATGAACTTAGCTGTGTGAGATGCACGTCAGATCCGCATCATATTTGGCAGCGGCAGGTCTTAAAGTCACAGGAGCCTAATAAACCAGTTGCTGTGATGTCTGTCATTAATGTTAATCAAAGAACAAAGGTAACTGAGAAAATTGTAGCTATAATAAGGATTAATCTATATTTAACTTAATTTATGCAGTGAAGACTGTAAAGTGTTAGATAACTTTGTTCAATTTCTGTGCACTTCCTACCTGTTAGACAGTGAAACTAATTCTTTAATTACTTCATAATTATATGAAAACACTTATGGTAGTGTACTGTACTGTTTCATTGTCTGTTTTAAATCCGCATCTGAAGCGTCCCGCTCTGTGCAGTGCATAGCCTCGTGTTAAAACAAACACCACGAGACATCAGTGAGTTTTTATTTTGCCTCTATAGGCCACTCTTGCACTGTGTAATGACAGCGAACCTATTTCAGCCGCTCCAGCAACGTACACAACCTTGAAAAAATATTGGCTTTTTACTGATTGGTCCAGCAATCGGTTATTGGTGCAGATTAATCGGCAAAACCGATCAATCGGTTAATCTTTATTTAAGACTTCTATTAACAGTCTCTTTGCAAAGTCTGTGATACAACGTGAAAATCATAAAACAATCTGCGCTTGAAATGTGAATGTTAAAATGATCAGGGACATAAAATTTGACTATCCTCAGCTGTGTGAAACTTGGATATCTGTCTCTGCCATCTAAAGCAGAATTGTGTTGATCTCATGCTGTTCTTTATAATGGATGCAAAATACTTTGTCATGCCTTCTCAACGCCTGGCAGTGACGCACATTGCCACATCATGTTTCTCACAGAGATGGAATAGCTTGTTTGGTTAGTGGATGAGGGTGTGGTGTACACAAATTGTTCTTTTCTGTGTTTACAGAAGACATTTTCCTTTAAAATCTTACTGTTTGACACATCGATGACAGGTAATCTCCACAGTACAGTGTTTTTTTTTTTTTTTTTTTTTTTTTTTTTTTTCTTCCCCAAAATTCTTCAAAGTGATGAATGGAATGTTTTTTTTTTTCCTTCATGTGATTAGCCACTTTCCTCTTGTGGTGTTCGGGGAAGTTTCAGATCTATCTTAGCTTTGTCATGGGTGGAAACTGTCGTGATGTTGTTCCATGCATTGTGACACACCCAATATATTCATGGTTTGGTAGTGAATGTGGAGGTTGTGGACAGCACAAGCAGGGTAAAACAGGTCAAAAATGCACAAGTTTCCGAAACCCACACGCTTGCTCTATACACAAGAACTCTCAGTATTCAAGACAGGCTGTAGTAAGGAATGAAATGCGACCATGTGAGTCCCAAGTCAGAGAGGAGTGGAAGAAGGAGCCTTTGTAGATTTGCGTTCTCCTTCCCAACTTTTTCCACTGCTGTGTAAGGCTGACTGTTAATGTGGTTTTGTGTGTGACAAGCAGCATAGCAGAATGTGGTAAGATACGCCTAGTGTTGGACAAGAATTTTTGTGTTTTCAGTCCTCATCACCACTTAAAAAAAAAAAAAAAAAAAAAAAAAAAAAAAGGCTTTACAAGAAATTCCATTACCCCATTTAAAACAAGCCCCATTATGGTTCCCAAATGTTGTGTGTTTGTGCAGAAGTTGCTAAGAGGTCAAACTTGTGCGCTCTGCATATGCAAGCATCTTGTGACCTGCATTTGGGAAAAGGCGCCTTGTTCTCATCCAGATGGTTTATATCTGAGGATAACTAACCTCTCCACCAAATTAGTAGTAGTGCAAGTGATGCATGTTTCTTCTAGCTGACCTTATGCAGCGTAATAGAACATCTGCCAGAAGATGGACTCTTTGAGTTGAATTTCCTACAGGGTCATTGGCTGACATTGGGCGCGGCTCTGTGGTCAAGCCTCCTATCAGCCAATTTCCCTGCAGATGTCAAAGAAAACCTTGATATGGATGGGAGCTCATGGGCTGCAGCTGGCCTTCAACTGAACAAGCTTAAGGTCTTTTGGAGGCTCCCTGTGGCTCAGTCCCAAGTCTTGACGAAACGAGAAAGACAACAGAGATCAGATGTGTCAACTGTTGACCTCCTCCCTCTGAGGCGCTACTAGGGTGCATCTCCTCATGACAAAGCGGAAGGCCTTTCCTATATCAAAACAGCCCAGACTTTCTTTGACAGCTATTGTGAAACTTTTCAGTTGCTAAGGCATCATGTCAAGATATCTACTCAATTATAGGCAGGCTGCGCTTTTTTTAAATACAATAGGTAGTCAATCAAAATGCCATTTTTGTGCACTTTTTATTTTTAAAAATAAATTTTCACCTAAATGTTTTTGTGTTTTTACAGTGGGGTAACTTTTTTTTTTTTTTGTAATAGCTTACACAGACAGCACAAGGAAGCTTTATTTCAAACTGAACTGATTTTGACCAAAAAAAAAACAAAAAAAGGAAGCATCAGTAATAAAATAACAATGACTGATTTGCTCTGATAATCATTTTGGATTAATTTAATCATTCAACCATGCTATAGTGCATAAATGTTTTACTCATTTAATCTGTTATAGTGCATAAACAGCCGCTTTTCCACCGTCGGGCTGAACAGTTCTTAGAATGGTAAGGAACGTTTCCAGTTGTGTTTCCACCTGAGCCTGGTTCGGCACGGCACGGCACGATTACAAACCGTTCTCGGCCTGGAATTCTCAGCACGGTTGTCTAACTGTGCTGAATCGTGCCGGTAGAATCCGTTAAGTGACGCCACCGCTCATAATTAGTCACTTGTCTGTTGCCTTTCTACCAGTTTCTCTGCATCTGGCTAAGCACTCTATTTGAGTGACACTCTATTTTAATGAGCAAATATTTCTTTTAATTTTATTCTCCATAAAGCGGTCGTTATTTATATCTCATATCATCAGTAAACCATTGCGTTACCAAGGCAACAGCTGGCGCTTTTGTATTACATTCCAAAGAGCGACCGTTATCAGCCCCACAGTGGAAAATGAAACCATAACCGTACAAGCTGGCCCGGATCGGCACTGAATGGAACGGTTACGCAATGAGAACCATTCGGCCCGATGGTGGAAAAGCGGCTAATGTTTGCGGAAATATGCTTTATAATCGCAACTCTTCAATCATTAAATATTGTGTTTAGCTTTTATGACCCAAATTCTTGAGTGCTGTCCTTCATCTACGTGTTTTAAGTGTGAATTGTTCATATGGAACCTAGGGCTGGGTGATATGGCAAAAAAATAAAATCTTTTTCTTCAAATCCGATTCACGATTTCGATTATTTATTTTTTTATATAAATGTTTAACTAGTAAAACTTATCTACAATACAATATGATTCAAGTAACATTATCTTTATTAACAATCTTAATAAATTCCAATCGAAAAAATGGAAAAAATCGCCCAGTCCTAGGTTTTTAGTCGTAAGCCTCGGATGCTTCCCTTCTGACACAAATCACTGCTCTTTCATATGGAAAGTGTCGGCTACCTGGGTGTTTAAATCTTACAGAGCAGTATTAGGCAAAGTGCCTGCTTCAGGATAAATGTCTTGATGTGTCCGAACATATTTGTCTTATACTGTGTCTACACCAGACGCAAGAAATTTAAAATGTAAAAAATCTTTAATCGGTTAACTTTCCATTCACACTGTTGACCCTGCTGTTAACGGCAATTAACCACTGTATTTGGAAAATACATAGCAACATCAATTTATAAATCTTGTGGTTTTTGAGGATAAAACAGATCTTCAGAAAATGTAAAAATCTAGTGTGTTACTGTAGCTGTATATATACTGCTGCTTTCGAGTTTATTCACGGGGTTGTATTGTTAGAGATCAATTTTCATTAGAGATTATCCTCAGAGGAAGAGATCCTCAAAGAAAGAGATCTTTAGTTGTGTGTGTGTGTGGTGTTGGGTTTGCGTTTTGGGTGTTGTCCATTGAGAACAAGACCCAAGTATTTCTATGCAGATAGGCTTGCTGAATGGAACAAAAGACAGAAAAGTCACAAGGGTGTGTGTCTGTCTGTGAGTCTCTCAGCCATTGACATTTGATTTAAAATCTCTCTGTTGCTGTCTAATAATTTGTAGCATGAAAGAGTGTCTCAGCAGAAGCTGCCTAGTCAGTGAAGATAACTCTACAAAGATTTCTGTATGTTCGGAGAGTTTTTCCCTCTAAAGCAAAACGGGCCTTAAAAGCGGAGATTGTGACATCTGTAGACATTGTCAAGACTCCATCCATCCATCTCAGGCCCAAACAGGCACTCTGGATTCAAAGAAGCTCGGCAGAAAAAAACTACAAAGCAGAGAGGGGGAGGGATGGTTTCAGACAAGAACACATGACATTTATTCCAGTTATTGGCAGAACTGTTGATGTGAATTGAGCCACATTGATTGCACAGACAAATCCCAGGCAGTGTTGCAATGTGTTTAGACATGTTTTGCTGGTGGTATAATTTTCACAAGCTGCAGTGGTCTTGAACTTGCTCTGAGTTGAGAGAGGGCATGTTAAGCTAGCACAAGAGAAAGATGCATAGATGGAGGAAGAGAATAAAAATCATAGCCTTTGGGTTTGCATGTCACATGTTAGGGCCTGGCAGGCGATGTTTCTTCATTGCCATTATGGAGAGGAAACTGCTGAGGTGTCACAAATGGAATATTTTAGTTCTCGAAAAACCCTGTGGAGCGTCATGATTAAGACCTTTTTCCATGATTCATAGCATTTTTGTCACAATTGTAAATGTATCTTTCAGTATCTGCATTATTTATTATCATAGGACAGTTTTAGTCATTTAGTAGTATCCATTGGCTGCAATAATGCAGCTGTACTTGTAGAGAACCACTGATAATGTAGCACTGACTCTCTTATGAAGCAGCTTTTTCCATTTATGTTGCTCATTTATGAATGCCGCATCAGTGCCTTCATTAAAAAACATTATTGGACTACTTTGGGATTTGTTCAGCAGTGTTTCTATGATAACCAGCATGTTATGCTGGGCTGCAATTAGCAGAAAATGTCTGTGATTCCTGGTCTGATTTTTGTGTACTCCACTGTTTATTTTCAATGCTAAATGGTAGCAATTTGTGTTTTGCTTTTTATAATGAATCATTTATTTTGCTAAAAAATTGTTACGTTGGGGAGATAAATTTGGAAAACCATTTATGTCAGGGGTCCCAAATTACCTGGGGTTAGTACCCGGATTGTGTTCTCCTTCAGGTTCCAGTTGAACAGTTACAACAAATACAGTTGTTGTTAGAACCATGGATTTTGAGTTAAAGTTATTGGCACAGTTATTGATGCTTTTCATAGTTGATCAGAGTTGTTTTCCTAATACCTAGCAGACACTAAATGCAATTTTTTTTTTTTTTTTTTTTTTTTTCCTACAGATCAGACAGGTAGCAGTCCCATTAAGAGACCAGAAATGGTTGGCTTTAAAGATACGTTTAGATGTTATTTAAATCTAATAACTTTATGCGCCAGAGAAAGAAGCGCACAGCCATCTTTAGAATTTTGTGTTTGAACTTCTGTTTTTGCGGTAGCTCTGTATATTTTTATGGCATCGCTGTTGAAGAGTAATTAGCTGGTGGAGTGGATTTACTTAATGTAGAGTTAACTAAAGTTATCATGAGCATTGTAATGTTTGAAGCAGGTGTCATAACAAATGTCAGTAGATTGGGAAGATTTTAAAACAAGTGGCTCACACATAAATCCGTAAGATCTTACCTTCATGCTGTGGAAACACAAACCGGAAGACGGAACACAACAAGTGCAGCGTTAAAAAGGGGCAGGGCTACATAAGATCTGTAAGGACTAAAAACAAATAGTTCATGTAAGACATTTGTAAATCCATTATTTATTTATTTATTTTCAAAATTAAGTGGCTGGAATGCTGTGCACTCTGTGCAGCATGTCAAAATTAAAACCGGGGTGTCAACTACAGTTCATAGTGATGCGTTTTCTGTGGAGACCTCTTTATTGATTATAATGGGAGGGATCTAGTTTTGTCTCGTGATGTTCTGCACACATTTCTAGGTAGACAAGTGGTTCTCAACGTTTTTGACTCCAATAATTGAGCACTAGCCCTAGTTTTGTTTTCGAAACATATTTTAATCTATGGGCACTACCAACTAAAATAATAATTAAAATTAAAATAAATAAATTTCAGGTTTCCAGAAGTTATATGTCATTTAATTAAGTTAATGCCATTTTCCCCTTGTTGAGACACTGATGCAAACACACTTCACTTTTGGCTTTAGTCAAAGTCAAGTTCAACTTTTTAAAATCTTTTTTTTTTTTTTTCTTTTTTTTTTTTGCACTTTTGTTTGACAGTGTCACGTGTATTCTTAACTCTCAGTATTTCATTTCCTTTTATTACATTTCTGTTTGTCTATTTCTGTTATGTATATTTTGAGGTCAGTTTGCTACTTTTCTCTCTGTTCCTCAAGTTATAATTGTTATTATTATTTTGTTGGCTTCTTTGCATAACACCTTTCAAAACCCCCATAAATTATGTTAACACAGTACATGCAAACTCACACTTAGGCATCTGGAAGCCATTCCAGTGCACTGAGTACTCTGATTACCTGGCTTTACATGCTAAAGACCCCACCCACGATCTGATTTAAAAAAAAAAAAAAAAAAAAAAGCACAGACCACATAGTGAACGCTGCTGCTCATTAACACAACTTGCCAATTAAAAATCTGGAATCTCACATTTGATGTTGCATTTCAAAGCACTTCACTTCAAAGCCCTCATAGTCGTCACTCAGGTGAGACAGCGCAATGTCAAGCTGCCACACTGCGTACTAGGTCATGTTGGTTTATCCTTTTTGGCGAAACATGTAAGTCATCTGTCAGTACTATTGCCCAGGAGATTTTAAAGAGATTGGCTGTTAACTTGGATCTGAATACTTCCTAAAGTGCAGTAATGCATCTGTCAGCTGGTGTTTGAGATCCTATAGCTTCTGATGGCTTCACTATGCTCTGTAAACAGTTTCAGTTCCCATTTCATCATATACTAAACATTTGGGCTAGACGCCTTTTTATCTCTGCTTCTTGCCAAGGCTTGTTGTTTGTGTTTTTGTGTGTGTGTGTGTGTGTGTGTGTGTGTGTTTGGTTAAGGGAAAGCGAGTGTGCCGGGGAGGTTACGCAACACTCGTTGTGGCATTTTATTTTTAAGCTCGACTGCCACTCAGCCCTTGTACAACGTGAATGTCAGCATGTGTGTTGATTGTTTTTTTGTTTAATGAATCTGAAGTTCATCCAGTCCATCTGGCAGTCAATTTTCTGTAACAAGTACACATCAAGGAAGCACACTCTGGACGCAAAGGTCACAAGGGTGACGATGTTAATTCAATAAGAGCGACCAGGATGGTCGATCTGCATGGTTGCTTTTTTTTTTTTTTTTTGCTGACTCCATTTAAACTTGTGTAGCGTGTCATTATCATGGAGGTGGTTGACAAATATGGCTTTGGAACAAGAAATATCACACAACCACTTAACCACCTACATGAGAGTAGGGTGGTGTTTCTTTTCTAATGTATTTAAGTTTCCCAAAAGTCATTTGGAATTTTTCCGTTTCCTGTCTCGCTTTATTTTGTGGGTCTGTAGGTAGTATTTTCCCACCTTCTTCTCGGCGACTGACAGCATGGAATAATTTCTAAATGGAGGCTGGGCCCATGCAGGCTTTTGGGAGTGGCTCGGAATGACAGGCATAAGAGCTCACAATCGTTTTTCTCTGACCGGTACAAAAGCCAGACTGGAGACAGGAGAAATGGAAAAGGGGAACAGGGAAGGCAAGAGGAAGAGAGAATGGGCTGGTGTGTGGAAAGTTTTCCACATCAGATTGTTAGCTAGCAATTTTAAAATTCTTGCAATGGAACTGCAGGAATGCGCATTGTGTGCTTCGGACTGTTTTGCTGGATAGTTTGGAATGGCATATTTCTGCTTGTCTTTGCATTCGGCTGGTGTCTGGACTATAAGAAAGGAATGGAATGCCTGGAATTAGATTTGTTTCGATCTTTGGTTAGGGTCTGCAGAGATGAACTCTTACAACAAACACTCACACACTTGTACTTGTATAAATTCCTATACAATTACAGACTTGTTGAGTGGCATTCCAGGCGACCAAGAGAGCATCTCATGACGCAGATGCCAGAACATGCCTGTCCTGTTTAAAGGGATAGTTCACCCAAAAATAAAAATTCTGTCATAATTTACTCCCCCTCAACTTGTTCCAAACCTGTATAAATTTCTTTGTTCTGCTGTACACAAAGAAAGATATTTGGAAGGATGTTTGTAACCAAGCAGATCTCGCCCTCCATTGACTACCATAGAAGAAAAAAAAATACTATGGTAGTCAATGGGGCCCAAGATCTGCTTGGTTACAAACATTCTTCCAAATATCTTCCTTTGTGTACAGCAGAACAAAGAAATTTTTACAGGTTTGGAACAACTTGAGGCGGAGTAAATGATAACAGAATTTTCATTTTTGGGTGAACTATCCCTTTAAGAAAGGCATAAAGGCACTGCAAATTTCACATAAAATGCAATGCTCAAAGACAGCAACAGTAATCTCAAGTCAGCACAGTCCCAGCTGTTTTATTTCAGTCGTAACATCTGCTGTGACTGAAGTTGGGAACGATTCAGATCTTGAGGAATGTGCTATATTTGTAAAAAGTACTAATCCTCTTTACCAAGTATTGCAGCATCTTTACTGGCTACCAGTTTGTCGGACAGTTGTGGGGATAAAAGCCCATTGATGCTTCTGTATATATGAAGTAGTCTGCTGTAATAATAATTAGTGTTTTTTTTTTTTTTTCTTTTTTTCAATGGCCCATACTGATAATCTAGAGTGCAGGGTGTAGCCAATGGCGGACATGTAAGCAGTATTATACAAACAAGAGAACTGTTGTATTGAATATCAGATACTGAGTTCTGATTTTCTGTACAACAGCATGAATGGAGCTTTTTGACAGACTGTGATGACATTTTCACAATTATCATAAATCTAGCTTATTTCCATTATTAAAAAATGTAATGTATATTTATGCCACTGTAATTTGGGTTATATTTTCCCAGCATTAAATTATGAAAAACTAATAAACATTGCTGTGATTGTGTTTCTAATATAGCTGTAAAATTGACGTCTTTCTCTCTTCTGACTCTTCTCTCTCCATTTTTTTTTTTTTTTTTTGCTCTTAGAAAGTTGTGGAAATGAAATAGTGGATTTTTTTTCTTTTGCTGTTTTGCCCAGAAATGTGAAAAGGGTCTATTGAGAGTTGATTTTATATAATTAGTATAGAATGACTGGCATTTCAGACACAGTATACCAGCTAAATACCAGCTATTTAATTTATTTTTGCTCTGGAGTGAAACGCTCCAGTGATATAAATTATCTTGAAGTGGCGCTTTATTTTTTAAATTAGTGGATTTGAGTTATATAAGATATATGCATTAAAACATTTTAATGATAGCAAATGATACTTGTAATTTAGGGATGCTAACGATTAATTGATGATTAAAAACAAAACACGTGCAGCAGACACGAGGAAAAATGAAGCAAGGACGCCGTGGTTACGTATTCTATATGTATTAATGTCTTCAAGCCATGCAATGGATTAGGTAGGCTAGCCGTTTTTCAAAACTATTAAAATAATTAACCAAGGGTCCAAAAACCCTCCAAACAAGTGATTTTACAGAACATAAGCACTACTTGTGTAAAACAGTGTCCGATTGGTCTCTACACATCGTCCCTATCCACTATACCACACCCGAGATCCAGTTTCCATTGCTTGTACTTTCAAATGATGTTGGAAAGCACTGCGTCATGATTGCGATGCAGTTGGATCTCGGAAGTCCTATAGCTTTAGCCAAGCAGCATGTCATGTCACTTCCTGATCTACACATTGTCTTATGCTGCTCTAAATAAAGATATGTGATCTACTATGGTTTACTAATGTTTTGCGAAGTTACAAACAAAAACTTGGCGCAAAAGCATCATACACAGCATCATACACATACTTTATAGTTTGGTCTAACTGAAATAAATATGCTTGCTGTATTCTGCTAGTTGTGACCTTTTCGATATACAACAAGTCTATCTGTTATGTACGATGATTTTACAGATCACATTTTTAAAAGCACTTGTTAAGTGATGGTCACATTCCTTATGTTCACTGTAAAGTGAACACCTATTTTGTGTTGGTTAAGCAAGTGGTAATGTGATAACTTTATTCAGGATTTAAGAGATCAAGGTTATTGATTAATTGATCATTAATTTAAACAACGATTGATTATAGAATTTTATGTAAAGTGACATCCCTTTTGTTATTGCTAATTAATTTAACACACATTCACACTTATTTACTTTTTTGGAATGTTACAAGAGCAAAGTATGACTTCTATCAGTGAAATGGACTGAACAGCTAATGCCGATAATGTAAAAAACGGCCAAATATGGGACTGGCTGATAAACAGTCTATCACTAGTAATAATACATAGCAGACCACAAAGCCATGCACTGCAAATATATAGTGGCCAAAACCTGACTGCATGTTCACATCCATTTAATCTCCACACATTTTAAGAGTAGCATGCACATGATTCTTAAAAAAATAGAAATGTTGGCCCGCTCCTGTACTTAGTCGTCCAGAGGCTGATGGGACATCAGTATTTGCCGTGAGTCATACTATAATTAACCCAGTGCAGTCGGTAATTCAGGGATCCCCCTCCCTTTACACTCATCACTTTATTAATAGCTCGCCTTCAGCCTCCAGATATACCCCACTTCCCATGACTCCAGAACAGGTGATACGTCTGCCTTTGCCCTTCCTTCCCATTGCCCCCTGACTCTCAAACTGACATCTGATCAGTCTGACGATGTTGGGACAGACCTCAGGCACCGCTCACTTTGTATGGACTGGCCATCTGTTGACTTGTGTGTGTATTTTGGATTTTCAGATAATCTGGTAAGGCCCGGTTGAGATGGACTGAGGTGCACAGTTATGTTTCACAATGATTTGTTAATCAGTCATGGGTTGTTAGAAACGGTCATCTCCACTCTCTGTGGTACATAGCTTTGCTTTCTCACATGTACACTTTGCTCATTTGCTTCTCTCAGCTTTAGTTACTGAAGTCAAACATATGGTCAGGGCAGAGGCGGCGGTTTGGGACAGCTGCCGTGCAGCGTTGTCGCTGTGCAACTATTCTCGGTTTGTTTGATGTTGTTGGTATTCAGGGGGCATGAGGGTGGGAAATGCATGCTGGTGAGCTGGTGACTGACCAGGGGAGTAGTTTGGACCACCATGGGTTTTTTCCCCACATATATAGACTTTGCAAAGCAGTGCTGCTGTGCCACATTTTGCATAAACATTTACATAGGTGTTTCCATAGCACTCTAATGCATATCCCCATTTGCTTTTCAAAAATATCACAAAGATTGTAAGTGTTTGGTCCTTTTACTGTTTAGAAGAGTGCATTATTCTGATTGTAGCTGAAATGTCAGCAAAACAAGTCATCTGCTTTCTTCGTTATATTTCAAGAAGTGTTAAACCCATCCTTGCTTTTTTCATCAGATTTTTTGTAATATTATGGTTCAATAGAAATAACTGTTCTGTTGTGCTCACATAAGTCATAATGTTCCTAATCACATTTACATTAATACATTTGGCAGAAGCTTTTATCCAAAGTCACTTACAAATGAGGAATACAATAAACATGAGGACTAAACATGAGAAGTGCAGGTAATAAAAATGTTCAGACATTGTTTACTATAGTACAAGCTAGAACAGGGAGATATTAAGGAATAGTGAAAGCATAGAGGAGTTTTTTTTTTCTGCAGGATGCAGTTCAGTTCTGATGAAAGAGATGGGTTTTCAGCTGTTTCTTGAATATTGTCAGGGATTCGAATAATTAGAGGTGAGATTAAAAATAGCTCATATTTAGATGATTTGACAGGTAAGGCTGATGCTTTGGCTGCGTCCGAAAGCTGAAACGAGGCAAGGCACCTCTAAGGGCATTTTTACACCTGGTCACTTCATGCATTTTCTCTGATCGGATATTAGATATGGCATTTGGCATCTGGTTGTTGAAACCACATATGTAAATTTTACTCCTTTCAAAATGTGAAAAAAATAACAATGTGTGAGAGTGTGTTATAGGCTATATGACATGTTGTAGGCATCATATGACAGCACTAATGCAGCACACATCGCTACTGATGATAAACTGAGTCAGCAAGCCGACGCATAAACTGCCACAAATTCAATAGGACAGTTGTGGCCTAATGGTTAGAGAGTTGAGCTGTGTCCGAAATCGTGTACTGTTGAGTAGGTACCACATTTGAATTTAAATTTACTTAATGACCGTTGAAAAAGTATGTTCAATATAGTATGTTCTATATAGTACGAATGCGTGTAGTATGAAAGAATTCGGACGTACTGCATCCACCATGTTGTTACTGTCACATGACCTACCAGCGTCAGTTACGTCCCTTTAACTCCATTCACAAATCCTCTCCCGTGGCCTCATGGGATAGTAAAGTGTCCATCGTATGCACACTTCAGAATCTTACCAGAAGTAGTAAGTCATCCAGGTACTTTTCGCCTACTGTTTTTCAAATACTATGAATTTGTACATGCTACTCTGTTCGCATCCGGTTTTTCACGTACTATATAGTAGAGAAGTATTCGATTTCGGACGCAGCGTTGGACTTGTAACCTGAAGGTCATGCTCTCTTCCACTGTCATAACCCACAACTGAGGTTCCCTTGAGCAAGGCACCTAACCCCCAATCGCTCCCCGGGTGCCGCAGCGAAAATGGCACCCACTGCTCTGGGTGTGTGCTCATGGTGTGTGTGTGTTCAATACTCACTGCTGTGTGTGTGCACTTGTATGGGTGAAATGCAGAGCACAAATTCCAAGTATGTGACACCATACTTGGCTACATGTCCCATCACTTTCTTTCCCTTTTTTCTTCTTTAAGTGAATCTGAAAGCAAGTTGCAGATGGTCAAAACGCAATTATCTTCATTAAAAGTAGTGAGGCTAAATAATCTTAGCAGTGCTGATGCCGCTCTCTCTCCTATTGCGGTCTTTGATCTTGAAATTAGCTGATGATAAAAAAAAATGCAGCTCATATCTATGTGGCCAGGTGTAAATGGAACCGTTTTAACAAATCAGATAGCTTTCCGATCAGTAAAAATGCATAAAGTGACCGGTGTAAAAAGGCCCTAAATCTGATGTTTGTGTAACATCCTGGCTGCATCCGAATATGCATGCTTCCCTACTATATAGTAGGCCAAAAACCAGTGTATTTCCAAATTCACTGTATTCATAAAACAATAGCATGACCTACTACTTCCTGATGTGAAGTCCGTACTTGTTCAAAAAAAGTACTTATTCAGAGTTTGAAAAAAACAAAACAAAAAACAAATGGAGCAGTTAAAAATAAATTCCTTCATAAATGCCCATATTGGTTCTTTTTTTTCCCCTCAAACCTTTATCCCTCTGGAGTCTGAGGCTGATTTGGGGCCCTGGAGAAGTTTTGACATGCCCTGACATTTGTGGGTTTTTTTTAGTTGTTCATAAACATATTAATGTAAAAAGTGTCATTACACTGTATTCAGCACGAATTTGGCTACCATATTATGTGAGCAACATGCATGTACATGTTTGTTTTTTTTGAAGGAATAACGTTTATGCGTGGTTATTGAAAAAACAAACTTAAGTCACTGAAATAAGGCCAAAAAAAATTATATTAAATCTGTGTTCACAAGACTTCTGGGTATTGGAGGTTGTAGACTAGAGTTTTTGCTTCAAAAATGATGTAAAAATTATCCTGCCTACTCATTTATATAAAACAATATATTAATTTAAATTTTGTAAGACACTTTTTTGTCAAGAAGCACAGTATGCATGGAGGCGTGAATCTTCATGAATAATGCTGTGATTCACACCTGAGAAGACAAAAGATTTGCATAATGAACTGTAATGACCTGCATAATAACGAGCTCTTTCAGTCAGGTAGGCTGTGAAAAAACCTTCTGTGATCATGTCTCAAGCTCATCATGGTGTATATCAAACAGACAGAAAAAACAGCAATACTGTGAAGTATTACAATTTAAAATATTGGTATTCTATTATATACTTTAAAATATAATGTATTTCTGTGATGCAAAGTGTCTGAACATTCATGTTACCTCTATGGCATTTCATATAGCCTTTTGGCTTAAAAGCATGCACATTTGGAGAAATATTGATGGATTCTCATATGTTTATGTCAATTTTCTATACAGAGGAGTAATATTTATTCATTATTTATTGTCATCACTATGAGCGCTGGATACTGTGTTTTCAATTCATACTTGCAGCCGGAGGGCGCTCTGTACACCTTTAGTCCACAAATTACTCTAAAGAAGAACAGGCCATGTGACATTCCAGGAACTAACAAAGGCTTCCAGAGATCGCTAACGCTAACCATGGCGATATCATGCAGATAAACACTTCTGAAGACAATAAATACATGATTGCGACAATGTATACATGTATTGCCTCAGAATTTGCGTCTGAATAGCGCTCGCTCCGTGGGCGTGGCCGCATTAGCGGATAATGAGCTGAATCACGGGCGTTTGACATGGCTCTGTTTTCATACAGATTACATAAACAGAATATTTGTTTTCGATTTGACTTACACGATTTAAAACCTGACATTTCAACGTTTCTTTTGACATAAGCCTAATTTTTTTGTGATTAGTATTCACTAAGTTACAGTTAATTTTCTGAGAACTATCAGATTGGACTTCGTTCAGAGGGAGACGACAGATTACGCATCATGTTAGTTTTCTTTATTTTGCAAAAAGCACAACATTTTGTTTTTACTCTGAGTGTACACAAATAAAAGAAGATATTCTATAGTTTCAATTGATATATTACTTATGTCTCTATGACAAAAAATGACGGAGCTGCAATGTGAAAAAAATCCTGCAAAACGCGCCGACACGTTACCCGACTCCAGAGAGTTAAATGGTGCTGTACCTTCTTGCATATAACACTGTTTGTTTAGCTATTAACTGACCAGGCCAGGCTGCTTTCTGTTTTATACATACATGCATGATGCATGATGAGGAGCTGTACAATGCATTTTTAAGCAAAGTCCTGCAGAAGCTGTTGAGGAATTCTTGGAAGAAATCACCAAGGCTGGTATTCATTTTCTCTTGTTGATCAGTATGAGTCTTTGCAATCCAGAGCCCAAGGTTAAAATGTCTCTTAGTAATTTAGATTTATGTTATTCTCCAAAGAAAACTCACAGCTTGCAGAAGCGAACACTACCAGCTTGCTACTTGAATTAGATGTAGTATTTCTTACCCTCAGAACTTTGAGGGCAGCAGAGTGGAAAGAACTCAAGTTATCACAGATTTGATTTCATTCAATAGGATTATAGTCAGATGTTGATGCTTGGCTCCAGAGCATACTTGGCCTGAGGAGTACCCCGTCCTATCCTCATAACTGGCTTCCTCTGAAACAAACCACACTCCCACGTCCAGGCTTGATGCAGGTCACAAGCCTCATGAATTTGGCAAGATGCGCCAACTCTGTGCCGGGAGGAGTCGATTAACATGACTGCCCCCTTCTGCTTCTCAGTTTCATTTTCTTCTACTTCATATGTGGTTAATGTACAAAAGAAGAGTATTCTTCAAACAACCAGCGATGGTGTGCCTAGGTCCTCATCATTTGTGATATCAAAATGTGCCCAAAACAGGGCGCTCTGTCGGCAGCATAAACTTTATCATCTCTCCTGCTCTCCGCAGAATTGTGCTCATTTTCTCAAGGCCTGTTCTTGTGTCATTCAGCCTTGTTTGTTCTTCCATCATCCAGGGAATCCAGAGGGACCCATGGCTCAGGTTGTATTATGTCTGCACGTCTAGGTGAAAAACAAGAAAGGACCACTGTGTTTGCCATCTTGTGAGAGCCTATTAGTTGAGCCCTTGTGTTATTGTGAAAATTAATACATTTTCTTTTGAGAGACCCTTGAATTCTGAGTAGAACTCTCCTTAAGGGCCAGTAAGGGGTAGGGTTGTGCCAGTAGACGATAGTATTGTGTATCGACGATGGTCAGACATATCGCTCAGGGCTGATGCCTTTGACGATATCAAGACGATAATGGCTTGTTTTCCCATTAAGCTTTATTATTATTATTATTATTATTATTATTAGTAGTAGTAGTAGTAGTAGTAGTAGTAGTATTACTATTATAGGGCTATTATTATTATTATTATTATTATTATTAGTATTAGTATTATTATTATTATTAAATTAACGTTAGGGCCTACAATTCATTTGCCTTGCCTAATTTTATAATGACATTATGTAGGCTACATAACCACACTTGCGACGCACACGTATGAGGATTGAGGACTCCTATGTAAATGTTAAAACTACAAAACTATTGCACATCAAAATTGAATTAAAGGTGATCTATTCACAAATTGTCAATAGTGCTTGTCAATAGTGCTATAAAAGACACGCATCATTCTTGTTTAAGCCAAGATGAAAACGGCATTGCTGTTTGTCAGCATTTTTTTGTTTCCATATTTACATAATATTTAATGACACTTTAACACTACAGTTACAAATTATTATTCTTAATAATATCACTAAAATGATACCTATAGGCTTAGCTAACAGTCTTTAGGTCCGAACAAGGGAAATCAGTCATCTGTGTAAATCAAAAGCAGCTTCAAACAACGCCTTAAAAACGTAGTTTAACAAGAAATATTGATTCTTCTCATTTTTCACTGTCATTAATGTATGGTCCATGAGAAATAGCCTATAAGAGAAATATTAAGGTAGTATATTAGGATCTAGGACATAGAATACGTTATCAGCACTGAGGTAGATTCATCTCGTCATCTGAGAATGCGTTTAGTGCAGCGACAGATGCCAAAAGTTTTGCTTTCACTTTAACTATCCGTTTAAAGTCATAAACCGATCGACACAGCTAGATTTTTGCCCCTTACCTCAATTTCTCCTGGCATGTAAGAACATTACCTTTCGTTCTTTGGGCTTATTGAAGTGCGCATATATGTGATAGGCTGTATGACATGAAAGCGCATCCAGACAGAGCGAGCTTTTCACGCGGTAGCAAACTCCGACTCTTTCTTAAAATGTATTCTCATCTCGTGCAGAAATACAGTCAAAATGCTGCATACGTAACGGCATGAGAGGATAATATGGGTCTGTGAGTTTCTTGCTTGCATTGGAATACTCTT
Organism: Ctenopharyngodon idella; assembly: GCF_019924925.1. Lineage (NCBI taxonomy): Eukaryota > Metazoa > Chordata > Actinopteri > Cypriniformes > Xenocyprididae > Ctenopharyngodon > Ctenopharyngodon idella. The sequence goes on along the minus strand of NC_067230.1, from coordinate 9,263,922 downwards.
CGGTTTTTAATAGGCCTACTTTATTGTTTAGGCCTACATCACAAGACGTAATAAATGGAATACTCGGAGTCAGCTACGAATGATTAGACTATTTTTACCTCACTACCAGGAAATAACCTGATTTATTAATAAACACTCCATCTTTGCTTGCAAAATGATAGTTTCTCAATTTCCATGATTATAATGAGTATAATAAATAATTAAATAAACGACTAAAGACTCCCCCACCCCCTTCTGCACGATAATATCATGTATTGCCAATCGAACAGGCTGACGATTGGTCGATATGAAAATTGAGCATATTGCCCAACACTAGTAAGAGGATTTTGTAACTCCAGGAACAGAAAAACATATAGCAGCCTCTAATGGCAGTTGTAATAAGCATCATTACCACTAATGCTTCTAATGCTTGTGCATAATTTTGTTTCTCTTTTCACAGCGTGTGCCCCTCTTCTCCCATACATGACAGTGTAACTTGTTATAAAGGTCCATAGATGGAGCATGAGGTTAAACTCTCGGTGTGACTCACCAGATGCGACACGATTTCAGAAGTCAAGCTTCTGTCTTGTTCAGTATTTTGTTCTATCTAGCCGTGAACGTGTAAACAACAGTACGTTTTGTCACCACTAGGGTTTCTGGGGCCCCTGAACTGTTGATTGCCACAGCCTCCCATCAGATAAAATCTCGCTCCTGGCCCCTTCGTCAGAAAGTGCAGGGCCCTTAGAATCATCCTAAACTTTCTCCTCTTACAGCGCTTCTATTTGTCAGTCACTTGGTTTAAATTTTGCAGCATTAAAGCAGGTAGCCTTTCTAATGCTAAAATATCACTTAGGGCCACAATTTTAGATGCACTTGGCCGAAGACCGAAACCGAAAATGACTTCATTTCTTATTTGAAATTAGTTTTTTTGTATAATTGTATTATTATTAGACTTTTTAAAAAATTCAATAATTTATCTCAGTGGTTCCCAAACTGGGGTACGCGTACCCCTGGGGGTACGTGAGGTGACAGGGGGTACGCGAACAAAATGCTGAGTTTTGACGTTTATTTAATTCTTCCCCGTCTTAAAATAACATTAAAACAGAACATGTATTTCTAACAGGCACAATGCCGTAAGTACATGACATCCAATCAAAATACCACATCTTTTATGGTCAAAACTGACTGCATCCATTTCCACATAAGCAGCGTGCATACGGGTGCAAATAGGTTGCGTGCAGAGTCTGCTGCGCCTTAGCAAATCGCGCTACATTACTGCCGTTCTCAACAATGTACCTGTAGATTTAGCCTTTACAAACATGAAGAACAAATAGGCTGGCACAGATGCATAAAGATCCATTTAAGATTCAAACTCTTGATTCAAAACATACATTTTGTGAGTTTTTGTTTTTAATGTTGATAATATTATACGAGCAAGAATGCAAATCCGAATATCCACACGATTGCTAATGTGACATTGATTTTATACAACAGTTCAACAACCAAAAGGGTAATATTAAGTAATGTTCCTCACAGTATTGTCAGTATTTGCTCTATTTTGCAACGAAATAATAGTTCCAACGAAAGCTACAGCAAAACTACAACACAAATCGTTCGTGAAAGTCATTGATTCAATGATTCATTCATAAATACAGCCACTTGCTTCGTTACTGAATGAACGAATGACTCGATGACTCACGCATTAAGACTTACCGCCACCTACTGGCGGTTTTAGTATTTAAAAGAATCACTTTTCACGTTTTTATCATCATTGCATATTTCTCTATTGATTTCTTTTTTTTTTTCTTTTTTTTTTTTTTAACATTATTAATGTTGTAAAGGTATTTATAAGGATAAAAAAATGCACTGGAAAGTCAATTTAGGGTGCAAATATTGTCCCTTAATGGAAAAGGCGCAGTCTGTGGAAAAGAGGAGGTACGCAGAAGGATGGTAAATGCCTCAGGGGGTACTCCACTCTAAAAAGTTTGGTAACCACTGATTTAACTGAATCTGAATTTAAAAAATACAAGCCAATAAAATAAAGTAACCACACTTTTATTTAAAGTAACACAAAAATTTGACAGAAAATAGGCCTGTATTAAAATAATGTTATATATCAATATATTATTCTTTCAGTTCTATTCGACAGAATCCGATTTAACATTTATTTTTTTGACCAATTATCAAAGTATAGTCCTACAATCATCAGAGCATGTGAGCAGATAGCAGGGAGTGATCAGTGAATGAGAGGGTAGCGTCATTTTACCAGCGTTGCTCAACACTGCTATACCACACCATGTTACAGTACAGTAAGGGATATTGCAAACAGAAACGAAAACGTCCAGAGAAATTTCATGTCAGCACATTATTTGAGCAGACTTTGCTTTTCCGGTGAGCGTGAGTGGTATATGAGTGGAGTGTTTGGGCCGTGAGGGACTGAGCAGAGAGTGCACACACGGAGCGGAACATTGGACAGAGCATGCAGCGCACATGGAGCAGAGTTTAGCGCACACAGAAAGCCATCAGTCTCTTTGAAGTTGTGCATCTTTGGAAGCAGAGCTGCTCGCAAATTTACAAAACATGTTGCGTGAGAGTGAAACCTGATCGTTCGACATGGAGGGCCGGGGTAGTATATTTTTGGCTTAAATTTTTGGCCTTTTTTCTCTTTCGGCCAAAAACCTAAAATGCCATTTTCGGCTGATAATTTTAGGCAGCCAAAATTTCGGTGCATCTCTGGTCATTATAGATGATTATTAGAACAATAATAACAGATGTTTGATATTTAATTTTCTGAATTTCGTCTTTTACATTTTACAGTACAGTTGAAAAGTTTGGGGTCATTAAGTTTTTTTTTTTTGAAAGTTAACATTTAATAATAGTAAGCAATACTGTAACAAATCGTCACTTAGACTGGGATCCATTTGCATGCTTTATTAAACAGAGTGGTCGTACAGGCAGGGTCAGACAGGAGCGAACAGGAATAACAGAGGCAGGCAATAACGTAGTCAAATAACAGGCAAAGGGTCAAGACAGGCAGATATCACTCACAGAACAGTAATCAGGCAAGGATCAAAGGGCAGGCAGCAAGGGTAGAGAAACAGAGTCAGACGTAGTCGGCAATAAGTGCAAGTGTATGCGTGTGTGTTAGTATTCCGGTGATGGACGAGACCAGTGGTGGATGCATCCACCTCGACGACGAACGGGAGAGAGGGGTCTGGATGGTGGAGAATGGGAGCCGAGGTGAAGCGCTCCTTGAGGTCTTGGAAGGCATTAATGGCTGGTGGAGACCACTTGAGTCGATTTTGCCCCTTCACCATGCTAGTAAGCGGGCAGGCTATGGTACTGAAATTTCGGATGAACCGGCGGTAGAAGTTGGCGAACCCTAGAAAACGTTGTAGCTCCTTGAGAGTATTGGGACATGGCCAGTTCAGGATGGCGGTAACTTTCTTCTCGTCCATGGCGATGCCCTCTGGGCTGATGACGTAGCCGAGGAATGCCGAGGAATGACGTGGATGTCTTGTGGAACTCACACTTCTCCGCCTTGGCGTAGAGTTGATACTGGATTAGCCTCTGAAGAACCGGTCTGACCTGAGTGATATGATCCTCCATGTTATCTGAATAAATCAGAATGTCATCAATGTAAACGATCACAAATTTGTTTAACATGTCTCTGAATACGTCGTTGATAAAGGCCTGAAAAACGGACAGACTATTGACCAGCCCGAAGGGCATAACAAGATATTCGTAGTGCCCAGTAGCCGTCGAGAATGCGGTTTTCCACTCGTCTCCCTCTCTTATGTGGCTTAGGTTATATGCGCTGCGGAGATCAAGCTTGGTGAAGTACCTGGCTGTGCAAAGTTGTTCCAGAGCAGTGGGGACCAATGGCAGTGGGTAGCGGAATTTAACTGTGATCTCTTTAAGACCCCGGTAGTCGATGCAAGGGCGGAGACCCCCGTCCTTCTTCCCCACGAAGAAGAAACCAGCAGATGCAGGTGAGGTAGATGGTCGAATGAATCCCTTGGCCAGTTCCTCCTCGATGTACTTCATAGATTCTGATTCAGGTTGGGATAACGGGAAGATACGGCCCTTGGGTGGTGTTGATCCTGGAATTAGATCGATGGCACAGTCATGAGGGCGGTGAGGTGGTAATTGAGATGCACATACCTTGCTGAAGGCTACCGCCAGGTCTTGGTATTCGATGGGCAGATGTAAATCAGAGGGAGTTTCCGTGGCGGGTTCGGTGGCCTGGATAGTTCTGACACATAAGGGAGGTGATTGAGGCAGACACTTGGTTAGGCAGTGCTTGTTCCAGTGAATGATTTGACCCTCTCTCCAGCAGATGTGTGGGTTATGAGTGCGGAGCCACGGTAACAACAGAATGATTGAAGAGGTGGACGTAGGCAGAACATGGAAAAGTTCGGTGTGAAAAATGCCAATCTGCATGGTTAGGGGTTGTGTAATGGTGTTAATGCTTCCTGAGCCCAGAGGGCGTCCATCTATGGCTTCCACTGTGAGAGAAGAGAGACATTCAATTACTGGGATTTTCTGCTGATCAACAAAGCTTTGGGATATGAAGTTTCCCGCAGCCCCGGAATCCAGTAACGCAGAGGTCCCCAGAGGGACGCCTTTTAACAACAGTTTGATGGGGACAGACACACACATGGCTGGTGAGTAATAGGGTTTAGGATCACTCACCGAACGTGGGGTTTCAGGGCGGGAACACACCGGGCAATTGTTCCTCACATGGCCCGGACCGCCACAGTACAGACACAGACGATGAGCTATACGGCGACCTCTCTCCTCCTCAGACAGACGGTATGCGTTGATTTGCTCGGGTTCATTGGACTCAAAGTCAGCCGCTGGAGGAGCATGGGTGCTGCGTCTGGTACCTGCTTTACGAGCACGAATGAGGTTATCGACATGAATGGCGAGTTCGACAAACTGGTCCAGACTTTTCCCTTCATCTCGGCAGGCGAGTTCAGTTTGTAATTCTTGCGACAGTCCTCTTCTGAAACAAACTTTGAGCGTGTCACTCACCCAGTTGGTCTGTGCAGCAAGCGTACGGAAAGCCAAAGCATACTCAGCCGCTGTTCTCCGTCCTTGAGTGAGTTCTAATAGGCGATCGCCGGCCCCCTTGCCATCACCGGGATGATCGAACACCTCCCTGAATCTCTGTAAGAAGATCTCATACGAAGGGAAAGCAGATCCATCATCACCCCATACTGCTGTAATCCAGTCTAGCGCTCTCCCCGTAAACAATGAACAAATTAGAGCGATCTTACCGGCATCAGTACGAAACATGGCAGGCTGCTGATTGATGAAGAGCGAACACTGGAGGATGAATCCCTTGCACTTTGCTGGGTCGCCGTTGAACTTCTCAGGCAGAGAGAGGCGGGGATTAGTTGGTGGCGGCGTCTCAACCGCGTGTGTAATGGCGGCCGCGGCGGGCGGTGAAGACGCTGCGGGAGAGTGGAGCTGCAAGCCCTGGAGTGCTTTCACCAGCTCTTCCGTGAGGCTAGTGAGACGGTTGAGCTGGTGCTGGTGAGTGGCCAGCTGACTGGCCTGAGCAGACATGGTGGCACACAGGTGAGAGAAAGCAGCTGGATCTGGAGTTGGCGAAGTCTTCTGTAACAAATCGTCACTTAGACTGGGATCCATTTGCATGCTTTATTAAACAGTGGTCGTACAGGCAGGGTCAGACAGGAGTGAACAGGAATAACAGAGGCAGGCAATAACGTGGTCAAATAACAGGCAAAGGGTCAGGACAGGCAGATATCACTCACAGAACAGTAATCAGGCAAGGATCAAAGGGCAGGCAGCAAGGGTAGAGAAACAGAGTCAGACGTAGTCGGCAACAGGCAATAAGACGGTATAAACGCTCAGTAATGTTCACCAAGGCAAAATAAGACTTTGCGGTGCACTGAGGTGAGTGGCAGTCTTTTATAGTCCGGGTTATGGGTTACAGCTGGTGCCGTAATCAGTCCAAGGTACGGGCTTGTGGGAAATGTAGTGCACGTGTATGCGTGTGTGTTAGTATTCCGGTGATGGCTCCCTCCGATGGCCAGAGGAGGGAACCACGGAGTCCGTCACTGTGACAAATACTAAGAAATGTATTCAACATTGATAATAACAAAAGGTGTTTTTTTTTTTTTTTTTTTTTTTTTTTTTTTTTTTTTTTTTTGAGCACCAAATTATCATTTTAGAATGGAATTATGTGACATAATATGGATCATAAGACTTTAAAGACTGGAGTAATGACCTGAAAATTTAGCTTTGCCATCACATGAATAAATTACATTTTGAAATATATTTAAATAGAAAAGTTATTTTTTAATTGTAATAATATTTCACAATATTACTGTTTTTACAGTGTTTAAAAAAAAAAAAAAAAATGCAGCCTTGGTAAAATGAAAATAATTAGCTTTTAGAATTTTAATATTGGCGCATTCCTAATCTCATTGGACTGAAGTGCCACTCCTCGTGCATATTAATTATCAAACATGGATGAGGAGAGTCTGATTTTGGATGTTGAGAAACGTTGGATAATATATGACAAATCACTGAATTTCCACAAGGAAAACTATTAAAAGTATTACGCTTGATAAGCATCAGGAAAAACATTGATTGTGTCTCATCATGCAGCATTTTGGACAGACAAATTGCTTGTCGCTGGAATCTTATTGTGTTGCTTCTGGTTAGGACGTGGTGTTAGACTGTGAAACAAATTCTTTTCTCAGTTTTACTGGCAGAGCAGAGTTCAGCGTTGGAAGAAACAGTTGGCGCCTTTGCCTTGTTTGCACCTGTATGCAATCCATCTCACCCCTCCAACTACATCTCTACCCCTAGGCCTTTTGGCTGGCTAAATTATATTTTTTTTTTTTCTCTTCCATGTTTGATTTGTGTCTTTATTCTTTCTTGCACTCCTGTGGCATGATATCTCCTACTACCCACGCTCTGCTAATGGTGGGTTTAATTGCTTTCTACCGACCTGGTTGTTTACACAAAGATTTGGTACGCCGCTCTATATCTGTACTCGACGCCTCAATGAATTCAGCATGTTGCTCATGAAATGACAAGAACGCAAAACAGCTCACTCTCTTCCTCAACACTCTCTGCATTCTGAAGCTTTTGATGTATAACTGTGCGTGCTTGCTTGCTTGCTTGCTTGCTTTTTTGTTTTTGTCCTCCTCAACCAACCAATACCCCCCCCCCCCCCCCCCCTCCTGTTTTCCATTGCTTCCGTCTTTTAGGCGAGCTATGAGAGATTCTGAGATTGTGTAAGGGATTTCCTACTTCCCTTGGGTCACATGACTGCAGATAGGGTGTGGCCTTTTTAAGGCAGCCAAGCTGTTTGTGTCAGTGAGTCAGTGTTTATGCCAACCCCACCATCCCAGCACACACACATTCTCACAGTATGGACTCAGAAAGAGATGGGTGTGGCTATACCTCCCACCTGATCCAGTCTATATAAAGAGGACGTTGTCCATTTCAAGTGAAGGGACAGTAAAAAAAAAAAAAATGCAAGTGCTACTGGCCAATGCAATACTTGCTAGGGCTTCTGAGTGTTTTTAACATGCTACTATGCATTTGCTGGGGTGCTCTGATTGGCTGCTAGGGCACTGGTAGCTTGTTGCAAGGGTATTCTTGGTGTTTGTTTGGTGGCTGCATCTCCCTTACAGTGGGGGCATGCATCTTTCAACTGTCACATTAAAGAACATGGATGTAAGTTTGATAATTCTAGGTATGCACAATTGTGCACAATATCAGTTATATTAGACTTTATTTATCAGTATATCGGTAGTTGATTTTTGGATATTTAGGTTTGCATGCGCTCTTTTTTTTTTATTTTTTTTTTTTATAACTTTTACCTAGAATACCTTTGCCATCCTTTGCCAACACTCACTTAATAGTATAGAATTTAATATTTATAATTTACTGTTCAAAAGTTTGGGCTTTGTAAGATTTTATATTTTTGAAAGAAATATCTTATGCTCACTAAGACTGCTTTTATTTGATTGTAATTGTAATTGCACAATATTATTACAATGATTAAAAAAAACTGTTTTCCATTTTAATGTTTTGAAATGTTATTTCTGTGATGGCAAAGCTGAATTGATCAATTTAATGCATCCATGCTAAATGTATTAGATTATATAATATGATGTTTTTGTACATATGGTATATATAGTGCATCCTGTTTACAGTAATCAATTACTTTGTAATCTGTTAGACCAACACCTGTGTGAGATGGGTTACAGGCCGAAGCTTAATACTTTAAGGCCGTATGTCCAAAAAAAAGAGTTTTTTTTTTTTTTTTTTTTTTTTTTTTTTTTCCCAGTGGCTAGCATACTTTTCCAGTTGTTTTCAATGTGAGCTCAGCGTTTTTAACCGGTCACCTCACGTTGAAGAATGTTCAACTTTGAGTAAAACGCTGCGCTCATCACTGTCACTTTTTAGCCAGCCGTCCAATCAGAGTGGAGGAGGGGCGGGACAAATACAACACCGATCAACTGTCAAACATTCTTGCTGTACAATGACTTCAACAAGCAGAGAATGGAACAAAATGGATGAGAAATTAATATTGCTGGTCTCCGAACATACATAGCAAGTACTCTACATTGTGCCGACATTTTTAGTCTGAAACAAATTATCTGCGAAATCAGTTACGAGTAACAGTGCCGCGGATATTCCGTATCATAGCAACAAAGCGTCTCGACTAAAAAAAAAATGCTGCGATGCTCAAGCGCTCACAGATTTAAGCGTGTTTTCAGTAGAGCGTCTAGTGTTTTCAGCTGGCTAAAAATTCTTTGGTGGACACGTGGTCTAAGGTTAGAAGTTTGCGCAAGGTTCACCTGAAGCTTTTTAATGTGAGGCCTGTTTGTTGAATGTGCAACTTCATTTAGCAAAAAATACATTCCAGTTTCACAGGGAATGTGGTTGTGTTCATTTACTAACAGTGCTTTGGGGAAGAAAAAAAAAAAAACGCTGTTTGTTGTTTTAACAGCAACTTACTACATTAATTCAGTAAAAACAATTCAGTAAAGACTGTGCAATGCCACACCGACTTAATGCCATGTCGCAACTTAGTGGTGGGTTGCTTCCTCAGTTTTGTGTGTGAGCGTGAGTCGGCTGGATTGGTGCAGAGCGAGCAGCTGGGTCCAGGGCTCCGCATTCTGCCGCTTTAGTATGCAAGGCAGGTGTGGCTGCAGTCAGAGGGAGGGTGGGCACAGGCCGACGCCTCAACACACAGACACAGTGTTTTGCTCCTGGCCGCATCCAATTACACGCCCCCTGTTACACACACACACACACACACACACAAACGCAACCAAGCACAATCATTTTCTACGCTTTTTTCTTTCCCTTTCTATATGGCTCATCTGTCTGTTCGGCATGCCTTCCTTTCCATCTCAAATTCTGCTGTCTTCCCCTCGGTCTTGCCATTGTTTTCCAGCCATGCCTTCTAAAAAAAAAAAAAAAAAAATAATCCTTGTCCACATCCACTATCATCCCTTTTTCCGATCAACCCTCCTTGTCATCCATTTTAGCCACAGCTTATTTGTTTCTCACTCTCCCTGTCAGGGATCTAGGGGCAGCTGATGAATGAAAAGCTGAAATTTAGGAGCTGAGGGAAGCAAAGATGGATGACCTGTCTGTCCAGCAATGCACAGCCCTTGTTGAAAAGGGAAAGAGGGACAATATCCACCAGTTAGGTACTATTGACTGGTCAGCACTCCCTTTAGAGGGTTAAAAATGACTAACTATGTACTCAGTGCTGGGCATCTGTTGCTTTTCCAACATTACGAAATGAGAGTTCACAAGTTCCTGCCGTGGTTTGTTTATTTGCGCACCATTTGTCTCACTCTCCCCAGGGAGCTGCTGGTTGTCTGTGAGCCCTCCAAGCCATTTCCATGATCCAAATGGATGTTTTCGCATATTACAGATGAAGCCGATGCTCAAAAATAAACCGTCCTCTTTTTAGCATACTTCCTGTAAACGGCTTCCCCTCTGCCTCACCTGAATTGAACTTCATCCTTTCAGGGGTAATTTAATAGCTGCCTCCATCCGGTTCTCCACCTTTAATTATTGGGAGTGCATCAGACTGTTTGATTCACCCCTCTGGCTTTGATGGCTTGCGCTGGCCTACTTTGCTTCGTTGCATCTCCCTGTAGCCATATATAGGTAAAAAAAAAATAGTTGAGACTTCCGCCCGTATCTCTACCACACGATTTTGATAGGTGAATTAGGTAGCTGCCTAATTTGATTCACTTTCTGATTAAAGGCAGATAAAACTACCACACTCAGTCTAAAACGATAAAGCAGCATTATTGGGTTTTTGTTAATGGCTGACAGACTGCACTTGGCAGACATTTCAGCACTGAATGAGCATTATTGTAATTTTTAGACACTGACAGCATGAAGCGGCTTTGTCTGCAGGGAACTGAGATGTTTTCTCTTCTTTTAGATGTGCACTAACTTGCATGTTTTACTCTGAAACTTTTGAGATACAATGTAGACTGATGAGTCACTCTAATAAAAACCCGACGGAGACAGTGAGAGGGTGGAGAGAGGAAAGAAAGAAAGACTGAAGAAAGTAAGATGTGGCGAGGCAGCACTGGGTTTGTGGTGTTGCAGAGCCCCAGCGGAGTGGAGGCGGATATGGGGCCTAAAGGCCTGCACTGGCACCACTGCTGCAGGACAGCGGAGGAAACAGATGTGGCCCTGATTTACATCTGCTGCCTACCAGTGACTGCTCATACGCTTTAATCTCACAGCAATGCCTCACTCTTACAGTATTTCCTTCCTCCCTCCCTTACTTTGGCATCTTCCGCTCACCCAGATGTCCCCGCCCACTTTTGCACTCCCCCGGTGTCTTGCGGCCCCTCTCCATCACCACCGCAACCGCTCCCCACCCTCCATCCTCTCCAGCTTGATACACACGTTCAGTCATAGTGATACAGCCCGAGCTCAGATTCTTTAATCCTCTCAGTGTCTTACCATCCTCTTCACGCTCACACTGGAATGTGGAGTGTGAACTACTTAGTGCACCCTCTTCTCCATTTACACAGCCACACTCTTCCGCCACCGCTGAGATTTTAAGCAGACGCCGACCTCACTTTTTACTTAACCACGTGTCTGGTGACTGCTACAGGATATAAATGCATTTATGTTGAGCATCACTACCCAAATGCACTTTAAAATCCATTTTGACTTTGTGTGCGCTACAATTTACTGATTAACTTTCTATAGGCTATAACTTTTTGTAGTAAATGTGGATCACAGCAAAAGGACCTCCAGGCCACTGTGTCATCTTGCCAGAACACCATTCTGCTTTGCAATCATGTTTACAGCTTCATATGAGGTCATGGAGACTGCTGTCATGGTGAAGGTATACATAAAGACCCATTTGTAGGAAGTGAAGACACCCAACTCCTCCCTTGACATGTCATTGGTGTCTGTTTTTGAAGTCAGGCTTTCTCTGTTGGTTTTTTAAGCATCTTTTATTGTATAGTTTGTGCCAGTGTATATTGATGAAAATGAGAAGGCCATGTAGGGATTTGTGTTGTACTGGAATTTCTAACTTCGATACGATACCTTGTGTAGTGATTTTTACTCCATTCACTGGTGACGTAGTGGTTTTTGATCACGTGTCACTTAAGGTGTGGTTTTGAGTGTATCAGATGACCCCTCCCCCCTTTTGTAATACGGGGCACCAGTTAAAAATACTATCTTAACAATTTAAGAACACTCCAAAAGAGCTGTTCAATAATTCAGAATTAACATAAACTGGAGGGAGTCGGTCAACTGATTTATCTGAAGGATTTGCGAGAGTCTGACCAACTAGTAGAGTCTTTGATCATCAACACAAGGAAGACACAGTTATAATAAAATCAATGAAATTTATTAACAATAGACATGCAAGAGTAAATACCACAACGATTAATAATGAAATAATGAATATGCACTTCTAAAAGATAGTAAAATAATAATCAAAGGAGAATACTAAATTAAATCAAAGAAACAAATAAATGAAGTGAGCACAGAATGGATAAATGCAATGCTGTTGAACTGAATGTAGAATGGAAGAGAACTGTATGGGAATGCTTCTTATGGAAGCCACCTAATGGCTCTGGTAAAATGGTGATAAATAATTGCTTATTTATCATTCAACAAATAATATCCCTATTATTTGTAACAAGCTGACCTCAAGTAACTGTTATCTAAACAGGTTAGAAAACATATGCTGCATGTATAAACTAATGCCAAGGTCTCTAGAAAGAGGTTTGGTAAGTTTATATTTACGTTCCACACAGTCGGGTGATCAATCCGGTAGCAGAGACGTCTTCCACTGATGATGCAGGCTGCGTGCAGTGGGAGGGCGCGGAGTTGCGATCCAGTAGTCGTGCCACGCTGGGCTGGAGGATGCTGAATTTCGGTTGCGCCAAGAGGGTCCTTTAGGATGGACTGGGCAGCTGGGTCAGATGAATCTTCACAGGTTCCTTTGCAGGCTGGCTGCGTCGTTGAGGAGCCGTGTGGTACAGGCAATGTCTGCCAATGCAGAGGTCCTTTACGAACTGGGCTGCGCTGCTGTAGGAGCCGTAAGGGTCAGATGAAGTCCCTCAATGCTGGGGCCCTTTTTGCAGCTAGAGTGCAGCTGAAAGCAATGTAAAAGGTTTTGCTCGCGAGAGCTTCACCTTAACCGTCTTGTAGTCTTTTTCCTCATCAGGTCAGAAACTCAGGATGTGGGGTGTCTGTTAATGTCTCCTTCCCCGTCAAGCTGGAAACGCAGAACAAGGGTGTGTCTACCCGGGGGACATATTTATCCCTTTCTAATGAGGAGGAGATTGAAATGTGGCGCCTTGCTGATCCTGGAGTGTGATTGGCCACTGTTATCTGAAGCAACCCCGGTGTTGCCCACCCTAGTGTGGAACTCATTTGCATAGCATAAAGTACAGTGTTAAAATAGTGTCTTTAACATTTTACCCATGCATTATTTCTTTACCAAACCTCTTTCAAATTATTAAAGGCATCGTAGGGAACAGATAGACACCAAACACAATATGAAATGATTAAATCATCGTCCATGCATTTGTTTATCTGTTAACAGGACTGTCCCATGACCTGTTGTTTTAACAGTCAGTGACCATTAACATAAACTGTGCTTTGCGTGAAGACGGAGTGGATGTGATGCAGTTTCAATCAAATTAAGGCCTCCAAACATGGGTATGAATGGATTTAGATAGATCTCTGTGGCCTCTCTTTATTTCAGTCACTGCTGCTATATCCAGGGGGTCCTGAAGGAATTTATATGGCAGTCCTTGCCTAAATCTTAGGAATGAGTTTGGTGGTTAGAGTCAATGTGTCGTCCAATGAGAAGTTCTCTCCTTGGTTTTGGTGGGTGCAGAAGGTTCCCCTTCCTGCTCTGGAAGAGGTGTCTGGTAGTTGTCCTAACATCTTATCTGATGTTGCTAAACATTTATTTATGTTAATTCACCAAAGATCCAATCACAGTGTGGCACATCTTCTTACACACCAGCAGTTAGAGAGGGGCCCTGTCGTAAACTGGTCCCTGGAATGCCATCTTAACTGTTGTTCACAACACTTGAAAAAAAATATTGATATTCAATACTATTTTCAATACCACGGGGGAAACACTGCCATGTATACTTCCATATAGATATTTTTATCTCATAATATTTTGTCTATCCATTGAAATTCAAGTCAATCAGTGTTTTCAGGATGTGATGACTTGTCGGTGTCTTGTTTATGCATGAGACTGCATGTCCTGATCCTATGAGAAAATGCCTCCCTTAATTATTCATGAAAGCACACGTTGATGGGCTTTTTAAACCGTGAGATTGCAAACAGTAAGTGGGAGATGCATTTAAGGATTAGTTCACTATAAAATGAAAATTACCCCAAGCTTTACTTACCCTCAAGCCATCCTAGGTGTGTATGACTCTCTTCTTTCTGATGAACACATTCGGCGTTATATTAATAAATATCCTGACACATCTAAGCTTTATAATGGCAGTGAACAGGACCAATGAGTATGAAGCTGAAGAAAGTGCATCCATCCAAAGCAAAACGTACTCCACATGGCTCCGGGGGGTTAATAAAGGCCTTCTGAAGTGAAGTGAAGCGATGCGTTTGTGTAAGAAAAATATACATATTTAACAAGTTATAAATAAAATATCTAGCTTCTGCCAGACCGCCTTCTGTATTCAACTTAAGAAGAAAGCGTAACTGAGGTCACGTCAGTTAAGCTTTTTTAGTAAGTTGAATAGGGAAGGCGTAGGACATAGCATTAGCATTTTGAACTGCGAGAGGCATTACGCTTTCTTCGTAAATTGAATACACATACACATACTGAAATACTATATATTTTTTTTATTAGTTTTAGGAAACGGTAACACAACTGATTCAAACCAATAATTCATCTTTTTGATCTATTCATTAAAGGAGCCTGCTCATAAAGTCATTCATTTTGTGAATCAGCCTACACAGGTCACACTGTATGTTTTTAAATCACTAAAAAAATGGCTCATTAAAGTCATTTGCTTGAGAATTAGACCACTCTGGCTGTATTGTATGATTAGTTTTGCATGCAGCCTGCATGGATTTTAAAAATGAATATTGTGATCATTCAAATGAAGATCATAATCATAAAATATTTTTACCCAGCCTTTAAATAGACAAATATTTGTGCTCCCATGGATTGGCCCGCAGTAGGCCTTTTCGTTCACATATATTAAACTGTCAACCATGTTGTGTCCGCTAACAACCTTTGGACCTGTTTGGTTGCACATTCACCAATTCTATACCCAGAGCAAAAATGCTGGTTTTATATGCCGGGCCTTTTGCACTTCTTACACCAGCCTGCAGCCATTTCATTTTGATGCATGCAAATGGCTCTTTGGGCTGAGCTCATCCTCTAAATGCATTGTAGGAAAGCTCAAAGCATTTAAAATGATTTGTTAAATTCACCTCAGGGACTGTGTGATAAATTGCACCATTCTTATGCAAAAGTCAGTGCAACTGTCAGACCTCCACACAAAAGGTCTGTTGTCAGATTGGTTTAGCAGTGTGACCTTGGCAAATGGTTATCTTGTAGTATTTTTCATGGAATGTTGTACCACCCGCTTGTTTATTATGATGTTGTTAGAAACAACCCTATTTTTCATTCTGGTTTTTCATGGGTGATTCTTCGGCATGAAAAGGTGGCATGACAGGGCTCTACAGTGCGCCCATTTCAATTGCATTTGCGCCAGAAAATAAATGTGTGCAACTGTGAAAAAAATATTTAGGCGCACCGGTGCGAGGGACCCGATCGATTCTCATGAATAGATCTAGAATCAGAATAAAAAGTACAACTCCCAAAATGCACAAGTTATGAACAAGTTATGTTTTGTACTGTAATCGGCTGCTTTTCATGCCTTGATTCAAAGACTTTGCTTCAGTCAGCACTAGAGATCGACCGATATGGGTTTTTCTATAACCGATGCCGATGTTTAGAGGTCAGGGTCAGCCGATGGCCGATATGTGCTGCCGATTTTTAGGGCCGATATCTTGAAGTTTTCCCCTTCATTTGCATGCTAAAATGTCACACTAATAAGTGGATGCACAACATTTCTAAACTTAACATCATTTATTGAACACTGACTTGATTTACATAAAAGTTTTAGAGCATTTATCATGCAGAATTTTTCAAGTTTGTTGGAAAATAAATGTAAACTTTAAATATACATTTAAATAAAATAAATACAACTTTATAAATAAATAAATTAAAAACTTTTTCATGTTGCACAGCCTTGTACGCAAGGACAGTGCTAAACTCTTAGTGATTTCTGACATTCTTGACGGTTAACGTTAGACAGGTTTAATGAGGATAATAACTGTGCGACATATATAGTCATTGGTCGGAACACATCACTTTATTAGGCTGATGTCCATTTTTATTCGCATTACACAGATGATGGAAACACACGCAGATGCGCATATTCTTGAGCTGAATTTTCATTAAATGCAAAGTTGGATGGAAACCCGGCTATTGTCTGCATCAAACCATGCTTCCGAACGAATGTCATACACTTCTGCGCAGTGGCGTAGCGCAAATCCGAAAGTCCGAGGCCCCCCGAAGGAAGGGGTGGTTCAACCAAGAAGGGGAGCCAATGGATATCACACAAGAAGCAACGTGCAAACTTTGCGGAAAAGTAATCCGGTAAAAGCTTAACCTCGGTCAGTATTCAAAGTGAAAGTAAAAGTGACAGAGCTGTCTGACGCTGCATTAACGGAGCATTTTCTCTCAAGAGACGTATTTCAACATAATATGCTGATAATGGTATATAACTGTCTTTATTTATTCCATTGTTTCTCTTGTGCCCGTACATATAGTGAAACAAATGAGAATTTTTTAGCAAATTTATTATAATATTAATTTAATAATAAAAGTAGCTTACCTAATAGTAATAATAATAGACTAGAAGAATGTAACAGGCTTACATTAATTGGAAATGCCAAATCCTCTTAATATTGCCAATATTTGTCGGAGTAACGTAGCCCTCAATCACGCTGCAGTGTTTGTGAGAGCTGCCGCCTTCTCCACCCCAAGCACAGAGTGAAATTCTCCGACTCCGATACAGGAAAAATAAAACAGAACTTATAACATTGGGCCTAATATGTTAGCAACAAGCTGCTGGTAGTTTTGGACTACAGTCCTTAAAGTTAACTACAAGTAAGCGAACCTTCAACCAGCTGTAGCATTATGCCAGTTCCCGACGGTTCTATGCTATTCGTTGTTTCTTTCACTAAGTGAAGCAGCACTTCATAGTTTACTAGTAATATATAGTAAATATATGGCCATAGGACTTTGAAATATCAGAATTTAAGCCTTAGGCTACCTTTATCTCCCAGGACTGTTGTTGAATCTTCCAAAAGTTCCAATTCACATGTGGCAGCAGCACATTCCACTGCAGCAATAACACAGGGCTGCCCGCGGACGTGCCTGGCTTTAAATCGGCGCTACTAAACACGGATATCGGCCAATGCCGATATATAAAAAAAAAAAGACAAATATCGGCCCAATATATCGGCAGACCGATATATCGGTCAACCTCTAGTCAGCACAGCAGAGCAAGTGCAAAAAACATGCGCTCCGGACAACACTTCAAAGATTGTTTACAAGGTGCAACCGGTGCGACGCGGCCACGCGCACTTACCAGACCATCTCATGCTGCTGTTTTTTTGCAGCCAAATTAATTGTAAATACTACGTTTGTATTATCATAATCAAGGTCGGAAATTAACGGGGGCTTGTGGCAAAAATGCCTCCAAAAATTGAGTAAAAAAAACCACATGCATCGTTATGAATGCCCGTGCACATATTACTGTCGCTTTTGAAGTAGCGGCAATTCAGAGGCTCCAATTGCTTGAATGGTGGGTGGGTTCATTAATATTCTTAATGAAAAACACAACAAAACAGTACAATGGACAAACTCACTTAAATATGTGCTTTTACGTTTTCAACCAAATCTTCATCCATCGTCTGTCATTCAGAAAAGTGAGGCGAAATCTGACTCCTGCTGATCTGTGCTACGACTCTCATTCGGCTCACGCTGAATTGAGCAGACACATTTTTAACTGTAGTGTCTATTTTCTAACTAAACTAAATGATGATGATGATGATTATTATTATTATTACTATAAAAAAAATCAAAATGACAGTGGGGGCCGGTGCCGCGGTCATGGTGGGCAAGTGATATAACCGGTGTTGCAGCTGAACACTGGTAACACCGTCTATCGCAGAAAGTTAAGTAATATCACGCGATTAGACTCCCGTTTCTCAAAGTATTGGCACGATTGCAAATCAGATACTTACTGATCTGACTGAAGTCCAATAAACAAGCTGATATTAAGTGGCAAAATTTTAGCCACTTATTTCATGAAAATAGTTTCAAACAAAGCCACACCAGAACTGTTGCGCATCTCCAAGTGTTGAATTTTGAATTAATCTGCGTTTTGAAGGACTGAATGAATGACTCGCACGTTAAGATTTACCGCCACCTACTGGCTGTTTTATTTTCATATTTACACTTTACATAGACTGTTTTTACTTAAAATATTAAACTTTTAAAGTTTTTTTTTTTTTTTTAATTTAAAAAAATATATTATACATATTTTTAAATTAAAAAAATTATATTTAAAAACATTTGTACAACATTATTTACCAATGAGCATCATTAAGCAGTCTATGTAAATGTGTCTAAATATTACCACTTCAGATAGAGCTTCTGTGCCATTTCTGCAGTGCAAAGATGGATTTTTTGATGATTTATTTTGATTGGTAACAGTCTGATTGGGTCTTATTGTTGTAATTGAATTTGTTTAACATTTTCAGAAAATAAACAAATTTTCTATTTTAATTTAAGAAATGTATTAAATATGATGCATACATTTAATAAGATTAGAAAAATTGCTCTTACAATGGTACAAATGCCCCTGGAAATGAATTTAAAGGGGCAAATATCGCCATGTAATGGGAAAATTAATGTCTGTTATTGATCAAAAAGTGCTCCTAAATTTTTGACTGTGCTCCTAATTTTTTTTTTATTAGGAGCACAAGTGCTCCTAAAGAAAAATGTTAGCGTAGAGCCCTGCATGAGATCTTAACAATGTTACAGAGGCAATAAAGGGCGGAGTGATTTGCATTAGTGTGTGGTTTTGGCACCATGTTACTAGTCCCACTGGTTAAACGACATGTGACAACACCGGTAATACCGGCGTCACCGGGGGGACGGGGCCTCCACCTCTTTTTACATTTTTTTTTTTTTTTTTTTTACATTTTTTTACATTTTTTTTTTTTATTTATTTATTTTTATTATCGTTAATGAATGCCAGTGTGGCTGTGTGTATTGTACTTTCACTTTCAAATTTGCGGCAACTACTTAAATGATGGGTTATTCTTCTTACTGAAAAACACAACAACAAAACGGTACAACGACAAACTCGTTTACATTAAATATAGAACATTTATGAACCAAATGAATAAGAATACACCATGCTAGGCCTAATAAAAATACCAAATAGGCTAACTTTCAGTGTTTATATAAAAAAAAAACATCCCATTTTCTTACAAATCTTTACATTCATTTAAGACTTAATTTAACCCATTTAAGACTGCTCTTATGAGGACACTCGACAAAACAGACATTTTGGCATAATTTGTGTGCGTTATGGTTCGTTCAAGCGTGGAAGAGAACTCAATACTGGCGCGTGTTGTGTGCGTCACATAGGCAGGACATTCACAGACAATGCGTTCTCTTTTGTCTTGTCGCGCTTGAATGGTTTAAAAGCATTTGCATGAATAAAAGCTTGACACATAATGCAGAAAAACGGAAACTGCATTAATTGCGTTAAATATTGTTGCGACTGAACACCAGTAACACTGACTACTGTAGAAAGCCTTATATATATATTTTTATTAACCATCCAGCCAAATATGCCTTATAATACTGAAGTCTTGATGTTATGAATGGATGAATTTTTCTAGACTTTGAATGGAAAAAATGCTGATGATATTTCTGAGGTAGAATAAAACCCAAGCAACCTCATAGAGCTGTTTTAAAAACATTAACCAAACCACCTGCAACACTGTAATATCGTAGCGGTGAGTTTTGCACAGGCTTTTTCCTGATAAAATGAAAAAAAAATTGAGTTCCTAATTCCATTCCTACTATCAGAGATGAATCTGGGTGGGTCCTCCTAAGCATGGCATGTGACATTGCTTTATAGATTTAGTTTTTTTCCTCAACAGAAGCACTTAAACATTTTATGTGCTCTGCTAATCTGAAGGCTTGGTAATGGCCTCTCTCAATGCCTTGGGCAATGGATGACATTTGTTTGGAAACATTGTAGAGCTTGTTCTTGTGGCATTTACACATTTCGACATTTACAGTCATCCGTTACATTAGTAGTATTGTTAGAACTAAACTCAATAAGCTGTACTCTGTCCTGACTAATGTGGTTTGTTCAAACACACTTGTTCATAAAACAATGGAGATTTGTATTTAAAATTTGACCTCTCTTTAGGTACTTTAAATATGAAGAGACCTTTAGCCACAGGGTTAAAATAATGCTGAAGAGAGTGAAGAATCATTGACCTTGGCATTTCAGCAATTTATTCATGTTTAAATACAAGAATCAGGTCATTTTGCTCAGAATAAAACTACCCTGGGTAGCATTTCCCAAAAGCATTGTAAGCCTAAGTTGATCGTAGCTTTATTGATGGCAATAGTTCTACAATCAACTATGATGCTTTTGGGAAACTCAGCCCTGGTCTGATGTCTCTTCCGATAAGAGGTTAAGGGGTCAGTGCAGTGTACAGTGAGGCTGAAGTTTGACCAATGCTGAAGGAGGAGTGGACAGTAATCCAATCTGGGTTAAAATCCACCTAAGGGCTTTCCAGCATCCAGTGCTTTGCTTTTTATGGCTTCCATCACTGACTGTACAAGTGTGATAGTGGGAAATTGGCCGTAGCGCTTGTAGATGAATCCCAGTCCAAAATTTCATCTCGGATCACTGCGAGCACACATCAAAGAGTGACCTCCATTTTGCATATTCTGTGTGCATAAGAAAACCCGAGAGAGTTGGAAGCTCCCATATCTCACATTAACACAGACCCCCTTATCTCTGATATTGCCAGAGTTTTTTTTTTTTTTTTAACCACCAGCTTATTTTGAACCCAGTGCCCTTTCTTTCTACC
Organism: Ctenopharyngodon idella; assembly: GCF_019924925.1. Classification (NCBI taxonomy): domain Eukaryota; kingdom Metazoa; phylum Chordata; class Actinopteri; order Cypriniformes; family Xenocyprididae; genus Ctenopharyngodon; species Ctenopharyngodon idella. The sequence continues at coordinate 9,243,183 of NC_067230.1, read as the reverse complement.
TCTGTTCTCCTCCCACCCCCTTCTGTGGGCTTTGAGACTGGCGACAAAACAGTAAACACTTTAATTTGCTCCCAAACTATGGATTCCTCCAGGGGTTAATTACTTATGTTTGACTGCGATGGACAGAAACTGGGTCTGAGATGGAGATTTCCATTAGATGTGCAAATTTGGTACATTTTATGGGTTGCATCTGTGTATTGCGAGTGTTCAAGTGCATGAGAAAGTTTGGAGAACTGCTGTGTTTAAAAAAAAAAAAAAAAAAAAAAATCTTGAAAGGCAGATCTGTATTTCATAACATTGTCTTTTTCCCACTATTTTATCACAACATGATGCTTCATTCACAAGCACATGTTCCTAGTCATTTAGATGGTGTCAACATTTCCTGTCTGTTCTGTCACAAAATGTTCAAACTTAGAAATTAGGCCATGTTTCCGTTGATTTAATTTGAAATAATTTAAAACCTGTCTTTCTCGTTTTGTTCCAGTTTCTCTGTGGTGCATCTCACACAGCAAGATCCCTTGAACTTGGGAACATTGTATCACCTACCTGAAGCATTCCTTCATCACCCAGTCTTACGTTTACAAGCGGATCGATTGGAAGTCTCACATCGTGAGGCGTGACTGAAACTCACCGAGTCAAAATGGCTAACAACACTGCAGACCACCCACCGGGGAACTCAGTCACCGAGGTCGACCACGATGGGGACTTTGGCTGCACGATGATGCAGCTCCGTGAGCTGATGGAGCTCCGCAGTGGTGAGGCGGTCAATAAGATTGCAGAATGTTACGGTGATGTGCAAGGGATCTGCCGCAGGCTCAAGACCTCACCTATTGAAGGTAAAAAGCAGTGAAGATCTACATCTCTACATCTACACATGCAGGACCACTTGACAGTTGTGCCCTATGCAGAAAGCAATAGTGCGTGTTGCAAACTCGCTCAGACAAATAACCAGTTCTTTATTTCAACTGAATTACATTATAAGTTTTATTATTTGAAAACTAATTTTAAAACTAAATTGAAATATGTTGCATATTTCAGGTTTTATTTTATCCCCACATTTTAATAAATCATGTAAAAATCACCACAGCATGACTGTTACAGGGCTCAACAATAAGGACTGCCCGATGGCCCAGGGCAAGTGTGAATGATGCTCGGGACAGTAGATGGAACGGTCACTTGTCCGATCGGGCCAGTGCTGTAGGGTATGCGATTATATATTGTCTATGATATTGTAATTGTTGATTTAACGATCTGACATTATCGAGCATGTCCCTCACTTTACAAAAACCAAACAAAAACACACCCATTGAGTGCACGCAATACACTAGCCTACATGACATAACGTTAGTCTAGTAGTGCGCGTGCATATTTAGAGTGTACGCTTTCACTGCGTGATTTAGTCTATTAAAATGCACTTAGAATGCCCCCAGAATTCAAAATAAGGGGCAAAAATTCCTTTATATCTTTTATATTTATATCATTTAATATAGTTAACCAATATTACACAGAGCGCCCTTTTTTCCAAATATCAGCATGATTACAAATATGTGATATTGATTTTATACAGCGTACAGTTTAATGAACAAGAACTTAATATCAAGTGACTTACATTTCAGACACTAAATTGCCTGTTTCGCTCTATTTCGCCAATAAAAATAGTTCCAAACGAAGTCCACAGAATTGTTTTGTGTCTCTGAGCAGCACTTCCTGAATGAATCAGCTGTTTGAATGAATCGGTTGAATCTCAATGACTCACTCATTAACAGTGATTCGCTGCCACCTACTGACAGGTTTAATTTCACGTTTAAAGTGTCTCTTCATTTTTTTTTTAATTTCAAATAACAATATTTAACGTTTTATATTTTCAATGTTTCAAAACATTATTTATGCATCTGTAACTGCTCTTGACTGATTAACTTTAATAAAGTTTAATCTATACTAGTTATACATTAGATTACAATTTCTGTACCTGAAAATCTGATCAAACCTACATGAAAAACTTGAAAAGCACCATTTATTTCATTTGTTTGTTCTGTTGTATTTATTTGTGCTATTACTCTTAATTTAATTATTTTTTACTATTTCATTATTTACTGTTTATTTGTCTAACAATATTTAAAATTTAAGTTAAACTAGTAGCTTTTGGTGTCAAAACCCTATTTATTAAAGGATTAGTTCACCCAAAAATGAAAATTCTGTCATTAATTACTTACCCTCATGCCGTTCCACACCCGTAAGACCTTCATTCATCTTCGGAACACAAATTAAGATATTTTTGTTGAAATCCGATGGCTCAGTGAGGCCTGCATAGCCAGCAATGACATTTCCTCTCTCAAGATCCATTAATGTACTAAAAACATATTTAAATCAGTTCATGTGAGTACAGTGGTTCAATATTTATATTATAAAGCGACGAGAATATTTTTGGTGCGGCAAAAGACAAAATAATGACTTATATAGTGATGGCCGATTTCAAAACACTGCTTCTGGAAGCTTCGGAGCGTTATGAATCAGCTTGTCGAATCATGATTCGGATCGCATGTCAAACCGCCAAGCTGCTGAAATCACGTGACTTTGGCGCTCCGAACCGCTGATTCGACACGCTGATTCATAACGCTCTGAAGCTTCAGGAAGCAGTGTTTTGAAATCGGCCATCACTATATAAGTCGTTATTTTGTTTTTTTGGCGCACCAAAAATATTCTCGTTGCTTTATAATATAAATATTGAACCACTGTACTCACATGAACTGATTTAAATATGTTTTTAGTACATTAATGGATCTTGAGAGAGGAAATGTCATTGCTGGCTATGCAGGCCTCACTGAGCCGCCGGATTTCAACAAAAATATCTTAATTTGCGTTCCGAAGATTAACGAAGGTCTTACGGGTGTGGAACGGCATGAGGGCGCGTAATTAATGACATCATTTTCATTTTTGGGTGAACTAACCCTTTAAGGTTACATCGTATCAAAAACAATGGAAACAATAACTAGGTATATTTTTAGGCCCTTTTTTTTTTTTTTTTGGTGGGGCAAATGAAAATTTTGGCAGGGCAAGTAGAAATTTGAACCACTGGCCCAACCGGGTTATGTTTGTGGGTTGTGCTTTACAAATGCTTTGTCACATACACATGGTCTATCATCTTGTCATCTGACCACAAAATATTTTCTTAAGTCACAGCTGGATCACATGGGCATTTGCGGCCAACTCTGGCCATGCTGTGCATGGTTCCTTTAGAGTAATGGCTGCTTTTGTGCCACTCTCAGATATGAGAAAGTGTTATGCAGAACTTTTACGATGGGTTGCTTTATTTTGTTTCATTCTAAACTCTGTGATTGTTCACTGCTTTGTGGTTTCACATCCAGTCTGCTTTTTCAAGTGTTTTGGTAATTTGATGTTGCTGCTTCTTTGAACTGTAATTGAACTGCTTTTCCTAATTTAAGCATTTTAGTTACTTTGTTCCAGACTGCTTTGAAATGTTCCTCAGTCTTAGGTTTTACAGCTGACATTCAGATTCACTGAGGAAATATTTTGGGTTAAATACAAGTTAAGCTCTATTTATGGCACCTACAAAGTTTATTTATTTTACTTATTTTATTTGTTTACTTGATTTATTTACTTCACTTTATTTTACGTATTTAATGTTTCACTTCTTTACTTTATGTATTTATGTATTTATTTCATTTGTTTACTTATTTACTGATTTATTTAAAAAACAAAACCCATACTATTCTTTAAATGAAGAGGTTTTTAATCCCTATAACATGGTACTTTTTAGTCGTATCTGACACTTTTTTTTTTTTTTTTTCATGCGGATAGTCAAGATGTTACAATACAAGGACACATGGGTCAAAAAGAACAAAAAACAATAACTATTTTACTCATTTATTACTTTTTTTTTTTTTTTGCTATAGAAAATGTAATCATTGAATTAATTGAATCGAATCAAGAATCAAATTGAGATCTTGTGAATCGGAATCGGGACACCTGTAGCAATACCCAGCCCTACCAAGGTCCTCAGGTTATTCGGGTCTCTCGAACATCAGACACCCTCGCTCAGGTGACCCAGATAAAGTTGATCAAGCCTCAGCTTGTTGCCCTAGCAGTACTCTCCCACAGATCTACTGTCTTGACCCAGAGCCACCTAAAGGCTTTCTCTGAGGCCTCTGTGCTGTTATAGATGGCCCTCCTCTTCCTTTCACTTGTGATGTAGAGTGCAGTATAAGCCCTACAGAGGGACTGTCCTGCAAAGCCTCTGCACCCTACCTCCACAGGTAAGCACCTTGCCTTCCATCCTTGTATGTGGCAGTCATTAATGCGGCCCTTATATTTCTCCCTCTTTCCACTCATTGGCCTCCTCCATCTTGCCATGGCACTGTAAGCTCCAACATGACAATATTCTTCATTGCCTCTGACACCAGAACAATGTCAGGTCTGAGTGTGGTCTTAGCGACATGCTGAGGGAATCTGAGTTGTTTACCCAAGTCTGTGGTCAGCTGCCAGTCCTGCTCTGTATTGAGAATCTCTGCTATTGCTTTAGATGTTACCCTTGGTTTCTCTCCAGCTCTAATGAAGCTGATGGCTTGCTTTGAGGGTTTTGACCTCTGGGAGCTGATGATGACACTATTAATGCTCTCTGCAATGGTCTTGAGTACTTGGTCATGCTGCCAGCGGTACCGGACACCCCCAGCGGCTTCAGGCAGCAGCTGAAGATATGCTCCCAGTGTCCCCTTTCTCTGGCAAAAGGAGCAGGCTGGTGTGTCAGCCAGGCCCCAGTGGTGCAGGTTGGATAGCCTGGGAAGGACATCATAGACCGCCTGTACTTGGGAGCCTGATGCAGCGTGGCTCTGACAGCCACAGGTTTGTCCATGAGATTTTTCTCTCCACAGCTTGCTCCCATCTAGTCCAGGCAACTTTGTCTCTTTCCCACTGTTCTGCTGGACCTCTCCTCCTCAACGACTGCTTTCCCCTTATTCAAGAAAGTAGGAATGGGATTAGGAAAAATTGCAAGCTAAATTGAAACATGCGTGACCTGTATGACCATGATTAGTACGGGCCAATGGAGGGAATTTGGCCAGGACACTGGGGTTACACCCCTACACTTTTAATGAGAAGATTTTTAATGACCACAGAGAGTCAGTAGCTCGGTTTAACGTCTCATCCGAAGGACAGTGCTTGTTACAGTATAGTGTTCCCGTCACTATACTGGGGCGTTAGGACCTATACAGACCCCGGGGTGAGCACCACTTGCTGGCCTTATTAACACCTATTCCAGCAGCAATCTAGTTTTCCCAGGAGGTCTCCCATCCAGGTACTAACCAGGCTCAACCCTGCTTAGCTTCAGTGGGCAACTGGTCTTGGGCTTTTCTGATCTCTCTTCTGCCTGTTATTTTATTCCCATCACATGGCTAGTGCTGTATAAATGCCAAAAGCTCCCAAAATTTAGCATTTTTAATTCAGCGAAATGGTAGTTTTAGTTAAGCATCTAACGTATTTGAAGTTGAAAAGCCTTATCAAGTGTTACATATGTACAGTGTGATTTTGAGTAATAGTCACTACAGGTGACATTTGATGACAAGATAATTCTACTCTCGGGATATGGTCTAGTTTTGCTCTGTGGCTCAGGAAGGTTGTTTACCATAAACCCTTGAACAGTTCTCTGGATTTAAGATACTTACGTGGTACTGAAGGTGACATAGCTTATCTAAAGAAAAGCTGAACCATCATGCTGACCTTTTAAAGATATTCACGAGCACTTACTGAATAAGCAGTCCAGTTTACAGAATGGCTCTACAGTCTTCCTACCCGATGACCTTAGTGATAAATGAGTTTGTCACGCCATCAAGTCTGTCTTATTTCACCTTCTTTGGTGCAAGGTGAGATTAGGCTTTGCTGTCATCCCAGTGAACAGTGTGATCACGCTAAACAAACACCGGCACGGCTCTCATCTCCACTTTAGCATATGGGCTGTGTTGGATCATTCTAGCATTGAAATTTGCTCCACACCGTGTCCTTAATTACATTTTAGATCATCGCTCTGTTCCATTTAGTAATGAAGGGACAGCTGTAGACTTCCCCACAAGAAATGACTCATTTTTTTTGAAGGGGGCATAATTATATTTTCTCTTTCACCCTTAAATGAAGGAGTGGGTGGAAAAAGCAAAGTAGCATTTCTTTTAAAGGTGCTGTGGAGACCTTTTGACGTGGTTTTACAATCTTATCACCTAGCATAAACAGGTTTTGTCTTGGGTGAGTGAGTCTGACTGCATTCGTCCATTTGTTAAGAAGCAAAAACATAGAAATTGACAGTAGAGGCGTATTAGTTTGGCACTGGACTCGCTGTTAGCTCTTGTTGCATACTTGGCTTGTGATGGGAAAATGAATCATCACTGGTCTGCTGTAATATTTTTTTTTTTAAATCCAAGCCTCTTCTGTTTGCATTACAGTATAACACAGACCGCTAAAGGCAATACCATTACAGTCCGTTCAAGAGTAATAGGTTCTGAAGATATTTGTGTCCTATTTGTGGTCGATATACATTGTGGTCTCCTAAGAAGACTTAAAATCATAGATAAAGACAAAAGACATTTTCAACCTCTTATCTCAGCCTTTAGACTTTGAGACTCAACCACTCCTCAAATTCCACTCTAAATCAATATAAGCTGTTTTCACACCCATGGCTCTCAGTGTATTTTGTTCGAATTTTTGGAGAAATGTCTGTAGGGCTGCAACAACTAATCAATAAAATTGATAATAATTGATAATTTACATATTTGTGTGCTGTTTAACCCTTTAAAACCGGATGGAGCGCCTGCGCTCCCGTTTGCGTGTCTCTTTAAGAGCCAATAAAAACTGAACCCATATAGGTAGCACAGAAATTCTTTTTGCATACAAAACCAGAGACTTTACACGTTCAGATCAAGCCTCCCACATGCTCCTGTTGTGGTGTTTTCACCCTCTAATGAGTTTGAGTATAATGCATTTACAACAAAAACAGCACAGCCGCTAACTAAATACAAATATGTAGATTTCATGTGCTCATAACTTCATGAAAAATGCACAGATCATAGAAAATGGCACATCATCATTTAAAGCAGATTCTCACAATTAAAATTAATCCAAAATCAACATAATATATTGCGTTGATCACAAGATATTACTCACGGAATGATTTAACATACATGGCTAAAAACATGTCTCTCATCTTTTAAGGATGCAGTGTGTATCCAGTGTTCCCGGAACCATCCATGTTCGTTTTCCAACGTGGAATAACACAAAATAGGTATCACCTTAAAGCTTAGAAACTCAGCTTTTTAATGTATCTAACCATTTTGAAAAACTCCGAATGATTGCTGAGAAGTGCCTCTAAACCGGAGTTTACCGCCTGTGGGCGCCATCTTGCTGCAAAAAAATGAATAACACTTTATTCCACTACACTTTAAGCTATCGCCACAAAATTTGAACCAGATGCAGCTCACATGTAGGAGAGCATCACCAAAAAAGAATTTTTCTCCGATCTTATTGCCTTCCTGAGTTATTCCATGTCAAATAAAAAAAAAAAAAATGAAAAATTATAAAAAAAAAATATTTATCATTTGTCGTTTCTCAGCAGGAAAATGTCCAAGTGTAATGTAATTTATGTTTTCTAAAAATGTAAAAAGGGTTCTATCAAATGATACCTACCTTTTGACTCTCCTTGCAAAAGTTTTGGAGTTATGAGTCTTTACTTTTGTGTATGTCGCTCAGGAAAAAAAAATCTCTAAAAAGCCATCAGGTCTTAAAGGGTTAATGTGTGATGTTTCCTCAGCACAAAACTTTCATTTTACAGTTATATCCTTATCTGTTGTGTTACAAATTCACGTGAATACTTCCATTTTGCATGAAGGCTCGTTCCTAACAGTCTGCGTTAAACTTCAGACTGTACTGAATGAGCGGCATCAATCAGACGGGATGCATTAGAGAGGAAGACAATTAAAATTCGGCACAAAAATATTAATTTTGCTGAAATATGTTGTTGGGCGTTATATTTAGGTTTAAAAGTCAACATGTAATTCAAATATTTTATGAGAGTTGTAACTGTAAAGGGATAACTGCATGTAATTGAATGTAAATGTTAGACGTTTATTACATTTACAGGATAAAGAAATTACAGTAACAGGTTGTTGTGTCCGGAGTGTGTGTTCCTGCAGAACATTCCTCTTATCTGTTAACACTGAGTTCTTTTTTTTTTTTTTTGTCATCTTTATTATCTTTTTTAATGTTGGGATTTAAACTGTCTTTTTGCTTTATAGCTCTTTTGCATATAACATAGATATGGATATATTCACTAGATATGTTTTCATTGCATTCAAACACATTTGACACAAAATTGTCAAAATATCCCCGTAAACACAGTTTTGTCTCGTAAACAGTCGACAAAGAAAATGTGTGTCTAACAGCCTATATTGGATTCATAGATTGACATCAACCTATAGTCCTACCCGCTAAGGATGTTCATTTCGGTTTTAACCGACAAGATTGTTACAGTAGAATTAAATTAAAATGGTAAGTGTCTGTGACTCATTAAATTAACAAAATTTGTTTTCCAGGGGTTTCATTTTACATGCGCAAATACCATAAAAAACAGAAAAGGAGTATTCACATCACATCACGCACCTGCAGCGCAGAATAAACTCTTATAGCATATAAAAGGAATAAATACGCAAAGTATATTCACTTAAACAATTTACAGATTAACAAAACGAAAGAAAAAAAAAACTGTGTGACAAGTAATAGCCTATATGCTGAGTTTTAATTTATTTTTTGCCACTCTCCACACAAACATAGGCAAGACACATTGCTATGTGACGTCAACATGCATTTATCATTCTTACAATCACTACCAGAATGTCCACCTTCACAATGAACTCTGTTAAACTCTGTTCAATTCAACAGTTCTCTTCACAAAACGAAATAAATTTCAAACACTGGCTAAGAGCAGTGTGAAAATTACTAAGAACACAGACATAACAAAGCTAATGTTTTATACTAAGCTCAAAAGAAAAACCTTTAACCTTTAATTAAATTAAGCTTACTGAATCGCATGCTATTGTCAGATAAACAGATAAAGCGCAACCAAACTGATGTGTTTATGGTGCATGTCAGTTATGTTGTCTCCGGCGGGGCGGACAGGTCGCGGTAGGGGCGGGGCTTAAATAGACGATATTATCTGATATAGCGATTGATTTATTGATTATTTTTTTTTTTTTTAAAGGCAATTATCGATAAAATATTTTTACATATCGCCTAGCCCTAGTTGGCACGTTTGTTTGAAGGACAGCATTGGACAGGATGTGGAATAGTGTGTTTTGTCAATAAAATAAAGAAAATTGGGCTTTTTATCCGATTAATCACAATAATAATCGGCCAACTAATAACCGTTAGTTGCAGCCCTAGTTGTTTGGTCATCTTGTTTTGGAGGGTATCCCTTGTTTATTTGGCTGAATGACCAACATTGACTTTTATCACTTACTTTCATTTGCTTCCTGTTAATATAGACAAGGGTTTGACAGCTGTTCCAATCACTCCAATGCCTGAACATGGAAGACCTACTGATTTTAGGCTCTTGCCTAAAGTAATGATAATTTAAGGATATTTTCATCACTAAGGACAAAGCTGAATTTTCAGCATCCATTACTTCAGTCTTCAGTGTCATTTGATAATCTTTGATCAATAGAAAGCTCAAAAGAACATCATTTATTTGAAATCAAAATATTTTGTAACAATTTCTTTGTCACTTTTGATCAACTTAATGTAATCCAGCTAAGTAAAAGTATTAATTTCTTTAAAAAAAATCTTACAGACTCCAAACCTTTGAAAATATCATGAATGTGTATAGGCTATAATGTAACTAAAAAGTGCCATTTATATGTATGAATGAAAAGAGCTCATTTACCATGTAATACTGTGGACAAGAGCCTAGCAGTTTAAAGTGCAATTTGAATACCCACTATAGCAAGTTGCCATGGCAGCAGAAGCATATTGCAGCCCACTGTTAAGTCCAATTGCAGGTTTATATCTGCATAGATTTACTTGGTCAATTAATGTGGATATTTCCTGCTCATCCAAGTAGTCTGAAAGAGACGCTAAAATGCCACCCATCTATTCAGCAGGTCTAAACAGTCACACATTAAAAATTGAGGGAGCGCATAAATGCTTATATCAGATAAAATTTTCTCTGTACTGTCCTACCTTAGCTGTGATATGGCATCTGAGATTTGTGATTACAACACATCTCGCAGCCATCGTAATGTTATCCAGTTATATCTACGCAGTGAGCAGCACTATAATAATATGAAATCATTTCAATTTCTGTAGAATTAATGAGATCTGTTGAGAGCATGAAACTCAAGCAGCCTTTTCTTATTTGTAATATGTTCAATGTGAAATTAACCTGAGTTTGTTCAGAAACCTCCTGAGGTTCTTGAGTGACAAGAGGAGAGTCAGAGGTGGTGTTTTGAAAAGGGCATTGGAAGCAGGGGACAAAGATGTATCAAAAGTCCCTCATGCACACCGTTGGACCCCAAATCTTGTCTGTCTCCCTCCTTCTCTCCAATGTCTTGAGGAAACATCCATCCATACTAACCTTTTGCTAAAAGAGAGAGAATCCATTGCTAAGACTTTGAGCTAGAGACAGTTGAATGAAGCATTAATCAACAGGTATTTATTTTAGGACAGCTTCATTTTTCATTGCATAGCATGATCAGTCAATACAATCAAGGGTTGTGCACCATTCAGAATGAAAATGCCTTTTAAATTTAGTTCCTGAATTGAAATTGAGTTTGAACTGAGCTAGCAAACTGAATGTAGAATTCAAATTTTGAATTGGAATTCAAATAATTCATATAAATAATTTGTATCTTAAAGTTACATAAAGTTTTATAATAAAAAAAAAAAAAAAAAGATTTTTCAATGTTTTTAAAAGAAGTATCTTCTGCTTACCAAGGCTGCATTTATTTGGTCCAAAATACAGCAAAAACAGTAATATTGTGAAATATTTTGTGCAACATTGTCTTTACTGTCACTTTTGATCAATTTAATGCATCCTTGTTGAATAAAAGCCCACAAACTTTTAAACAGTAGTGTATAATGTTACAAAAGCTTTCTATTTCAGATAAATGCTGTTCTTTTGAACTTTCTATTCATCAAAGAATCCTGGGGGGGGGGGGACTGTTAACATTCTTCATAATAATAATAATAATAAATGTTTGAGCAGCAAATCCAGGATCCAGTTCTTCATCTGTGAATTTTGCCCAACCCTGCTACAGCCATGACATCTGTCATGAGTATTGTAGTATTCTCAGCTGTATTTTACAGATTTTACCACGTTTCAAGCCATTATCCCCACCCCACAAACAGAGGTTTTGGTTCTGTTGATAAGCATGTGTGCATGTTTGTTTTAAAAGGATGATATCAGAGATTTGTGTTAATATTGTTGAGACTGTACACACAGAAAAGGACAGACATTAATATGCATACACGTTATATGGTTCATTTGTTTTTGCCAAAAAGCAGCGGTGTATTGAGATATTTCTATGCGTAAGTGCATTACTGGAATGCAATTAAGAATTATTAGTGCAAAACAGATATTAATGAAAACAAACATGGAGGTTGTTTTCTTTAAGTGCCTATGGTCTGATGTGTATTAATGGGGGTTTTCTTCATCATATGTGAGCTAGCTGGGGAAAAAAAAAAAACAACAACCTTAAAATGACACTTTTTTTCTTGCCCAGTGTTTAGAAAATAGTTAAATGCTAATTGAAGACCAGTCTTGCATGACAAACTAAGACCTTTATTAAGTGCACAACTCCTTAAATCCCCTCAAGTGTTCTAGCCAGCAAGAGCGTTGTGTCCTTTTAGCAATATTTATTGCTTTTATCCCACTGCACAGGCTAGTTGGGCGCCCCTACATACCTGACACATCATAAAGAGCTGATGAACACTTGCTTAACCAGATCGAAAGAAGCAAATTGTAAAATGGACTTTCCTTGCTATTTTTGTGTACTTAAGCTACATGGGCCCAAGGTTAGCAGTCCCAGTAGTACTGTTAGATATGAATGTATGATAAATTCAATTTAAATAGCCTTTAGATTTAGATAAATCACTATGACAATAAGCATATGATGTAATATCACATACTTTGGAAATGTTGTGAAAATAATTTGCTGTTTTATATAATAGAAATTATCCTTTCAGATAAGCTTCTAGTGTCATATTTGGGGTCGTGTGAAAAACTATTAACTAGATGGTGTTATTGCTTTGTGATGTCATGTGGGAAAGCATTGCATAGTTTGAATAACAAATTGATGTGCAAATTTAAGCAGTTCAATGGCAAGAAAAATAAGCTGTCATGTTTTTTCAGACCTCTGACTTTCTTCCTTCAGTTGACCACAAAAGATGCAAGGCAGCATGTTTATGTATTAGGACTGGGTAAAAAGGGTAATTTTAATCGATTCTCACTTTTACAAATAAATTAGTACTTGAATCCCAAGAATTGATTGTAGCGTGACTAGCGTAAAAATTGCAATAAGCTTTGTGCATTGTTACGTTTGATAACACAAAGTCTCAGATTTCAAATTCTGTCGATTTCATTACAAAATTCAAAAAATACCTCAAACCATTTCGGCTCCAAACCACATAATAGCTGTTTCAGCCCCAAATTTTTGCTAGCCGAAATTTCTGTGCATTCCTATATAGAAGTATTATGAAATTGGTCCATTTGACTTGTGTGCTATAATCTAAATCTATTGCAAGCCTTTCAATAGCTGTATGTGAGGAAGATACCTAATTTTAAGTTGTTCTCAGAACAGCAGAAAATCTTCCCCTCTTTCATGTTCCTATACTTGGCTTAAACACAAACAAGATTCATTCTTTAATGTATTGACAGTCATTTTACAAACAGTTAGTGGGGTTGAGCTACACTGGTTAAAATAAACAACCTAAGAAAGGAGGACATTGTGTGTTGTTCTGGTGTATTTAATGCTAGGCTGTGTGCCTCAGGTTGGTGAATCTCTGAGAGAATGATGACCATGTTGTTCAGAGAGAAAGAGAGTTTGTGTATCTGTAGGGGGTGTGACTGGCTCTCTTCCAGACAGCCACAGCCCTTATGCTGTCCATGTGTTCAGGGTCTCTCTCTCATCCTGGCCAAGAGAGCAAAATAAAATAAAGGATATTTAAGGCAGAATTCAAGGTTCAAGTTTTGTTTGCATAAAATGAGCCTGGCTGCTAAAATATAAAGGAAAAAAATTATATACAGTGGGTACAGAAAGTATTCAGACCCCCTTAAATTTTTCACTCTGTTATATTGCAGCCATTTGCTAAAATCATTTAAGTTCATTTTTTTCCCTCATTAATGTACACACAGCACCCCATATTGACAGAAAAACACAGAATTGTTGACATTTTTGCAGATTTATTAAAAAAGAAAAACTGAAATATCACATGGTCCTAAGTATTCAGACCCTTTGCTGTGACACTCATATATTTAAGTCAGGTGCTGTCCATTTCTTCTGATCATCCTTGAGATGGTTCTACACCTTCATTTGAGTCCAGCTGTGTTTGATTATACTGATTAGACTTGATTAGGAAAGCCACACACCTGTCTATATAAGACCTTATAGCTCACGGTGCATATCAGAGCAAATGAGAATCATGAGGTCAAAGGAACTGCCTGAAGAGCTCAGAGACAGAATTGTGGCAAGGCACAGATCTGGCCAAGGTTACAAAAAGATCACTGTGGCTGAGCTCCAGAGATGCAGTCGGGAGATGGGAGAAAGTTGTAGAAAGTCAACCATCACTGCAGCCCTCCACCAATCGGGGCTTTATGGCAGAGTGGCCCGACGGAAGCCTCTCCTCAGTGCAAGACACATGAAAGCCCGCATGGAGTTTGCTAAGATGGTGAGAAATAAGATTCTCTGGTCTGATGAGACCAAGATAGAACTTTTTGGCCTTAATTCTAAGCGGTATGTGTGGAGAAAACCAGGCACTGCTCATCACCTGTCCAATACAGTCCCAACAGTGAAGCATGGTGGTGGCAGCATCATGCTGTGGGGGTGTTTTTCAGTTGCAGGGACAGGACGACTGGTTACAATCGAGGGAAAGATGGATGCGGCCAAGTACAGGGATATCCTGGACGAAAACCTTCTCCAGAGTGCTCAGGACCTCAGACTGGGCCAAAGGTTTACCTTCCAACAAGACAGTGACCCTAAGCACACAGCTAAAATAACGAAGGAGTGGCTTCACAACAACTCCGTGACTGTTCTTGAATGGCCCAGCCAGAGCCCTGACTTAAACCCAATTGAGCATCTCTGGAGAAACCTAAAAATGGCTGTCCACCAACGTTTACCATCCAACCTGACAGAACTGGAGAGGATCTGCAAGGAGGAATGGCAGAGGATCCCCAAATCCAGGTGTGAAAAACTTGTTGCATCTTTCCCAAAAAGACTCATGGCTGTATTAGATCAAAAGGGTGCTTCTACTAAATACTGAGCAAAGGGTCTGAATACTTAGGACCATGTGATATTTCAGTTTTTCTTTTTTAATAAATCTGCAAAAATATCAACAATTCTGTGTTTTTCTGTCAATATGGGGTGCTGTGTGTACATTAATGAGGGGAAAAAAATGAACTTAAATGATTTTAGCAAATGGCTGCAATATAACAAAGAGTGAAAAATTTAAGGGGGTCTGAATACTTTCCGTACCCACTGTGTAATATATATATATATATATGTGTACATATGTTACTATTGGATTGGTAGACACTGGGCACAATCTCTACATCTAAAAATCAGGATTGAATCCTATAATATGGGCTGGGCCAGTACTTTAAGTGGTTTGTAATGTTCCTGCCCTAATCAACTAATCAAGGTGAGTAGTGTAGTTTTATGAAGCTGACAGAGAGGCTGCCCTCTCTGTATGTCTTTTCCTCATAAAGTCATTTGTGTGCCGAGTTGGAATACAGCCTGTTGTGCTTGGTTGTCAGCCCGGCCCTGCTGAGCTCTGCGTCCCTATTAATGATCTCCTCCATTACCATCACTACCGTCTCCCTTCAGCATCCTCTTTCAAAGCCTCCGCTTCAGTCACCTTGACACCAGCCCCCCGGCAACAGCCTCCCAGCCATAGATGTGACTGCAGTTGTCTGGAGGCAGTCAGCTCTTGTTAGCCTCCAGCATATAAACACATGAATAATGTTTGGGTGCCTTTAGTTGATGATCTCTTGAATGTAGACCTCCATCTGTCAGTCCTTACATAATCATGTTATTACTATTGATGATTTTTTTGTCGGTGGTGGTGGTGGTGGTGTTTTTTTTTTTTTTTTTTTTACTTTTGGCATCAAGTCATCAAGATGAACATTTTCATAATTTTTTTTCCCCACTCCAGTGTTTTCTGCCTGTTTGTTGTCTTATGTTAATTAGCTTAGCATGCTAATTGGTTAACATGTTAACCAGTTGTCATTCTTTCTAATATGGTTCGTCAGCTATCAGGTTAACCTTAAGCTTTGTTAGCATTAAGTTAGCTTAGCATGTTAATCTGGTTAGCATGCTAAGTAATGCTTTTTTGTATATTCTTTCTCACACTAAAAGTTCTCTTCAACAGCCTGTTGAATGTGCATCCTTAAGTAGCTCAATGTGTAAAGCCAGATGCCTGGTGAGCACCTTACCCAAAGATAGTGGGTTTGAATCCAGGGTGGAGTGGTTTTATGAAATTGTGTGTTTTGATTCCTTTATTGCCTCTTGGATTAGAAATAAATGTTTTTTATTCATGCTGTGTTCATTTACATCTAAGCTTCTGTACATTCTGAGTTCATTCTCACCTGTAATTCTGAACCAGCTGTTTTTCATGTTTGTTCAGTTTCTGCTGTTTTTGCTCTTCCTGCTCCGTATTGCGCTACAGCATGATGAGCTGCAGAATGATCTAAAGTAAAGTTATTAAATATAACATGCAGTGCATTTTTATATTCTTCATTTTGAGTTCAGTTTCACATGAACTACTGAACTTCGGCAGTTAGGTAAATGTTCACCTGCCCGGTGGTGCAATGAGCTGAGAAATGGACACCAGACCCAGAGGTTGTGGGTTCAAATCCCGTGTGGGGTGACTTTATACAATTGTGTGTAATGAGTCATTTTGATTCCTTTATTATCCAAATAAGCATTGTAATACTCTTTATTCCTCTTGGATTAGATACAAGTGTTTTTAGTTCATTCGGTGTTCATTCTCATCTGAACTTCTATTAATTTTGAGTTCATTCCCACCTGTGCTTCTGAACCAGCTGTTTTGCATGTACGTTCAATTTCTGCTGTTATTTTTTTTTATATATATATATATATATATATATATATATATATATATAATATAATTTTATTATTTATTTTATTTGTTTTTTTTTATATACCTGATGACCAACTGCTCTCTTCCAAATTGAAACATTTATGTTTGACAGGGCCAAATGCTGTCTGTTGAAGTGAGTCAGGAGTTTTGTGGGTTTAACATCCTGATACAGTATCTTTATGTTGACAGGGTATGAAAACAACATCCAGCCTAAATAAAGAATTCAAAATAATGCTTAAATAAACTCCACATCGACTTGTTATTCCACAAAGAGGCCCAGAATGCTTGTGGCCTAATTCCCAATCCCGTAAATGTCGGCACGTATACAAATCACTCACGGGCCAGCATGGAGTGGACTGAGAGATAAATAGATGGGGAGAAATAAAGAGAGGGGGCAATCTCTGAAAATCAATTCTGACCTTCAGCTTGTTTAGAGTAGAGGGCAAATAGAAGGATTGCTTGATTACTGAACATGACCCCACCGATAGAGAAATATTTGGTCACAATCATCTTATGAGCAAGCACCGGTGAAATCTAAAGGAGGTTTTTACATTTTCCCACCTGATGTTGAGGAAGAATTGTGCAAATTATATTAGATTATAAATTTATCAGATTATAATGTTAAAATATTTAATAAATGAATATGTAAGGAACAAGCGTAAATCTAAAGTGAAAATTAAAAATGAAAATCATCATTTATTTACCCTCATTTCATTACAAACTCGTATGACTTTCTTCTGTGGAGTACAAGAGAAGAGATTTTGAAAAATGTTTTTGTGCATACAACAAAAGTCAAGTGGGTCCAAAACAACAGATGGCCTTTCATTGTGTGGACAAAAAACAACTTAAAAAAAACTTTAAAAAAAAAAACCAATTTGTTCAAGGGGAAAAAATAAAGTCCGACAGGTTTGGATTGACATGAGGGTGAATAAATTACACGATTTTCATTTTTTGGTGAACTATCCCTTTAATGAATTAGTAAATAAGGATTTTCCTCCACATGACCAAGATCTTATTGTATCTATCCTCTTGCTCTTGTCTAAAATCTTAGTTGCTAGATTTCTGCTCTCTACCTCCCCGGAAGCCTTGCTGCAGTGTCAGTCATCAATAGGGTTGGGAACCGAGAACCGGTTCTCATCCGGAACCGGTAGTGTTTTTTGAAAAGAACCGGAACCGTGCAAGATTTCTAAGTTTCGGTTCCGAAAACGGTTCTGGTGTGATGGGTGGACGAAGTGCGGGGAGCTTATCCTTTAATAGAGACATCTCACATCATGAATATTATAGCAATGAATGCACTGAAAAGCCCTCGCGCTGCTCATATACGTCAGATTTCAATGTAGAGAGAGAGAGAGAGAGGTGCCCAAAGCTGCACGATTAATCTTTAAAAGATCGCGTTTTCGATTTCATCACCCACATGATCTGATTCCTAAATGACAACGATTCGCCTGTGTATATTAAACCTTTGACAAAAATAAAATTGCGACATTCAAATCTGCGTTCGCGCTGCCGTTGATCTAAAGAGAGTTGTCGTGTAGATATAAACAGCTTCACAAACAATCTTTTCAAACGCACAGTATCATTATTTCTGTGTGACAAATAGGCCTATTCCAATTATAACAGAAGTATACAAAAGCTTATTATCCAGATAGAAACGCTGATGTTTATGTATAATAAATTACCTTCTGAAAGTAACTGGACTTCAAATAACGACTGTATCGATTGCATTGTTACGCCACTAGGTGGCAACAAATTTACTGTCTATCACATTCTTTCAGAAACAAGTCTTTATGAATCCAACTTATTAAAATATTCTGTTTCACCTGTCTGGATCTTACATGCGTGTTCAAGCATCTTATCTAATTTGTGCTAACACTTTAGGTTCATTTATGAACTAACCATGAGTAATACATTTGTTACTGTATTTGTTAATCTTTGTTAATGTTAGTTAATAAAAATACAGCTGTTCTTAGTTTGTTCATGTTACTTCACAGTGCATTAACTAATGTTAACAAATACAACTCTTGAATTTAATGATGTATTAGTAAATGTTGAAATTAACATTAACAGAGATTAATAAATGCTGTAGAAATGCAGTTCATTATTAGTTCATGTTAATGTAGTTAACTTATGAACCTTATTGTAAAGTGTTAGCGATTTTGTTGAGATTAACAGAATAATAAACACAAAAAGGACTGTTTGAGTCGAGTATTGTGCATTTTTCCCTTACTACTATTTTTTTATTAGTTGTTTAATTATTTTAATGGAACCGGAACCGGAATCGTTAGGCAGAACTGGAATCGGAACTGGAACCGAAAAATTTTTCACGATTCCCAACCCTAATCATCAACAGGCTGGTCAGTTGACAGCTGCGTCTCTGAGGAAGAATGCACACGTGCTCTTGACTCCAATGTTTCTCTTGTTGCATAATAATGTGTTTGGAAATACTGACAAGATTCAGTGTCTTTTCAAAGTCCTGCTGCTGGCATAAAGCAGTCCATCATATCTGATCTGTCTGCAATTTGTGAATGAGGACTGATTGTGAGCGAGGGACATCATGGCAGGGCACATTTTTAGCTAAGTGCAGGTGCATAGCAGATAAAAAAAAAAAAAAATGACTAACCTTGTTTCAAAATGGTTTCTGTGAGAAATCCATTTAAAAAAAATTCTATTTTGCCTAAACCCTCCCAAACACCATGTACTAGTTTCCGGTTGATTAAAGCAAAGGCTAAAACTCATTCAATATTCTGGGCTTATCGGCTACAAGCACTGCCGGCTCTCAACACTGATTAATTGTTCCGCTGCTCCTATAAACCTTGACACACATATCCATGATAATCCACCTGAAACGCAGAAATATCTGACTGCTTTTATTGTGTGTGTGTGTGTGTGTTAAAATAATAACCCCATGAACGTGTGCGATGACTATTCCAACACCATTTACCACAGAAAGCACTGATGAAAGTTGACATGGCATGAAGAGCATTTTAAAATTTATAGGTGCCAGCCAGGCACACTTAATTGTTTCCATATTAAATGAATCAGGGTGTGCGATTAGTTGGGCTTGCTTTCCTTGCCACTTCTAAGTTTGTTTTTTATGATTGTTTTGAATTATGCATGCAGAAAAACAAATGACACTGGCTTCTCATCGATACATCTCATTTGTCTGTGACCACTATGGTCTAAAAAGCAAATGAGCCACAAATAAGGTGGTACATTGAATGTCAGGTTGAAAGGACTTCTGTGTATGCAATCCAATCAGTGATTCAAAATACCTCTTATCCAAGATA
The DNA here is from genome assembly GCF_019924925.1 of Ctenopharyngodon idella. Lineage (NCBI taxonomy): Eukaryota > Metazoa > Chordata > Actinopteri > Cypriniformes > Xenocyprididae > Ctenopharyngodon > Ctenopharyngodon idella. The sequence continues at coordinate 9,223,531 of NC_067230.1, read as the reverse complement.
TCAAAGAGCTTTTTTTTACCATATTTTGGTGACCCAGTGTATTTATAAATCAATAAGCCATGTGTTCAGTAATGGTTCATTAGCATAGAAATATAGATCTGCTGTATTAAAATCAATTCCATTGTTTTGCAGTTACGGATATCATCCAGTCAGTCAGAACTATGCCTTCTGTTGTATTAATAATATTGATTGTGTGTTTTGCAGGCCTCTCTGGTAACCCTGCTGATTTGGAAAAGCGCCACACATCATTTGGTAAAAACTTCATCCCCCCCAAGAAGCCCAAGACCTTTCTGCAGTTGGTATGGGAGGCCCTGCAGGATGTCACCCTCATTATCCTGGAGGTGGCAGCCATTATTTCTTTGGGCTTGTCCTTCTACCACCCACAAGGGGATGGCAACGACAGTAAGTAGTGGCTTTAAACAGAGTTTTTGATAAGTCAATATTGTTTGGGTTGTTTTCCTGCACACAAACTAAGATAAACTATTAATTCGAAAACATTTATAAATTGAAAAGAAATAAACTGAAACCATTAATGCAAAGTGTAAAATATATATATATATATAAAAACAAATACACTACTATTCAAAAGTTTGGAGTAGGTAAGATTTAGATAAGGGTTTTTTTTTTTTTATTATTATTATTTTTTTTTTTTTACATTTTTGAAAGAAGTGGTAAAGTTTTGTAGAGCTTCTGCCTTTTCTTTACTGTTCAGAAAGTAGTCTAATGTTTTTCGTTTTGATTCTGACTTTATTAGTGACTCAACATTTTGGCGTCTTATGTTTTAATAATGGCCTCATTTGGGACTTTGGTTCATAAGCACCGCTCTGAATGCTGGAAATTTGAATTTGGCTGCGACTGCAGGCTCTTCCTTTTACCCATATGGCTCAAACCACAAGGATGACCTTAGACAGTCGTCAAGTTCTCCAGGAGGAAATTAGGTCAATGAAGTGTAAATCTGCGATAAAACATGTTTCTGGCAAGAGGAAACTTTCCAAAGAAGAGACTCCCATAAAACATAAGTGTGCAGCTGCTGTTGTAATTGCTTGTACCCTTAATGGTCTGTAAAGGTTGTATGAACATGTATAAAGATTATCTTTAGTTTAGATTGGTAAGATAGAGATTTTTTTTTGCAGAGGATGTTATAAGGGATTGATTTTCTCTTATTGTTTTTATGTTATTCCAGACTGTGGCCAAGCAGCTGGGGGTGTTGAAGATGAGGGCGAGGCCCAGGCAGGATGGATTGAAGGTGCTGCCATCTTGTTTTCAGTTATAATCGTGGTGCTAGTGACGGCCTTCAATGACTGGAGCAAAGAGAAACAGTTCCGTGGGCTTCAGAGCCGCATAGAACAGGAGCAGAAGTTTACAGTCATCCGCAAGGGTCAGGTCATCCAGATCCCTGTGGCTGAGATCGTCGTGGGAGATATTGCACAAATCAAATACGGTAAGAGTTCCATCTGAGAGCTGAGAAAATTTCCACAGTATGACGGATCTAGATGTGACACGTCACTGTATTCAGTGATCTCTGCCATATTTGTTTTATGAATGCTGTGGCATTTATAAAGCATAGTTTTTCCTCCAGAACCCTTTGGCTTTTTATTAAACCTCAGAAGCGAGTTCCTCATTGAATTCACCAGCGGTTGTGATGGATCATATGTGACTGCCAGTCTTTTCTGAGAGACAAAGCATGGCTCATGACTCATGCTTACCGGCTTGCGTGAGTCACCGTGCTGCTGCTCATGGTGCCTGCAATGTGGGCGACGCGTGGGGTGTCCAAGAGACACAGGAGAGATCTGTCGTCATGGTCGCCAAATCGGCCTCTGCTCCTCTCCTCTTGCTGAATTGCAGAATGTGTCTTTCTCTGTATCTTTTTCTCTCTCAAAGTCATTCCACAGTCATTCAACACCCCATGTTCTTTTCCATCAGGTGACCTTCTCCCAGCTGATGGTATCTTGATCCAGGGTAATGACCTGAAGATTGATGAAAGCTCTCTCACTGGGGAGTCCGATCATGTCCGCAAATCTCTGGAGAAGGACCCCATGCTCCTTTCCGGTGAGATGGAGTGTCTACATCCCCTTTAAACTGTTAGATTCCATTGTAGGGTGCAAAAGAGACCATAATCTGGGATTAAACATGGAAATATACAAAGTATTAAGATTTTAGAAAGAGAAAAAAATTATTTTAGACCCCACATTAATGGGCTAGGCATGGATGCTCTACTATTTCTAGAAACCACTTTGCAGCTTTGCTCTTATTTGAAGTATTGTCATTCAGAAGGTAAGCAGTTATTTAGCACAGGCTTTTGTCCAAAGCGACTTACAGTACACTACAGAACCAATCCTCCTGAAGCAGCCTTGATGTTAAGTGCCTTGCTCAAGCACACAGTCTGCTTATGAAGTTGTGAGTTGAGTGTTGTTAAAAATATTGATATTTCAATATGTATCAATACTGAAGTATCTGAAATGATTCCAAAACAACTCCATTCTGTAGTAACGATACACCGATACCAGCTGCGCTTTCTTGCTCTTCTCTCCGACAGTGAGTTGACACAACCTACCTTTACACAACCTTTAACTTTAAATGGGCAGGAATAAGCTGCAAATGAGCGGGAATACTGCCAAGGAAAAAGAGAGAATATTTAACTTTAAATAAAGGACTGTTAGTTGTTGCAAATAAGAGTGTGATGTGTCTTCAATCAGCCAAAGAGAGCCCATGTCACACCTTCCTGATCTCACTCCGCTGGCTTCCAGTTATGGCCAGAATCGTATTTAAAGTTTTGTTGCTGGCTTTCAGGACTGCCACTGGAACAGCACCTCCCTACCTTAAAACCAAAAAATGTCTGCTCCCTTCTACCAGCAGAATGAGCTTGCCTTGTTCCCTTACAACGAGGCAGAAAGGCACTCTCCAACACATTCACTCTCTCTGTTCCTCTCTAGTGGAATGAGCTGCCAACCTTGCAGACCATCAAATTTTTCAAGCAGCAGCTGAAGACAGACCTCTTCAGCAAACACTTAACCAACTCACACACAATGCAGACACACATTTCTGCTTCACACTGCATTTCTGCTTGCTTCCTAATCTAGTTGTCAAATAAACCTGGTATTGTAAATTATAAATATTGTTGGCACCTTGACAAATTGCTTTTGTTCCTCTCTTTATTTGTCTTTGGATAAAAGCATCAGCTAAATGCATAAATGTAAATGTTGCTATGGTATTGAAATTGGTATCAAGAATAATAAAATTTCACTGATACTGGTATCAACTGTTGACTGGTATCGACCGGTATCATGATATCGACCTTTCTTCCTGATTTCATTCAGGAACTCATGTGATGGAGGGATCTGGCCGAATGCTGGTCAGTGCTGTGGGCCTGAATTCTCAGACTGGAATCATTTTCACCCTCTTGGGTGCCGGCAGTGAGGATGAGGAAAAGAAGGTGAAGAAAGGTGAGAAGCTATTGTACTTTCTTTCTCATTTGGATAACTCCCTCTCTCTTTGAGTAAACCAGTCTACCTCTCTAGTTGGGAGGTTACCTACCATCAGCCTGCCAGAGGTAAGAGCCATTAACATGATTTGCTGAATTGTCTCCCTCCCCCCAAAATGCCTGCTGCTCTGAAATCCTCTGCCATGGTTAAAATTCAGTATTTTTTTGGGGGGGGGGGAATAATCACAGTATGTCGATGGAGACGTACAATATCCCTTGAGTTACTTTCGGTTTTACTAACTCTTTTAAAGTTTTTATTTGAATTTATTTTTCTATTTTTTTTTCCCTTATAGATCAACCTAAATTTGAGCTAGTTATTTCTATTTGGGTAAATGTATTTTTTAAAAATTGTTATTGCTACACACAACACTTACGAAAATATGAGATCATGATAATTGGACAGTCAAAGAAACCATAATTCTCGTCATGTTATTTTAGCCTATTAGTATGTCCCATCTGCATGCACTGACTCTCCTGGTCCTCCAGGGTATGTCAAAACCTGACAGCACCTGCTGTCAGCTCTCAGTGTCTCTCTCATGTTCCTGTTTGTTGGGTCGCCACTTAATTCAACTGTCAGACTGGTCTAAATAGTTTACTCTCTCATTGCCTCATAAGCTAAAAGAGCAGCTCTAAAACTTTGAATATTTCGATTCCTGTATTTTTGTTATAATGACAGTTCAGCCATTGTCTTTTAGTTACATAATTGCTGTAATTTTTCCTTTTCCCTCATGCTCCAAGAATATCTTTTTGTCGAATGTGTTGGCCAAAAGAATTGAGAGAACTGCTTTTTGGTTTCAGCCAAAGCCTTTTGGCATTGTCATAGTTTGTGATGCAAGTGAACAAAAATAGGAAATGTATAAAACCCCTAATCGTAATGAGGTTATGTCAGCTGTATGCCACAGTCAAAAACAATGACCGAGCCGTCAGTGTACCCTGCATAAAGACCCTCTAGTCCTTGTCTTTTTCTATAAATGAAACATCCAATCCCACATATACTCATGTAATGTAGTGTTACTTATCTATTTTTTTTATTCTTTTTGTTGTTATGTTTCTTTCTTTTCTTTTTCTGTCTTTGGTTTATTTACTTTGAGCCATGTTATATCAGCCCTCCGCCCTCTCTCTCTCGTTTTAAACAGGTAAAAAACAAGGACCCCCCGAAAATCGCAACAAAGGTAACCTTACCCACTCCCTCTCCCTTCTCCCCCCCTCCCCCCCCTCCCCATTCAGCAGCAAGTCTCGGAGTCTCGTGTCAGTCCCACTCACTCACTTGCTCACTTTCTCTCTCTGTCTTTCACGCTGTTGCTTACCCCTTCCTGCTGAGCCCGGGGGAGCTTCTTGCCTCGCTTTACTATTAAAGGGTGCAACTCTCACCTGCTGGAAACGGCACTAAGCAGCCAGAAGACTGCAAGTTCATTGTATGTCAGTCGATTTAAATCATGGTTATCCAAGATTAGTTTAGTTTAGTTTTTTTATTTTTAGTAGTTAAGAATAATTTTTAAAAATGTACTACTACTTCACAATATTACAGTTTTTTTCCCAAATAAATGCATCCTTGGTGAGCATAATTTTTAAGGCAAGCAAATGAATTATTTATAAAAAAAATATTTCTTTTGCATGGCGTATGTCATTCTTTAAACGCATGTTGAGATGCATTGCTATGATTCAATTTTTTTTCTTTAAATCTAGAAGTAATTTCCTGGACTAATTAACCATCTTACCTATCCCTGTTATTGGCAGTGTTTTTTTGTTTTTGTTTTTGTTTTTTTAGATAATATTTTGAACATGCTTTGAGCTTTGATAATTTCTGCCAAACTTTGGATTTGATGAACTCAACACCTTAAAAGGCCTTGTATTGTAAAAGTATACGTTAACATCGGCAACCCTAATGATTATATGTATATAAAGTTTGTTGTCTTAAAGATTTTTCTTTTTGTAGATCTAGTTTTCTACTAGTGACAATTTAGATGTCTCTCCTTTTCAGAAGCAAACTATCTCTCTGTGCTCGTCCGGGTCATCTGTGAACATTTGTACTGTGTTTCAGAGTGTGCCCACTCTGCCCTGGCTGACCCCAACAACCCCTCCTCAGCCCCACCCCTTGTAGCACTCAGGGACTGAGCATCTGCTCCAGACAGAACTGCTCATTTTGTCTGCACAGATCTCCTTCCTTTTGCCCTTGGTCTCAAGCACAAAAACACTTACACAAGCTGGTATTGGTTTAACACTGAGTATATGTATTTAGTGTCTTCCTCTGTTTTTAAAATGCTAGCCAAGAACTATTTAAGGGTATTTAATCTTGCTCCATGGTAAGATCTTGTACAGAACACCCACTTTTCACAATCTAATCAATTCCTGATGGATAAATTTAAGTTCAACTTTTGTTTTGTTTTTTTATTCTCTTTATTGTTGAACATCCTGTTTCACTTGGAAATATATTGCAAGTATTGGGTAACGAACAGGGACTCACATTGACTTATTAATCATTCAAATGCAGCCAAGAGCTTTTGTAAAGATGCACATTTGCCCATACAATATTTGTTCCCAGCTTCATTGATGGTTTATGTTAATGTAATGCTTAGGGGCGTGGCTTATGTGGGAGTTGCACCCTTGCAAAATGGACCGGCTGTGGATTGTTGTTTTTGTTTGTTTCTTTACTTTAGCTCTTTGTTTTTCTCACTGTTGCTTCTTTCTAGGGTGTGGCTCAGGACTTCATGCTGTCTTGTACACTCTTCTCTTGGTCAAAATTTGACCATTTCTTTCACCTTTACCCTCTTTCTCTGGTACCGCACTCTCTTTTGGGAGCGTAAAAATAAACCAAAATCTCTCTGATCTTTTTCGTCTTCCTCTTGATCCTTGTTTCTTGTGGTGGTTGTATCTCTGGCTGTTTGGACTGTTTTCTGTTTTTAAGTTGTTTGTAAATCACACTCCTGTTCGTCGTGCGTGCCTTTGTTCGTGTTGTCAGTCAAGACAGTCAGTCCGTCCATCAATCCCTGATTCATGTGTGGTCGTTCTGGTCAGCTCTGTCAGTTCTGGTCAGTTGTTTGTTGTGACTGGTGGTCAGGTAGGCTTTTGGACTGTTTCTCAAACTCCACCTCAGAACTTCACTACTACAGAGTTTCAGCCTGTTGCACGCCATGTTTGAGATGGTACATAGGCTAACAGCAAAAAGAAAATGACTTTGCCTCTCTGTATCTTTTAAAATAGATACTTAATGGGAATTGGGGGTAAGGAATCAATGCCTATCCATGGCAAAGTGGCTGAATTGGATCTTCAACTCCATTAAGTTTCTATTTTAGTGGGTAACATAATTGGGTAGTATAATATCATTTTATCCCTTCCATTAGCATAATTGAATTAAAACTATCAAAGTTACTGATGTAAAAACTAGCCACTGTTTTGCCTTGAGTGATATATATATATATATTTTTTTTTTTTTTTTTTTTTTTTTTTTTTTTTTTTTTTTCTGTAAAAGTATTATTCCCTTAACGTACTTTCCAGTTTGGTTTAGTTAATGGTATTACAATATTGCACAAGTTCAATAAGTTCTTTAAAAGCGTATTGAACTTCATCAGATACAACTACCAGAGTAGCTGTGATGGCACATTAATAAAAACCATAGGAGAAATAAAAGGCTAATTTAATTTCAGCCTATTAAAAACAATCCCCAAGCCAAAAAATAGATTTTTATTGCCAGAGGATTTATTAAAAAGTAGATTATTGGTTGAAGTTTGAAGATTACACAAAGGTTTACACAACCAATAAAAAATGTAATGATCTTTATTTTATATTTCATAACAGTACTGAGTAGCTCATTGGCCATTGACAGTGTAGGGGTCTGGTATTAACAAAATGTCTTGTGTGCTGCTTGAATCCTACTTAGAATTCACCATGCGCACCTTAACCTGCCGGGGAATGGCTCCATGAATTTATAGTTTTCTCCTCACAAGCCTAGATTTACTCAAGCAAAGTCAACTAACAATAAATAAGTGCTTCTGATATATTTCTTCTGTAAAATTCTCTAGGAACCCACTGTATGACTTGCCCTCTAGCTGTTACTGAATTGCCCATTCTCTCCTCCCCTCTTCCCATTTTTCCCATTCCCCCACCTCTCATCTCCCTCCATCCTTTTTGGCATGTTCCTCCCTTGTTCCCATAACCACTCCTGAAATCAACCTCCACAGCTAAGACCCAGGATGGCATCGCCCTGGAGATACAACCTCTGAAGAGCGAGGAAGGTGCAGAGTCAGAGGAGAAGGAGGAAAAAGAAGAAAAGGAGAAAAAGAAGGTCAACGTTACCAAGAAAGAAAAGTCAGTCCTGCAGAGCAAGCTGACCAGGCTAGCGGTTCAGATTGGAAAAGCAGGTTAGGAAGCAATACATAACCGAGCAATACTAAACCTCTGATTGACATTTGTCATTGATTGACTGACATTTTGAATCTACTTGACTAATGGCTGTTTGGTTGAAATTATGCTGCCTCTGATAGAAAAAAAAACACTTACCCTTATATTTGTGTTTTTTTTTTTTTTTTTTTTTTTTTTTTTTTTAACTTTATTTTGTTGTTTGTTTTTTAACCTACATCAGCCAACCCCAATTGTGAGCAGTAAACAGAAAACTCTTTTTAGTTTAAAGGTGCAGTTGTGTGTTGTTCATATATATATATAATATATGAAAATTCTGTCATCATTTACTCACCCTCAAGTTGTTCCAAACCTGTATGAATTTCTTTCTTCTGCTGAACACAAAAAAAAAAAGATATTTTGTAGAATATGGGTAACGAACAGTTGATGGGTCCCATTGACTTCCATAGTATGGAAAAAAAAAATACTATGGAAGTCAATGGGGCCCATTAACTGTTTGGTTAGCGACATTCTTCAAAATATCTTCTTTTGTGTCCTGCAGAAGAAAGAAATTCATACAGGTTTGGAACAACTTGAGGGTAAGTAAATTATGACAGAATTTTCATTTTGGGCGAACTATCTCTTTAACATTTTTACACAAAGAAATCAATATAATTTTCAAATAAATGTTGCACAATATTTATACTAATTAGCCATGTGTTAGCTTGTACAAAGCACACTGATTTCTTTAGACATCCTTTCAGTAAATTAGTTCATTTGCTTCCCAGGGTTTGTTTTACTTACTGCTTAAAGAAACAGTGTCACCCAATATGGAAACAGGCTTGTCCCTTTGGGCTGTGTTCCACCTAATTATCCTACTTCCTACAGTTACCCAATCAAATAACATTCACATAGAGCACATCAGACCACAGCTGTTGCCGTTATGAACAAAAGTCAGAAGGCTCTGTGTTCCCCTTTGCTGTATTGGTCTTAAAACTCCCTCTCCTCCGGCAGGTCTCATCATGTCTGCAGTGACAGTCATCATCCTCATCCTGTACTTTGTAATTGATACGTTCGGCGTCCAGGGTCGTGAGTGGACGGCGGAGTGTACTCCCATCTACATACAATATTTTGTGAAGTTTTTCATTATTGGTGTGACTGTGCTTGTGGTGGCCGTGCCTGAAGGGCTGCCTCTAGCTGTCACTATCTCCCTGGCTTATTCCGTCAAGGTGAGAGCCTTTGGGTTAGTTTACCAACACAAACCTGTATTTTGTTAATCATGAGGACCTTCAGGTGGTTATAAGTTGTTGCATGATTCTCTACATTTTTGCTCATCTACTGTATGTCCAAGGGATAAAACACACTCCTTTCCCCCAAGTAAAACCAGATTAACTGTTTTTCTCAACAGAAAATGATGAAAGACAACAACCTGGTTAGGCACCTGGATGCCTGTGAGACCATGGGTAATGCCACTGCCATCTGCTCTGACAAAACTGGAACGCTGACTATGAATCGCATGACAGTGGTGCAGGCTTTCATAGGTGACACACACTATAAAAGCGTTCCTGAACCAGAGGCCATTAATCCACAGACTTTGGAGATACTGGTGAACAGCATCTCCATAAACTCAGCATACACTACCAAGATCCTGGTAAGAAATGGCCTTACGTAAATAAGATACAGATAAATTAATAATCTGTTCTTTTGTTTGTCAAATTAAAAGTCCACAGTCAGCCCCAGCCAAAACACACTTGTACACATTCTTGCATTAAAAGACAGCTAGACAGAGCACAACAGAATGGAACTGAACACAGACTGAATATTTTTTAAATAAAATATATCCATTATCAATATTAGATAAATATTTAATCTGAAATATGCAACTTTGTAGAAGCACTAAAAAAGGAAATAAATTTAAACTATAACTGAAATTAAATGTAATTAGTAATATTTAAAAGAAAAAAAAAGTAAATGAAAAAGGAAAATGAGAAAAGCTCATGATATTACTAAATTACTAAAAACGACTAAAAACTATATATATATATATATATATATATATATATATATATATATATATATATATATATATATGGTCTGAACGACGACTTGGTCTATCATTTAATGAAATCAATTCAGATTCATTGAATTTTTACATCAATTGATAACCCTAATTTTTTTCGTTCCTTGCCTGCTATTCATAATGTATCTTTCTTTCCTATAGCCCCCAGAGAAGGAGGGAGGTCTGCCAAGGCACGTGGGTAATAAGACAGAGTGTGCCCTTCTTGGTCTGGTGATGGACCTGAAGAGGGACTATCAGCCTATTAGAGATGAGGTTCCTGAGGAGAAGCTTTATAAGGTTTACACATTCAACTCCTCCCGGAAGAGCATGAGCACCGTACTAAAGAACGCCAATGGTCCTGGCTTCCGAATGTACAGCAAGGGTGCCTCTGAGATTGTCCTGCGCAAGTATGCTAAACAAACTAACCTTCAGACTCTTAAAGGGGTCATATCAAAGTTTACTTGATCTTTTGAGAGAAACTTTCAGTCCAAAAATACATTTATTAAAATAAAGCATCAAAAATGACTTCTGAAGTCCTTGGGTCATAAACTCAAAATATTTAAGTATTTCTTAAAGGAACAGTAGCAAAAGAAATCCACTGTTTTGTAGTGATTATTAAACCTTTCTCTTGTCTGTCAGGTGTTCCCATATCCTTGATGCTTCAGGCCAGCAACGCATCTTCAAGGCCAAAGATCGGGATGAGATGGTGCAGAAAGTGATTGAGCCAATGGCCTGTGATGGGTTAAGGACCATTTGCGTAGCCATGAGGGACTTCACAACCGAGCCAGACTGGGAGAATGAGGCTGAAATTCTGAATGACCTGACCTGCATCTGTGTTGTGGGCATTGAAGACCCCGTCCGTCCTGAGGTGAGAAAAATAATACCATTTGTTCGTTGCTGATAGCATTGTGCTTGTCCATAGTGGAGGGCTGGACATTTGTATACTTCAGGCCTCCATTAATAATGAGACATGACAAGCATTAAGGGACGGCTTGTCGCGACTCGAGCAACCCGCCACATTTCATGTAATGAAAATGTATTGACCGTGTTTATTGTGTGATGATGATGGATTATTTGCAGAGTGTCTAACACTATGTCAAAGTGTGGACAGGAATAGCCTCATCTGTGGAGCGACAAACTGACCTAATTCCCTTGAAGGTGATAAAATAAGTACATGACAGGCAACGTGATTGTGCTGTTTTGATTATGGATATTGGATCAGTGCAGAATTAATGTCAGCTTCCATCAAATGAGGTGGCATATATAATTCTATAATAGATTGCATGACTGATATTTAGGTTAAATTTATTCCTGCAGGCTTTAAGTGGTACAATCCATTTTATCTCTGTTCCCATTTAGTGTGAATAAAAATCATCTTTTCTATATGTCCCCAGCTATATAGTTAATGTTATCTGTTAAGCATGCCAGCTTAGGATGATTATGAGCATTTCAAGAAGAAAAGAAAATTAACAGCCAGAGAATTTTATCCTGGAATTGTTAAGGAACTGTACATGGAAAAGTCATAGAAAAAAAAAAAAATCTTAAGAAGTCAAAGAAAAGTTATGGCAGTAATAGCATTCTGCAGTGATGACATATTTTGGTCGGCCAACCCGGAAGTTAGCATCACCCTGGTTCCCTTGACAAAAACCTAATAGGAATTCTCCATTGGCTTTTGGATTATTGCAGAAAATAAGTTTGATTCTTACACATTTTGGTTATCATGATAATCTTCAGAAAAAAGAAAAAAGTTAGAATAGTTCACAGTAGTGAGTAGATTAGTTGTCCTTTTGCTGTGGAATGACTTTCAATGTCCCTCACAATCTCTGTAGTGCCACTTAGCCACTTGTTAGCAACTGCCTTTTTAAAGACAAGTAAAAGCTTTAAAAATTCACAAGGAGGTATTACTGATGTATTTTATGCCATATAATAAAACATGAAGATATGTTTTTTCAGCCATTTAACCAAAAACCCATTCAAAAACCTTTTGACTTTAGGACGATGAAACGAAGTGCTAAAATGCTAACTTTTTTCTATGTTTTGGCCTACAAAAATACATCATCTCTGCAGCACTCTATAAAATCTTAAAAGATCATGAAATTTTTCATAGTGATTTTATATACAAAGTATTTCATTGTGTAGAAACTGATTTTTTTGTCATTGCATTCTCTATAAAGTTAAACTTTTAAATTGATTTAAAAATCCTTCAGCAATCACAAATGGAAGTTATGGAAATTTGAATTTCATGGAAATTGTGTGCAGGAATAGTTGCCACTTGTTGAATCAGTTGTTGTCCTCTTTCCATTCACCATACAGTCAGACACTTTGTTTTTAAAACTGGAGTCTTTCTGACTGCAATACATTCACACAGGCCATTCCATAGTTGCTTCTCTAACAGTGAACCGAATTTGATCTGATAAAAAGCCTGTGTCTTATGACTTGAATTGATGCAAATGGCAATATTATGTTAAGGTAGCAGTCTGAGAGTGGCGCTTGCCCATTTACAGCTTCAAAATGGAATCGTAGAGTCATGTAGCGATGATAAGATGGGCTTGAATGTTTTTTGTCATAGTGAGAATCACTCTCTTGCAGTAATGATCAGAGCCATCTGTAGCTTATTTTGTTTATTTTTGCTGTCACAGGCTAGACAAGATCCAATTGTAGAGTTTATTAATGCACACACTAGTTTCTTTGCATCATGCAACATGTTTTTCACATGCATCTCTGTCCATGGAAACATTGGGAGGTTTTTAATTATCTATAAATAAATGAGCTTATTGGTTCTAATTACGGGTATGTGATTCATCGCAAGACTGAGTGGGGATAATTACATAGGACTCCAGCAAACACACACACAAAACCTCTAGATCCAGCCCCTTCATGTGTTAAGTAGTCTCGGTGCCCTTACGGCTTAACACGCACAACAAACTGTCAGGACGCCACATCAAGAGTGACTCTCGCTGATCTGAGACCAGCAATGATACAGAGGAAGAAATTTGTCTTGCTTTCGGCCATAAATTCCATAATGACACCCAAATTTTATCAAATATTGAAATGAGAGATCTTATATAATGTTTATGATGTAAGTTGTGTGTGATTTGTTGATTTTCATTACTAATGTATGTTTTTTTTTTTCTCAATTTTTTTCTTTTAAAATACATCAATCTTGCCATAAAATTAGGCATAGATGCCGGTATAGCAATAAAAAAATAAAATTATATACTGCAAGATGTCAGATGTTTTATAAGTGAGTGAGATGTAACATTTTCCACTCTGAAAGATTCAGTGAGTAGTTCCTTAGAATGTCATTAGTTTAGTCATTAGTAGAGTCATTCATTCATTCATGAATTAAACCACACTAGTAATGCTGAAAGTTTTTTTTTTTTTTTTGCAGCTAGTGACGAACTATGACTGTATTGTCTTTATTATTTCACAGTACATAATCCAGGAAACAATAGGTCTGGTTGGGTAAATTTTTTATTATATGGGTTTATATCTATGGGTTTATTAAATCTACACAATTAAGCAGTACAGATACTCTGATCTGAACATTTATTTATTTCATTTATAGTATTTATTATTATATAATTTTTTTATATAGATTATTATATTTATAATTTTTAAAATTTAATTCTTCCTGTTTTTTTTAAGAAGCAGTGGAGAGTGGCTGGAAACAATAGAAATTGTGGGATGTGATTAAGATGTGAATCAAAACTCAGGTTGCTGAGGCACACGTGGCTACATACAAACTCCTTGTACTATTATCTGTATGTCCCTTCTCAGCAATCCCTGACAAAATATGGGGAAAACTTTGGATTATTAACTGGTGCATTAATTTATCCTAGATTTTGTAAATATTGAGAAACTAGGAAAAAGTAAATTGAAGTCTATCCAGACTATTTTGCATTAATTTGTATTAGTGTTGTTAAAAGTACCGGTACTTCGGTACCAAGTCGGTACTGAAATTTTGAAAATGTGACGATACCAGCATTTCTGTAGTACCGGGAGTACCGAGAATCCGGGTATATTCGGTACCCACTGATAGGTCTGTGCCAGTATTTTACGTGAATATGACACGAGTGAAGCACAAAGCTTTGTTTACAGAAGAAATAGGCTAATAGGTTAGCAATTAAATGTGACATCGCAGCCATGGAAACATTATAAACGTTTCTTCCTTTGGTTCGCTTTTAATTAGGCCTATTATATTCGCATTATTTTCTGTGGTAAAGTAGAAAAACACTGTAGGACAGAAACCTTTTTGCTTGCACGTCAATTTCTATTTAACACAGTTTGTACTTGTTATCAGACTTGATAAGGCGTGTCAAGTTTATTTGTATAGCGCGTTTCACACACGCTGGTAATTTTTAGTTTCGCTTTCTCTGGCAGCGCTAAATCAAATATAGCCTGAATGTCTGAAGATAAAACTATTATCTTTTTCCTGCTCGTGTCCCACATCCCTCTCAAAGCGCAGAGCAGCTATATGACGCATTTTGTGTGGAAATATAAAACAAATGTTTTTTAGAATAATACTTAACTAACTTATTTAGGTTACAATTATTTACTGATATTTTTCATAGTTTTACAGGCTGTAGTGTGTTGTTTCACTGAAGGAATAGCTAAAATAAACACGCACGTCTGTTTCAAAATGGATGTTTGTGCATTTGTTTATTTATTTTTTTATATTTCGGAATTTCATTGAGGTATATATACTACACACTGGTGGTTAAATGGATCGTAAATGGACCAAGCCCCATGGTTCGAGACGCATGTGATTCGCGGATCAATTGCAAGTTTAACCACAATAGAGTGAAAGGTTATCATTTGCATGTGTTTTGTCTTGCTATTTTACACATTAAATAGATATAAAACCATTCCAGCGCTAGAAGAGGCAAAAGAGGATTTAATTCGGTATCACACGCCACGCTGTTATCGGTGCACACAGACGCACGTACATACAAGGCTCATGCGCACAGAGAAAGAGAGAAAGAGGCGCGTTTCAGATAGCTCGCAAACTCCAAATTGATTTCTCTTTCGCGTCCTCAATGCACTTGGATGGACACATACACACATTATGTCAGTCAAAATACCCCTCTCGGCAAGTATTCTCGTAAACACATTCGGTTATGTCTTAATTGAACGAGGTGAGAATTCGGATGTGTATCTATCGGATGTGTGCGTGCATGGAGTCTTACTCTTAAAGTGACAGCAACCTATAAATACCTGCTGTTGTCTGTCATGTAAATCAAACAACATAACACAGCTTTAACAAAGATTAATCTATATTAAATTTATACAGTGAACAGTGTCATTTTACATTTAATTATTACATTTCTGTACACGAAAATTAATACTACAGTTAGACCTTATAGTTTATTTGTAACTTTGTTGTATTTATCTATGCTTGTAATTGGTGTACAGTATTTGTTCTTTTTACAGTCTGTTCACTTGCCTTCAATAATGTGTTAGTTAGGCTAGTAGTTTCTGCTGTGGTATCGGAGTAGTTAAAGTGGGCTAAGTAATAAATGCAAAGTTACCCCCCACCCCCCAATTCTTTTTTTTTTTTTTTGTGCTGATCCGAAAATTATCCGATCCGTGACTTAATAACCGTGATATGATCCGAACCGTGAGTTTTGTGATCCGTTGAACCACTACTACACACACAAACATACACACACTCCAAATATTTATATGTATGATTACCATCATATTTAATTTTTTTTTTTTTTTTTTTTAAATAGGCTAGTTAAATAAAATAGTAAAATAGTTCCAACAGATTTTCCTGTGGTACCAAAATTGGTACTGAGAACCGTAAAATTTTACTCGTATTGGTACCGACTAATGGAATTTTGGTACCGTGACAACACTAATCTGTATTATTTATTTATTAATTTATTTATTATTTTTTGCCGCAAATCTATTTATCACCAAATTCAACAGTGTTGAATTAACGGTATGGCAGTGGCTGCCCAACATGCTTTGTACCAAGCCAAAAAATTGTCCTTTAATTCCTCCGTTGTGCAGGTTCCTGAGGCTATCTCTAAATGTCAGCGAGCAGGCATCACGGTCCGTATGGTCACCGGAGACAACATCAACACAGCCCGTGCCATCGCCACCAAATGTGGAATCCTGCAGCCTGGAGAGGACTTCCTGTGCATGGAGGGCAAAGACTTCAACCAGCAGATTCGCAATGACAAAGGAGAGGTAAAAAGCTACAGCACTTCATCTACAGGTGTCTGAGATGACATATAAAGTGCTTATTTCAGTCTTGCCTTTATCTTTAGGTTGAACAAGAGCGTCTTGACAAGGTCTGGCCCAAACTGCGTGTTCTTGCTCGTTCTTCCCCAACAGACAAACACACTCTGGTTAAAGGTGAGATCTTTACAGATAGTTGGGTGAGATTTTAGTCCACACTTTCACAGCTAACCCAACTGTTTTATAATACACCAATGTATTATAATATTAAATAAGTTGTACAAAAACCCACTGGAGGAGAGTTGGTGTTTTCTCCCATTGTTATGAGCCCTATGTCACACATATTTTGCTTTACCCTGAGGCAGTTCCTGTGTTGTTGTCTTTTAGGCATCATTGACAGCACAGTTGGAGAAACGAGACAGGTGGTGGCTGTGACTGGAGATGGCACTAATGACGGTCCTGCCCTTAAAAAAGCAGATGTTGGCTTTGCTATGGTAAATCGTGGAGTTTTTTTGTGTGTTTGTTCGCAAAATCGCACCATTAACACACAAAATATACAGGTTTCATACAAGCATATCATGCATATACTCTAAATTTTCACTAGTCTATTCAGGCCATTTCTTTTTGCTATTAAAATGACTGCCTTTCTGCTAATTTGTCTTTTTATTGTGAGAGTCCATTGCAAGGGTGAGTGTCTGGCTTGTTCAAAGAGAGTTTGGCAGCCAATGTTATACTGTAGCAAAGATTGCTTTAATAACCACAGAGGTTGTGCCCTAATCCCTACCCAGTATCTCTTGCTCTGCGCCAAGCCAGAATGCCTCAGGGCATCATCGCAGCATGCGGTACTGGCTGATAAGTGGCTGACCCCTGCTTGTTGCTCAGATGACCCCACAACTTTAGCAATGATAAAATTTGTGCTTCCAGAAGTACGCTTTATATGGAATGAACCAAAAAAAGGCAATTCATATTTCTCACTCAAACACTTATATAGAGAGTCTAAAAAGTCTAAATGTCGGTTTCAAAAGCAGTAGATGGTGCAATTGTGCAGACTGCTGATTGAAGGACATTAGGTTAGGATGAGGGCAGGCATGGTAAATTGTTTCAGAAATAGACACCCTGAAGCTCAAAGATATGGTTTAATTTGGTTTATCATTTTGCTGTGCTGTTTTAACCTACATAAATACCACTTTGCCTTTTCACTGAAACTTCATTCAGTTGAAATATCTTTATTTAAAAATGCTTTATAAGCCAAGAAAAGTCCTAATTATTATTTTTTCTATTGTAGTTCGTTTTTCCCTTTCTTTCAGGTTTTCCCTTTCTTTCAGGTTTCTTTCAGGTTTCCTGAGAATGAGCCTACATCTCCAGTTATTCATAAAGGAGACTGCTCTGATATTTACGCAGACACTCTAAAAAACAACTACTTTCTTTATCTTACAGGGAATTGCAGGCACAGATGTTGCAAAGGAGGCCTCTGACATCATCCTTACTGATGACAACTTCACCAGTATTGTCAAAGCCGTGATGTGGGGACGAAATGTCTATGACAGCATTTCTAAGTTTCTGCAGTTTCAACTGACTGTCAATGTGGTGGCTGTGATTGTTGCTTTCACTGGAGCCTGCATCACACAGGTACATTTAACATCCTCTGATTTACCATCCTGGGACACAGCATTTACTTTTTATATGCCATTATATCATTATTTAGTGTTTTTAGTTAGAAACTGATTTTTGAGTGAAGGAAATATAATATTAATTTAAAGGGTTATCTCACACTCTTATTTTGTAGAGCACATCAGGACATTTATAAAAATAAAGCAAGATGCTACAGAAAAAAAAAAAAAAAAAAAGAAGGGAAAATTCATATAATTATCAGTAAAAAAAAAAAAAAAAAAAAAGTAAATAAATGTACTTTTATTTTTTCCTTAGATGATGCGATAAAAATTTGTTATAATTAAAATATAATATAATTCAGACATTTTTAAAAGACAAAGTAGAGAATGTTGTTCTTGTATGTCTAAAAATCGAATTTAATATATGGTCTCAGAGTAATGACCACTATAGAAGGCAGAAATAAATTGCTGGGTTTCAGGAGAATAAACAGTATTTGGTGGTTAAGCATGGCATTATGGGAGACAATTCATCACAATAAGCCATAATAACATAACTTTACAAGCAAAGTTGAAGTATTTTATATTTATTGAAACATAAATATATGCTGTGGCCATTTAGTGCTGGTGCCAGACTTTGGCTACTCTGGGGCCGGCCAGTCTTATTGTGTTCCTGCCTAACTATATTACATATGACAATACTGTAGTAATGTCCTTTCTGTGGAGTCTCACTCCGGTTTGTTGTATCTGCAGGACTCTCCACTTAAAGCTGTTCAGATGTTGTGGGTAAATCTGATTATGGACACACTGGCTTCTTTGGCTCTGGCAACGGAACCCCCAACAGAATCACTCCTACTGAGAAGACCTTATGGCCGTGACAAGCCACTCATTTCCAGGACTATGATGAAGAACATCTTGGGTCATGCCGTTTACCAACTTATCATCACATTTACTCTTCTCTTTGCTGGTAAGAGGCTTCTGTATTCATGATAAGGTTTAAGTAAATTTGATGAATTTAGTTATAAATAAGTTATATTAATAACGGTAATAATAATAAGAATGGTTATTATTGACTTTTTATGGCATTTTGAACTATAGTAAAAACTCACTGCAGGAAGGGACTGTGGCTATTAGCATTTTGTGCATGGGATGGATGTGATGAATGGTTGCTTAGCAACTAGCATTTATATTTGCAATATTCAAAGCATCAGAATTTGCCTCAAGCACCCATAAGTTTTACCATGAAATGTTTTACAGCATTTGACATTATAGGGAAAAACCTTCAAAAACATCTTGTGAAAAATGGATCCGGGGCTTTTTATAAAATGTTCATTTGCAAAATTTAAATATATTTACTGAGTTCTTGTAGATCTAGAAATTAAAATTTAAGACCATTATTGCAACTCTGTAGACTCTAATGTTAATGAAAGCTACAGGCACTCACTGTCTTGTTTTCTTATTCTCATTCTTTTACTCTCACTTGTTTTTTTACACTAATAAATGCAATAAAGATGCATTCAAAAATGTATAAAGATGTATTTGTCAAACATATATTGTATTTTTTTTTCAATGTTAGGCTTTCATGTTTAAGGCATTAAGTTAAGAGTTAAAGGCCTCCATCCCAATTCAAAATTTCATAGTGAAAACCTGCCAGTAATAGACCGCCTATCTGTAAATCTTGGTATTACACTGATCTTTGTTCCCTACCATGTGATAGATCACATCAAATACTACCTAAAGCATGTCATAGTGCTTCAGGAGATTTTACTGTAAATGTTCCCATGTTGTGCTTCTGCAGACTGATTAGACAAGTTTATCACGAGTTACAGTGCCCGTGGGTTAAGGAACAGTTGCACAGAAGACTCCATTCTGTGGAGTTTGAATACATACTATATCTCAGTGGACATTACACTCGACCGTATTTTTTTAATTAACAGTAACATATATTTATTGAAAATTCCCATCAGTGCTCCTCTTGACGTGAAACACTATGCATTTTGAACTTTCACATCACTTATTTACAGAAAACATTTTTCTGCCCCTAAAAGGTGAGAAATTCTTTAGCATTGATAGCGGCCGGAACACCCCTCTCCATTCACCACCGTCTGAACACTACACCATCATCTTCAACGTCTTTGTCATGATGCAGCTCTTCAACGAGATCAATGCCCGCAAGATCCATGGAGAGAGGAATGTGTTTGAGGGAATCTACCGGAACCCCATTTTCTGCTGCGTCGTACTGGGAACCTTTGCTCTGCAGGTAAAAAAATAAAATATAAATAAAAATGTAAAAAATACATTAAAATCCTCAAAGACAGTTTTCACAATGTCTTCATGGAATATATGGCTATATCATCTTTATCAAATGGGAGAATTTTAATGGGATACTCTAAAATCTGATTGGATGAGCCACATTCAAATAGTTGTAAAAAAGAAATCCATTGAATTGTTTATTAATGTGCTAAGTTGCTACTCTTTGCTACTCGTTCCACAAATAGGGTATGAAATAGTGATAAAACTTTTTAAAAATGTTGGGGGGAAAAGGGATGGAACAGGATAATCGGTCTTACTTCTTGGATTCAGATTGGACCAATTTATTTTTTTATGTAACTGAAAAAAAAACAAAAACAAACTTTAATGTATTTTTAACTGGTCTTAAAGGAATAAGAAAAAAATAGGATGACTAACTTTTAAGACTTTTATGCATCCGACCACTGTGTTTAAAGCTAGCTACTTTTCACACAGCGTCAATTTTATGTTAGCTAATAGTTTAGTTACCACGACCGATTTAGTTAGATGGTTTAAAAAGTAGGCTAATTTAAGTAATTTTTCAAGATATTATAAAACACTTGCTGCATTAAAAATTCACTATACATTTAAAATTACATATTTGAGAGAAAAAAAACAATTAGCTTTTTATTATTACGTTCAAAAATTATGTTAAATACCGTAAGTAAAGCAAAATGTTTACAAACATTATAAACGCTATAAACATAGCTATAGGCTGCTTTAGCTCCTCTCACTCTACAAGAGGCTAAATGTAAAGCCAAAATGAATTCATCTAAAGCAAAACAGAGCCTACCTCTACCTCCCGATCACAATTTTTTCCTTATAAAACAACGGAAACAACTTAAAAACTCTGTCAATTATGGTCATACAGATAAGAGTAAGACATCATTCGAAACTGTAATGTCTACTTTTATTTGTGTACACTCACAATAAAAACAAAACATTGTGCTTTTGTAAAATATAGAAAACAAACAGGATAACGGTCAGGGAATCCTAGCCCGAAATTAACATCCCTGGTGATCACATCTAATGGTTTAAAAAAGGCTATTTTTAAAGAATTATGTTTACTGTGTTTATTATTTTTTTTGTTACTGTTGTTTACCATGTTTCTTTTGCTTCTCTATTATAAAAACATTAAGCTACCTGAGGCTATACGTTACAGCTATTTTCACCACGACTACAGAGGTTTAAAGTAATCCAAACAACACCTCTTAAATGTGTTGAAATCACTGTAACTCAGTCTCTCAGGGCTTATTGCTTTACTTCAGCATAGCTGGACTAATGGAATACACCTTGTTACAGATCATCATTGTGCAGTTTGGAGGGAAGCCATTCTCTTGCACGGCCCTCACCATCGATCAGTGGCTCTGGTGTGTGTTCATAGGTGTTGGTGAGCTGCTCTGGGGCCAGGTAAGGCAAATTCTTACAGTGTGTCATTGTTTATCACTAATCAGTAGCTCTGTTGATTCTCTCTAGGCTAAACGAAATCAATGAAGACTAAAAATCAGAGTAAAAACTAGCATTCTAGCTAGTTAGATGAGAACATTTACAGATGACAAAGTGAGAAAGCGAGAGATCCACAAGCTTCTCAGTGGTGAAATAATGAAAACATCATGGCAGAATGCACACGCGTGGGTGATGTGGAACATCTTTAGTTCTCTCTTCAATCCCACCGGAAGGGCAGGGGAGGGGGAGGTGAAGTTGTGTGTGATTTCAAACCTGTGGGAGGGAACGAGGGAGGCTGGCAGACGGCAACTTGCCGCACAATTCCAGAGAGCGGTTGCTGCCATCTCAAAGTTCAGCTCAGAAAGATGAGGACAGAGAGCTGTGAGCTTCATCAACCCCGCAGCACAAGAAAGGTCCTCTGCCTCCATATATCCTTGCTTACAGTACATTTAAAACTCTGTATGCAGGACTGACGCATGATGTTAGGTCATCAAAAGGCCAAGGAAGTTATCAAGTGTGGATAAAGCCTTTAGAGCTGCAAGCAGTCTGCTCCTTCTGGCAGTTGCATCACACATAAGCCACTTCCTACTGGGTTTCTCAGCTGGTGTTTGTGCATGCGAGCATTTGTTTTTGCGCATACACACGTGCGGCCTCATGAACCAGATGCTGGGAACTAAAACATGGAGAAGCAGCAGTGTGTATTCTCTCTTCTTTGCATCAAGTTGTCTTGGTGATGTATTGGTGAATAGTTTAATCACAGAATTTGGGAACATTTTGTCAGTTCATGTACTGTAGTTTGTACAGAAGATGTTCAGTTACTAAAAGGCCTTTTTGCACAAAAAACTCTGCAGTCAAATGCCATAATGATTCATAAAAACTGCATTTCTTTACCACGTTTTCAGCATCCCGTTCTCGGAAAGCCATCCATAATCCCAACCGCTGTGCTAATGACTATTTGATGAGCTGCAGTTGCCATCACTTGACCCTATGATTTTTTTTCTTTCTCTCATCCTCCTCCAGTTCATCACTGCCATCCCTACCCACCGCCTCAAGTTCCTGAAGGAGGCCGGTCACGGCATCCCCAAAGAGGACATCCCTGATGAGGTGCTAACTGAAGGTGCGGATGAAATTGACCTCGCTGAGATGGAGCTGCGCAGGGGACAGATCCTGTGGTTCAGAGGACTCAACCGCATCCAGACTCAGGTAAGCTGCTCTTTGGTGGTACTTTCCTGTTTCTTCCAGCAATTGTCCCAGGAGAGAGTATTAATTGCTTAATTACAACCGCAGTGATCTACACACAACTCTGCCACTGTAGATGCCTGGAGAAACTGTCTTTGCTATTTGGCAGCTTACTGCTAAGATACGTGCGTGGTGTTTTAGATCTGACTAAAATCTAAAACATGGGCAACTGAAACACAGGCAACTAAAGCACAAAGAATTTACCACATTCTATTACGACAGTGTTCTCATTATAATGTTATGTATATGTCAGATTGGCGCAGCACATCTTGCACTTAACTGTATTTCCATGATCAAAGTGATTCCAGGCATCACGGAGCTCTTTCAAATCCATAGTTTCACTTTATTTCACTGGTTTCATTGGTGCACATCCCTAGTACATACCGCATGAAATTGAAAATTGCATAGTATATTATTTAGCTAAATAAAAAATATGGATCAGTGTTTGATCTATTTTGCCCAATTTCATAATGAGAACTTTCTGAAAGTATTTTTTAAAATACTTTATCTGTATTTTATTGGTTTGTTTTTAATTTGTTTGGAACAACAAATTACATTTTTTTTTTTTTTAGCTCCAAACAGCATGTACATTGCTCAGAATGACATTATAAGTGAACATTCTGGACAGCCAGTGGCTGTTTTTGTGTAGACATCACCCTAGTGGCCTTCAAGCATCTCCATGGGTTCATTTGTGGAAAAGCAAGTCTCTTTAGACAGAGCAGGGACTTTGGTGGCCTAGGTTGAAAAGCAGCATGTGCCCTGGAGATGACACTCTTAAAATGCCAGTGGGGAAGCCAATGTCTCTCTGACTATATGCAAAACCTGCCTGGAGATATCAGGGGACTGTGCTTAGAGGGACTTGAATACAAATCCTTTTCACTCTGTCTCTGGAAATGCAACATTCGCTCACTTTCATCTAAAGATGTGCAAGTAAACGACTGGGAACAGACTTTTTTTTTTTTTTTTTTTTTTTTTTTTAAGCACTGTTGATGGAGGCCGTGTGGGAGGACCTCCTTTCACTTACCATTGCCTTCATACATTACACAGTGTTGCTGCTTATGAACAATGAGTGGATTCAGTGAGAGGGTTCACAGATGTATTTATCTGGATCCTCCAGGAGTGTCTGTGTGTTAGTGGGCGATCATTCTGAGAGGGCGTTCTATTAAGAATATTCTATATGAAACACTATGGTAAACCACCCACTGAAGATTGTCAATGTATTCCATGGGCACCAATATATCCCTCTAGATTTGCTTCCCTTTACTCCCAAAAACATATTCGTTTTAGCTTTGTTTTTGTTTTATGTTGTTAAGAGATGTGTAATCTACCTTTTAGCAATGCGCCAGGTCATGGGGAATTCATGTTGCGATATGGGACCATCTCAAACCCTTTTCTCTTCTCTTTTTTTATTCCTTCTCTATTCTTTGTTATAGCTCTCATTATGTCGCTTGGGTTTTAGGAATCAATATATTGGTAGAAGATCAATATATCGATGTGTTAGAGAAATAAGATTTGAAGTGAATGTGAAGTCAAATTAACAGCATACAAGGTGCAGTTAAAACCACAAAACTCTAATTCAGTTCTTGCAAAAATCGTTTTGAAGGTATCAGTCGGAGAAAAAAAAAAAAAAAAAGGTTTTATGCTAGAAACAAGAAAAAAACAATTTGCCAGTGGTGTAAACTATTTTAAATAAACAACAAATATTATACATTCTATAAAAAATTCCTACAGTTTTGTTAAAGTAAAAACAATAATCTGTTTTTAGATATTTTTTTTACTGGACAGGACAAATACTAATTAAGATTTTTTAAAAAATCTAATTGTTTTATTATATTTAATTGTTTAATTAATATAACCTTCTATATTGTTCCCATATTAGCCTGAATGTTTCAACTGTCTTAAATAGTGTACTTTTGTTTTCATTGTATGTTGTGTCTAATCTTCTTTTGTCTTCTGAGTAAGTCAGTTGGACAGTAATGTGTGAAGGCAAGGAATAGTTTTAATGTGTGTGTGCATGCCCTGGATACATCCAGACCCCCTGTGGTTCCAGATCACCATCTCTGCTAATTCTACCAGACTTCCCTCCAAGCCCAGATGAAAAAGAGGCCAAACAGTCTTCTCATCCTCCTTCTTTCCTCCTCCCACCCCTTCACTCTTATTCCTGATTAGGAACCGGTGAACTGACCGCAAAAACACTATTCTACTAATTAGCTCCTTATCTCTCCCCCTCCATTCCCACCATCCCACTTTTAAAATCCTCATGGATTTCTATTTTATATCTGTCATGCATGGTTAGTGGTACACAAAGAAAGAAATAATTGGCACAAGTACGATTCAGACTCATCAGTACTTTATAGAACTAGTTTCCTTTGTGCTCCCTTTCTTTTTTTTATGGACACCTTCAAGCCTTTCCATTCTCCTGAAAAAAAGTAGCTCCTCACATAAAACTTTCCATTTTATCTTCCTGTGCCAGCCTCTCTCCTGCCAGACTGACTTAGTACTAACTGAACTTTTTATTTGTGGGATGAGGGATGTTCTCTTTTTCTCTTTCAAATAACAAATGTATCTGCTCTAACCACTCCTTTTGGCCCTTGGTCTTTGTTTTTCTCCATTTCCCTTTCTTCCTTTTTTTTTTTTTTTTTTCCCCTCGTCCTTTCCCTGTTCTTTGCAGATGGACGTGGTTTATACATTCCAGACAGGCCAAACGGCGGTGCCTGGGGCCCTGCGTCGCCAGCCCTCCGTGGTCAGCCAGCACAACGACGCAAAAACTGTTTCTAGCCCCACCCATGTAGGGATTTCCTCTTCCTCCCTGTCCGCCAACTCTGCTGCAGCTGTTGGGCCGCCCGCCTCTGCTTCCTCTTCTACT
The DNA here is from genome assembly GCF_019924925.1 of Ctenopharyngodon idella. Classification (NCBI taxonomy): domain Eukaryota; kingdom Metazoa; phylum Chordata; class Actinopteri; order Cypriniformes; family Xenocyprididae; genus Ctenopharyngodon; species Ctenopharyngodon idella. Next base: position 9,198,020 of record NC_067230.1, on the reverse strand, counting down.
ACAGGCAGTGAGTGCCACATAACACACCGGCAAACTAGCACTGCTATTGCATGATGGCCATGCTTAATGCTTTCATGACCTGCCTGTTAACCTCCAGTAAACCAGTAACCACCCTTTTTTTATACCACTCTTCCTCTCTCTTTTTCTTTCTTTTTTTTTTTCCAATCTGTCCTTCACAATCTCCCAACTAAAGCTCCTCCTCTGCATTATTTCTTTCTCATTCTCATTCACTTTGCATTTCTTCCAATGCCTGAACCATTGGTATCATATGTGATTTGAATATGGATGGCCTTGCTGTTGTTTGCATGCAAGTTACCAGTGCCAGGTTTTTTTTTTTTTTTTTTTTTTAGGGTGGCCAAACATCTCATTTAATTATTCAGTTCTCTTTATTAGGAGAATTAATTTTATGTGTACATTTATCTAAAGGGTTATGGCTATACTGTTTTTTTTTGTTTGTTTGTTTGTTTGTTTTGGGGTTTTTTTCCTCCTTCTTCTTCTTCTTGAAGTTTTTCTTTTGCTATTTCCGGATCACGCAGACATGCTAAATGAATGTCCATTCTTTTTTTTTCTTTTTTTTTTTCTTTTTTTTTTGTCTCTAAGATTTTATTTTATAATTTTATTTATTATATGTATGTTTTTATTTTGTTAATGCTCAATTTACAGTAGCACTATGTCCTAACTACCCTGACACAACAGAAGTATAAAACGATATACCAATAAAGTCCATGTAAGAGTTGTGACCATCAGCACTGTCGTGCATCAAAATATTTTGACGGATGCTAGAGGAGGCAGAGAGCAAGAGAGATTTTCGGTGCATTTAACTGTGTAATCCTACTGACAGTGATATCTAATTGGCCAAAACAAAGTAAATATGTTGAGTAAATATCTGTACAATTGGCCACATTCATGAAATACAAACAGGATTAAAGTCTGTCAATCTTTTGTAAAAATCTTTTAAGTAAACTAACAATTCATTGCAACAACTTTTGCAAGAATGGATTTCCAAACAATTCGCACAGAAATTCATTCTACTCTTGTTTAATGAATTATTCCCTATAATGTTATTGATCATAGTAGTTAAAATATTTGGAGCAATTAATATGGGTTGGATGTGCACACTTTTCTATAATTTCTTTTAAAGAACAAAGCAGTACAGCTCTACTGTATTTAATGCATCAAATAAGATTTGATTGGTTATGATTTTGTCACTTCTCACAGCATTCAGCTCTCAATGATGAAGTAAAAATTACTTGATAAGCGAAACTTGACATTTCACACCTAGTTGGGATGAGGTGCTAGATCTGGTTGATGTATCAACACAGCCTTTTAAATGTTGTTGACCTGCACAGCATGTTCACTGAACGTGACAAACTCCCGGACAGAGAGACAGATGCAGGCTACTGACAGTTCTTCCTGTTTTTTTTCAGCACTTGTGCTCAGTACTTCAGTCACGTCACAGCTTTTCCCTTCTCTCTCTTGCTCTCTGCCTCTTCTCTGGAAGAATTCCAAATGGCATTTTTGTGCCCTTGAAGGGTACTATGGTAAGGGGATGCCACACATAGGATTGTTTCACATGAAAGTGAGCAACTGAATCCCTTCACATAGGATCTCATTCAGAGTAAAATTTTAAAAACAGTTTGGTGTTTTCAAAACAGAATAGAAAATAGCTTCAACTAAGTCACATTTAAAACATCTATTAAAACACTGTCAGGCTCAAGAAACACGCATGCATGCACAAAAATACATCACGTCTGCATTAAATGACAGTACGGCAATATATGCAGTGCAGAATTTGTTGTACCACCTAGCTAAGAAGCCTTGCTCTAACCTCAGTAACACGAGGACTCTTTCACTTTGCCAACATCTGTGTTGTGTGTTGTGGTCTGAATGAAAATGTATGTTTTGCAGCATAGTGTAGTCAACATTAGTAGTCAACATTTGAAGTGGATCAAAACCTTTCATCAAAGTTGTCCCAAAACGTTAATCCATGCTGTCCTAAGAAGAAGGTTTTGGGACAACTTTGATGAAAGGTCCACTTCAAATGTTGACTACTAATAAATATATATATATATATATATATATATATATATATATATATATATATATATATATATATATATATTATATATATATATATATATATATATATATATATATATATATATATATCTACATATATATAATCTACATATATCTACATACATATACATACAGGGTTCCTACGCAGTTTGGAAAAGTATGGAATTTGATTTGAGTAATTTCCAGATCTGGAAAAGTGTGGAAAAAAGAAATCAGAGAATGGAAAAATATTTGTTTCCAGACTATTGACTCCATTCAGTTTTCTAATTTATCATACATGCAAACTAGTCACTTTACAGCGAAATTAGCCCTTTTGAATCAAAATACATAATTTATGTGAATCGTGTAGATCCGAAGAGGGTTTTTTTTTTCGGGGCGAGTGTGTGTGTGTGTCACAGGATTCTCACAAGATTAAAAAATGGGCTACTTTCCCATAGACTGGAGTGACTCGTGATCTTTCTTGGTGCTCTGTGGTGTGATAGATCGCTTTAGCGCTCGTGAACCAACCATCTCTTCTGCTTTACTAGTTACAACACAAAATAAACATAAATGAACATCCGAAGGTATGTTGAAAGATAGAGTACAACTTACCGAAATCCGTATCATGTCACATCGATCAATCAGTGTTTCAAACGCAAAAAGGCGTTAATAAAACAGCTTGTAAAAATGTCACATTTATCCTACCTAAGAAAAGCCGTTCAATGTCCAAAAACTCATTAGTCAGCTACAAAAATTAACCTAGAGAGGAGCATTTTGCTAAATATATGCACTATAGGCTATTGCATATTCATTGTATTTGTACTTAACATGTGCTTCAATATTGAATGTATAAATCTGTTTCATGACAGCCACTATTTAAATGTTTAGGCCTATATAAAAAAAAAAAAATAATAATAATAATTGTCATTAAAAATTTATAAAAACGTCCTTATGTGTAATTTAGCCTATATGTAAGTAGCTTACATATTAATTTTAACCTTTAATAATATAATGATGTACCAGCTGTGGTTCCCTGTATGGTTTACAGCATTAGTTGAGAGATTTTTTTCTTTGAGGAAATTTGCCATGCACTTTACCTGATAGGCCCCAAATTAATCAATATTGAATCAAAGGTAATCAAATCAAATCGCAAGCTTCTGAATCAAAATTACATTCAATTGTGAAATTTGTCAATGCTCAGCCCTACTGCCAATAATTTATTATTATTATTATTATTATTTTTACTTGAAGCAAATGTTGTTTTTTTCCATTTATGTTCTTGTCAGAGTGCACCAGAATGCTTAGTTTACATGTTAAAATCACAAAAATCTTCTCCTGGGGGAGGATGCCCCCAAACCCCCTACGACAACTTAGTTCCTGCACATCACCTTTTACACCTCTTTTGACTTTGCTGATGTTTATAAACTTAAGAATTTCTAAAATATTAGGGAAACTGTGATACTGCGCTTGTGTAGGCTACTCGTACTTGTGGGCTACTCTATAAAATGCTTCGACACCAACAACAAATACCAACAACAGAGCAAACACAGAGCAGAATGGATAAATCAGAGAAGGATGTCTATGAAGTAAATGTATCGAATAATTAGAATGTTAAACAAATTAAATATTTATGCCTATGTAGCAAGTGGTATGGTCGGAAAGGGAAACAAACGAAGTCACTACGCCACCCTGTTAAACAGGGAATATATTAGTACTTGTAGATTAATCCCCAACAAAAGTCACACAGGTACGTGATTTTAAGAAGAGAAGGGCCTAGACGTGAAAACTAAATACCAAACTTTATTTTAACAATCAAACACTAATTTAAAAATCACTAAAAGACTGTAAGACCCGGACTACAAACAAGAAGCAGAGAAAACATAGAAAAGGAGACCGAGGCTTACCAATGGCAGAAAATTGTTTGGAAGGAGGTCTGGAAATTTGAGTCTGGAAAAGTATGGAATTTTGAAATGGAACATGTGTAGGAACCCTGTATATATCAAATTAAAAAAGATATATCTTATATTGCAATAATATAAGCTATTATACTGTAAAATTGAAAAAGCATATATTTAATAATCATGATAACATATTATATAATACAATATGTTATAATAAAATTAATAAATTATTAACAATGTTAATAATTATTTTATTTTTATTGTTTTATTGTCATTCTCAACACCATGCATTGTTAAATTCATAAAGTTACCAGGCAACTGGCAAGTAACACAATTTTTTATTTTTATTTTTATTCTCATTTGGCGTTTTGAACTTTGGCTAATATGCTATTAGTGTCCCGCAGATGGCACCGCGAGATCGTTTAGCACTGTTGCAATCCATGTATCCATGCATGAAATAAATGCATTAGAAAACGTAACTTTTTGCTGGCCATTTCATGATTTCAGTCATCATACAATAGCCAGCACCCACCCACAACCATTTTTTTCCTTGGATTTACGCAATTCACGTGAGTCATACTTTTCAGGGTGGAAAATACAGAAATCAGCATAAATACGGAAAAATCGCATCCCCGAGTGTTGTAAGAGGTGCCAGAAGCAAAATGTTCGCATCATAGTAGTGTTACTTAGAAAGACAAAAATACACTTCAAAGCTCTAAATATTATCCAAATTAAACGTTATTTTTAATATGGTGACAAAAACAAAAATCCCTATAAAAATGAGGTTTTTACATGTTACTGTTGTTGATAAAAGTTAATTTTATCTGCATCTCAACTCAAGCTCAGTGCTTTACTGTCAAATGTGCATTTCCAAGAAATAAACATGTTATATTATTAGTTACTGCACTTATTAATGCAAAATAATAGTAATGTTATGATTAAATTACCTTTATGATTACAAATCCCTCCAGTGCTACCAGATCAGGTTCTGGTGCCACTATCTGTAGAACTTATTGGCAACATTGCTACTGCTCTCAATTGTTAGTCTGGAACCCTGCTTTAAGAGTAAATGTAGAGTAAGGCTGTTAGTGAAGGGTGCATGTGACTGAAGTAATTTTTCTGTTTACTTTTTCTACTTTTTAGGTATAATTTATTTTAATTTCAGTTTTAGTATTTGAATAAACAAAAAAATATTCTGAATAGTTTTAGTTGCAATAATAAACAATAATTGCCCTGTTTCAAATACACTATAACACAAATAGGCAATATTCAAAGTTTTATTTTCAACCCATAGTTTATATATATATATATATATATATATATGTTGTAGTGAACATGCACATGAGCCCTACACCCTTCAGAGTGCTCACTTAAAGTGCTCTGCACCTCGGAGTGAGTAGGGATCATAGCAATGCTCACTTTCCTATGGAATTTTCCTTCTTTCTTTCTTCTCCTGGCTCACTCTTTCTTTTTAACACCAGCCCTCTCCCTCTTTTCACAACTGCTTTCACACACTCGCTCACACTTTTCTCTTTGTCTTTCTCTCTCTCTCTCTCTCTCCTTCCTTTTGCAGCCCCACTTTTGTCTCTCTCTCATCACACCTTGTGTCTTCTGCTCTGACACGTTATACTCTCTCCATCTCTCTTCATTGATATTCTAGAAGGAACTATCAGTCAAGAGCTGTTTTTTTTTTTTTTCCCCTGCCTTCCTTATTTAGGTTGCCTTTTGCATTACACATTTGAAAGTGTGTGTGTGTGTGTGTGTGAGAGAGAGAGAGAGAGAGAGAGAGAGAGAGAGAGATCTGTGTGTTAGGCAGATCACAAAGCAGATATAGGGTCAGAGGGTTCATTTACTACAGATGGGAGCGATCCAAATATATAGGCAGCTGGAAGGAAATTAAAGGTTCAATTAGTTCAGTCATTTTTAAAATAGCCATGTCAATATGGACAGATGTAGTCCAGCTATATCCTGCAGTGTATTAAAATGTTTTTATTTTCTACAAAAATGTGAAGTGTCCTGAGTGGTTTATAGCATGTTTGCTAGATCATTGTTAGGTGGTTGTTTCAAGTCAAAAGAGCCTAACCACAGTTTCTAGAATTTATTTATTATTTGTTCATACATATGGTGGCAATAATAATAATAACATCTGTTTCTTATATGACAGAATCTGAATATAGTAATAATAATAAATAGCCAAAAAGACAGACAGACAGATAGATGGTTTTATGTGTGAGGTTTTCTTTGGTTTTGAGGAGAAAATAAGGAGAAAAAGTGTGACCGACATAGCTGCATGGTACAAGAATGTAAACCTGAGAAATAAACAGGAATTGAACAGACTAAGCCACTGCTGATTGGCTGAGCCGTCAGGGCAGAGGATTCTTTAGACATGTTTGTTACCATAAGCTTATTGTGGGGGAAAAGCATCCAGACCCTTGCAAAACAAGTTATACCAATTCACATTTGTCTATATGGTCATTCTCAAGGTTGAAGCCATAAAAATTGCAAGAGAGCAAGATTAGTTTCTGATGCTTTATTGCACAACACAGAGAGTCTCTGAGAGACCCTGAGCATATGTTTTGAAGGACTGGATGCACATGCTATGCATTTTAATGCTGTGTCTACTTGTAATCCTGAGATTTTATATTTACCGTTTAGATTTTTCATAAGTAAATATCAAAAACCGGCCATGTGTTTCCCACAAAATGCAAGTTGACTTAAAAAAAAATTACATCCTCAGGCAGAAGTAACAGTACCCTGACTGTAAGGCACTGGGCAAGGATCCCTCTTCTCCACACACAATGGCCTGTCAAATCTCATTACCTCAAAACTACCTGACAAACTGTCCTGTTGGCATTGCAGCATACTCTCTAGAGTACTTTCCTCTGTGTACTTAATGAAATAGAGATTCTATCAGTTCAGCCACACTTTTAGGCCTGCCTACAAAGTCTTCAGACATTTATACATATCATACTGATAAGTAAATGCTTCTACAAAGCATTACACCAGAAATCTAAATTGAGCTCTTTCTTTAACATTTGTGCATGCGTGTTTGTTTCATTTATTAGACAGCTTCTTCTCTGTTTGCTCTATGCCTCCTGACAAGTTCTCCTCTGTGCCCTTTGATTTGATTTCACCCCTTCTTTTTTTTACAAAAGCAGAAATAGGGTGGGTGATAAAAGCAAAAAATGAAATTTAAAAAAGCACCGTGAAAGTAGTTAATAATGAGATTTCCCCTGAAGCCTACACACTTTAGTTTAGGGTCCAATTCTTACTATCAGCTAACTATTTACTACTAATTTTGCCTCAAACTCCAATTACTGCTTATTAATAGTAAGGTAGTTGTTAAGTTTAGGTATTGGGTAGGATTAAGGAAAGTAGTATATTGTCATGCAGAACAAGGCATTAATATTTGCTTTATAAGTACTAATAAACAGCCAGTATCCTAGTAATATGCAGGCAAATAAGCAACAAGTTAATATTGAGAATTGGACCCTAAACTAAAGTGTTACCAAATATTTAGGTAGTTTGAAATCGAACATAGCGCTTCATGGGAGTAGGAGGCCGCTGCAGAGATATTTTGGCATGTGTTTCTCGCTGCAATTTTCTGATAGGTGGAGATTTCTTTGCTGAATCATGGGTGTTTTCATCATGGGAATTTCGTCGTTAAACATGATTATTTAAAAAACAAAGTTGAAATAATGCAGGCTTATGGCTTCAAGCCCCTATGGAGAAAAAATAAATGAGATCTTTACTCTATAGAAAGTACTCTTTATAGAAATTGCACTATATTAAAAGTATACACATTTAGACGAGTTATAAAGATGTAACAGTATTTTTTGTGACTATATACAATTAATGGCTATAAATAAAGATGTCATTAAATACTTTCTGTAGTAATTAACTCAATCTAACTGCTTTTTGCCATGGTTGACGAAGATGAACGCTTGTAGAAAAGCTTGAGTTAGCAACAGTAACTTCCCTCGTTTTCTCCCTGAATGAAATGTGATTGCCTATTTATTTATTTATTTAATTTTACTATGCGGTGACGTTTCACAAAAACCATGATATTCGATGTCTGCGGTTGACAATTTCTACCAGTTTATTGTTCCAACTTGCTGTATCGCCCACCCTCACTGACCCAAAAGAGATGCTGAACATCTGCCGTTTTTGGCTACTAAATGGCTTATTAAACAAACATTGGTTGCTTGTCTGTCTCAATTTGCCGTGGTTCTGTGATTGTGGTCATTTTGTTTGTAACGTTTTGAAGCTTGTGATTGAAATGGATGTGTCCCACTTACGGTTTTATGCTATGCCTGATTTCCTCATTCTCTTGCCCCAAATAGGAAATTGCATCACAGTTGTGGTTTGTTTTCATGTTATCCCTGTTTTTCTATTCAACTGTCTGTGCTGTTGTTTTTGTGTTGGGTTTTATTTGTTTAATATTTCATAAGGAGCTTGAGTGCTATTGTGGAAATGAAATCATCTCCCACCACTGACCATATTTTCGTTCCCCTCCAGATCCAGCACATCCCACCCTGAAGCGCCAATATGATCCCACTAATTCCTTTTCTTTCTGTCTCCCAACTCCTCGCTGCAGATTAAGGTGGTGAACGCATTCCGTAGCTCCCTGTACGAGGGCCTAGAGAAGCCAGAATCCAGAAGCTCCATCCATAACTTCATGTCCCACCCTGAGTTTGTACCCCTGTCCGAGGAGGAACCCCGCGTCCCCACGATAGATGAGGGCTGTGTAGAGATCGAGCAGCTCCCCTCCTCTTCCAGAAATGGAGGTGGTGGCGAACCCCCAGACCGCTCTCTTCACAGCCAGGAATTCTGCGTGTGACCCTCCCACCATCCTCCATTCTTCAGTGCAACTGCCCCAAAATCATCATCTTTTTTTGTTCTGTTTTAAAACACTCTACCGGTGGAGCCCTGCTGATGCACATCTGAGAGACAGCAGCACCTACAGCAGCTGATGGGGCGTCCATGATCCCTTTGTCCTCTCCTCCATCTCCCCCACTCCTCTGCCCCTCTCGACTTGCACTGTGTCGGCGGCAGCAGCAGCGCTCTGTAAGTACATGCGGCTGTCCTTCAGCCCATGTGACGCATGGCCTAACTTACACACTAGAGGGCGAAGCTGCGGCAAACGCCCTCTCTCAGCCTGTCACTGGCATTTTTATCTCTTCTACAGTTCTGAGTTTTCTCATTTTTATATTGTCATGTCTCTGGTCTTGTGTAATGCTGTAATCATTTATGTTATTTGTCCCAGGACTCTCATTTACATAGTTTTTTTTTTTTTTTTTTTTTTTTTGCTGATACAGTCGATTGCGTTCATGCACTCAATTGCTGTTTTAATAGATTTCTTCTTTTCTCTCTCAATTTGCTGTTTTAAGGTGGATTGAAAAACATGGCAGTAAAGTTACCCATGTTCTTTTAGTTTTTAAAATGATTTTATGTTCTAATGGACATTTTAAGTTGTTCAGACACACTACGTTCTTGTCATGTTTTCAGACATTGTGACATACGATGCTGTTAGGCTCATTTTGGGTGTTCTGTCACTTTATATGTACAGATGTAAGGCTGCTATAGTGCACGTTAGCAGAATAAAAGACTATAATAAACTTGTTTGATAGCCATGACTTTAGAATACCTGATTGGCTCTTAAGGGGGCAGGGAGGGTCATCCAACACATCATCTCATTGAAATCACACCCACCGGGCATCTCTAGTCTCTTGTTTAATGCTCATCTGCCTCAAAACAAATGCCCTGGCTAATTGACCAAGTACTTTATCAAAGGTACAGCACCTCACCATAGTGTGCATGTATCTGTCTTTAGGCTCATCTGTGTCTGATTGTATAGGAATGGGAATTGCAATGCTAATCTTTGAGATTTCGACTAACGACTAGAATTTTCCTTTTACTTGTTTCTTCGTTCAGAAAAAAAAAAAAAGCGGTAGAAGTGATTCTTTCAAATCCAGTCTTTTTCTCACCTCAGTTCTGCAGGTAGGTGTTCTCCTTGTTATCTAACATCAGGCTGTGCTCTTCATAAGGTCCAAGTTACGCAGAGAGCACTGATAGAGCTCCAAAATCCCATCCTTGAGCTTAGCCTCCAAGGGTAACGATACTGCACGTAGTAAGCATGCTTTTGCTATTAAAAAAGTAAAGAAAACACTCCAACACACAATAGCATGCGGCAAGGGCCTCTGTTGGACCCTGTGAGCTCTGTTGAAACCTGGATAACAAACTAGATCGGACTGTTTCCGTAAAAGCGCGGCCTCAACAACATGTGCTTTTTATTAGCTAAAACATACTACTGCCACAGACCAACCTTTTGCTCATACCAGTCTAGGTTCAATGAATTCCTCAAATTACACCTTTTTCTACTTGCTCAGAGCCATATTTTATAGATTGTTCTTTTATATCCCATTGTTTTTGCAGTTTATTTTGTATTTCCAACCAAATTCGAAAAACACACAGAGAGTCACTGCCTAGAGAAAAAAAGGCAGGGGGGAACAAAACAAAAAAAACTAGATGGACCACTTTAATGTTTACGGAACGGTTCCACAGCAGTCGGCTAATGCTGCACTTCCCCCTGCTGGCAGTTTTTGTTATTTCGCTTAAGTGGAACATGGTATGTTATTGTGGGGAAGCATGCATGAATTTCATATAAAACTCAATGTTTTGTTCCTTTTTTACAATTGTTCTGTATTTTTATATTAAGTACTTTTTAATATTTTGGAAAAAATATAAATATAGGTGTATAGGCCAGAGAGTTTGGTGAGATGACAAATTAGCAAAATAAGCAGTTGAGTACATATTGCAGTTATTTATATATATATATATATATATATATATATATATATATATATATATATATATATATATATATATATAAATTTAGGCCACGTTTGTAACCACATGCGGTGTCAGATTCGATGTCTGAGCTGAGAAAGTTACGTGTTTACTGTAAAGTCAAGGGGTCTGGTCGAGTTCTCAACAGAAGAGCGAGCATTTATTGGCCTTATCCCAATTTGTGTACTCCAAACCTGCAGCGACAGATAGATGTGCTGGCCATGCAAAGTCTTTCAAATATTCAAGTAATTCAAGTTGCCACATAATTAGAATCTATTAGACTACAGTAGGAAATGTTAATTAAAGGTTTTGAGGTCTTCAAATTCAACTTCTGTGTTCTTTTAGACTGAAAACATTGTAATTTATTTGCGATTTCCAAATGACCCATTAAAGTAGCAAAGAGTCGGCTATGGAAAATAATTGAGATTATTACTTATCATTACTCTGTGTTTTCATTATTTTTAACTTCGATTTGTCTTTGTGAAAATGTTTTTTGTCATACTCTGGATACAAATTAAGCATACATACTGTATGTTACACAAAAGTACAAATGTATATGACTTCATGTGGAAGCAGTCAAATGGTTTCCAGTTAGAGCTTTATATAAATTCTGCCAAAGTGTTGCTTTGTACAGTCAGTTCTGACATATGTCTTTGTTCTTGTTCATTTAGAATAATTTATAACTGGATTTCATCCTTGTTTGAATTCCTAATGTTTTTTTCGTTTTGTTTTGTTTTTTTCTCTCTCTCCATGAGGATCTGAAATATGCCCCCTTCAGTTTTATTTCTTCATTGCTTGGACATGATTGATGCAGAAAAAAAGGGGGGAATGATCAAATTGTCTTTAATTCTTTTCTCTTTTTTTGGTTCCCTGTAATACCTTTTTAGAACAATTTCTGTTATTGCACATGTTTGTCATGCATTGTGTAAACCGAGCATTGCTTCAAGGTGCCGTGCAATAACTGAATTTTATCGCATTACTACTCTACTGACGTTGTCTGACAGTTCTTGTTTGTTTTGGACGGGAGGTAATGATTCACCACAGCTGTAAATAAAAGATTGTGTTTTAAAACTGGAATATAACATTAAGTTATAACCACTTATTTTGCATATATTTAGTCCAATTACATCTGATGTTGAGTGAAAATGAAAATTGTATTTGATTGTGGGGGAAAGCAGTCAATAGAACATCCAATTTCTGTAATTCATATGAAACACAGTAATATACACTGGTGTTATTTTTGTATAAACATAATATCATCTATGTGGCATGCATTACTTATAAACAAATTGGTGGTTCAAAGCAATATGTACAACCTGGTGCGATTGGTATTTTTAATGTCCTGTGTAGCTTAAACCATGCTGTACTTAGGGGAAAAAAACTGCATTGGAAAAAAAAAATCGTAATTGTTCAATATATGTGTTCAGTGTTCTGCATGATTACATATGGAATGAGGTGTCCCCAAATGTTTGTTTTCAGAATGAATGTGACACAAACATAACACACAACACACACACACACACACTCCCTCGCAAATTATCAATAGACTCTGCAAAGGAAACACACACTGACTCGATGCCATTTCAGAGAAGAATGTTCTGCAACAAGGAGATGAAAGCATCTCGTTTCTTGTCTAGACATCAGGAGAGAGCACTGCTCCATTTAAATTTCCTAATTACTTGGGTGTGGGAATTGGGGAATGACTGCCAGAGTACGTGCTCGAACGATCTCTGGTCTCTTTTTACCAGTTACGCTTCGCTCTGGCTTCGTTTCATTACTTTTATAGCCATAAGCCGTGGCTGTTGATTGAACTGCCTAATTGCAGAGTGGTATGAGCTTTGATGTTCCATCACCTTATTGTGTGGGTTACCAACTCCATCCAGACAGCTCCCTCTCATCCATGCATGATCCATCAAAGATGAAAGACGCTAGCGCAGTAAAGCTGAAGGACTTGCATTTTCAAGGTAGGCAACAGTCATACTTGAGTCCCCATTTCACTTTACTGAAATGCACTGATTCCCTTTACTCTTTATTCCAACCCTTTTCCTCTAATTGAGGGCTTTGAGAAAGAGAGAGAGCATTGTTTAATTAACTTATCTAAGTTAGGTTTAGATATTTACATCAGCCAATGAACATCTGTAGTCTTCACGAAATCAAAAATCCACAACAACTCATTTGTTAATGCATGCTAAATAGATTAAAACACATCATTACCATTTATATCTGGATTTTGTTTATCTCTGTATTTATTGTGAATGTGAGGCATCAGAATCATACCATACATATTAACTTGGGCTATTAAAATTAGGTTTCTGTGTTATTTTTAATAGTTTTGCTGAACAAGATCTCTGAAGGACAAGGGCTTTGTGTAGTAGGGGACAAAATAGTGGGGTAAAAATCTGTTTACAGTAGTGTTTTGTGATTTTTACTCTAAGCATGCCATCTTTAGGATCACAGAAGTGCCAATAGACCACATGGACAACCTGCACCACTGTGTCTGATTGATTTAGTTCAGAACAATGGATTAAAAATGAGAAAACTGTCTGATAATTGGTTATTGGAAAGTGTGGCGGCCTTAATTGATTCCGAATGAAAGTGAATCTGATTTGCATTTGTTTTGAATAATTTAATTTAAAATGTTGACTGGTGGATCTAAAAAAGCCCCATGCTCTGTGTCCCAGTGTCCTGTCTGTTTACAGTCTCTTTAGATAACAGAATATGTGCTCACCTAATGTAATGTAGTTTTAAGGGCTATACGGTGACAGTAGGGGGATATACTGTTACTGAATCCGTGTCCAATGAGGAGAAGTCGACTCAAAATGTTCTTGTTGAAAAGTAGTGTACATTTATTTGGTTTGTTTTCCATCATCAAAGTGAGGTGAGCTCCATGTTTATATCCATGTAAAGTTGACCCAGTTGTGTCAGCCTTCATGCTGCATGATGGGAAGAATCACCATAAGCAGCTGAATTGCCATTATTTCATTAATTGAACATGTGCAGTCTATCGAGTATGTGTTTTAGATTCAGAAAACAAAGTTTGTATGTGTGTTTGAAAAGAAGATCTTTATCTGACAGTCATGAACAGTGTCTGCAGTCAGTGCATTTTAATTGGTGGGGAAAAAATCCAGATTTTGTTTAGCCCTCCTTTCATTTAGCTTTTGTGGGAATCATTATCATGCTGAAATGTCAGTCCTGCTTGCTTCAAACTATGCAACAGATTCATTGGATTAAAATATGATGAATTATTTATTATTTTATCAGGTGTCATAACAATGCTCTCTCTTTCTCTCGTCCTTTCTGTTTCTCTCTCTGTACGCTTGCTTTCTTTTGTCAAAGTGAATTCAGTCATGCCCATATTTCATTACTTTATACTAACGCAAGTGTATTATCTATGTAATGTATGTGTGTGATGTGCACACATTCAAGTTTTCTTTACTTTTTTGTAAGATATGATCATGTGGAATGCCTTGTTCTTTATGTCCTGTCGTTTAAATTTAACAGAACAAAATGAAAAAAGGATAATCAAGCAATTGAAGTTATTAAATAAACTATATATATAAATATATATATATACATATACAAATCTATATATATATAAATAAAGCCATTAGAATTTGAAATACAATGAGGCTCAAGTCCTTGTTTCTTGTGATGTCATTCTTGACCCCCTTAAAAAAGGATGAAAGTTAGGTAAAGATGCAAGTTTACAGCTGTGATTGGTTATATTTAGAAAATGTTAGAAACTATTGATCTTTTCTCGGTCTGACTTCCTCATGCACATCTATCTATCTATCTTTCTATCTATCTATCTATCATCTATCTATCGATCTCTATCTATCTATCTATCTATCATCTTTCATATGCCTTCTATTTAAAGGGGTCATATAATGCCACTTATACAAGATTTAAAATAAGTCTGATTTCCTCAGAGTGTGTATGTGAAGTTTTAGCTGTAGCTGCTGTGGAGTTAACTATCTTGAAGTCATTAAATAGCATATTCTGTTATGATAATCTATAAATCGCTTGTGTGGGAACTGTTGTGAGAAGCCTACAGAGCCAGAGAATATATGCTGCATGAAGATAGAACAGGTGTAGTTTAGTTTAATTACGGTTCTAACTTATCATTTTGTCATCTTGCTTTTATGACATGCTTTTGCATTTGTATTACGTACTGTAATGCAATAACATGGCCTCACCCGTTTGTTGCATGTTCTCGGGGGCAGGGTTTATGTAGATTCTAGGGTTAGTGATGTCACCAACCTTGTTGTAGTCCCTACCAGCCGTTTGTTGTAGTCCTTAAGCAGAGAATTCTTTAAAAAAAAATATCTTCCTTTGCATTGAACTTTCAGCGCTGTAACTTTGCAGATGTTGTTTATGCTCAACAAACGGCTGGTAGGGACTACAACAAGCTTCTTCCTGGGTTGGTGACCTTAGAATTTACATAAACCCTGCCCCCGAGAACACACAACAAAGGGGTGAGGCCATGTTATTGCTTTACAGTACGTAATACAAATGCAATAGCATGTCATAAAAGCAAGATGACAAAATGACAAGTTATAACCGTAATTAAACTAAACTACACCTGTTCTATCTTCATGCAGCATATATTCTCTGGCTCTGTAGGCATCTTACAACAATTCCCACATGAGCGATTTATAGATTATCATAACAGAATATGCTATTTAATGACTTCAAGATAGTTAACTCCACAGCAACTACATAAATTCATCGACTAACCATTCAGAAATGTCCTGTTGCATTCTGTATGTTGTCACTTCTTCTTGAGTCTCTCCATCATTGTCCGACTCTGTTTTGAACATAGAAGGCTGAACAGTTTTTGACATTTTCAGTGAGTCTGCGTGAGGTAACGTTAATCTGAGCTGCTAACATGAGCTCCTGAAACTCCACCCTCTTCTTGAGAGCAGCAGCTCATTTGCATTTAAAGGGACACACACAAAAACTGAGCGTTTTTGCTCACCCTCAAAAAGTGACAAATTTAACATTCTATAAAAAATGATCTGTGGGGTATTTTGAGCTAAAACTTCACATACACACTCTGGGGACATCAGAGACTTATTTTACATCTTGTAAAAGGGTAATTATATGACCCCTTTAAGTCACTGCATCAACATCTCATCATGGGGGGGGTTGGGGGATTTCGACAGCTGTATATTTTGCCATCGGATTCCGTTCCTACCCCAACCCCACCCCCCCACCCCCTATGAGGTTCTAATATTTATCAAACTGGCTGAGGCTTGCAGTTCCCGATAGCCTTGTGGACAGCGTGCTGACATACGGTGTTTTTGCGCACCAGAAAATCTGAGTTTGGGTCCAGGCTCGTGGACTTTTCCAGATCCCGTCTGCCTTCTCTCTCCAATTTTGCTTCCTGTCAACATATTTCATATCATAATAAATGGCAAAAAGGCAAAAACGTAACATTTAAACTGATACTGGTTAAACTCCTTCCACACACACGATAGAATGAGCATCTTTTAAGTCACTGCATCAACATCTCTAATCATATGTGGGGTGGGGGGGAGGGGGGGGAACGGATTTCGACAGCTGTATATTTTGCTTAAATTCAACATCTAAGATAAGTAAACAGGTTTTCTTATGATATTGCGCAATGCAATTGCAGTCTGCTTTCAATTCCTTCAAATGTCAGAAATATCTTAATGGACATTTTGAAAGTCTCTTCTGGAAGAATTCTAGGTAATGAAAATGATTTTGTAATTAGAATTTAAATACTGTTAACATTGCTATGAATATAGCCATTGTTGGCATTAAATCATGAATTATATGATAATGAATAATAGGATAATGAATGAATAATAAATAAACTATCAAAGTCATGTATGCATCTTTGGATGAACCACGCAAATATCGTATTTTAGGGGGACTGTCATGTTGAAGGAGCAGATGTTATGACATCATCTGAGTCTGCCATACTTCGGTTTTGGTGCTTGTCACCTCTGACTCTCAAATTGTATTTATTTACTACTGCATGGGATAGCGATATGGTATGCAAAACTCACCAGCATGCAAACTCAGACTAATAGATATAATAGAAATATAGTTTCAAAATATTGAGTTCCATACCAAATAAGTCATTGGTATCTATTGGTGGAGTGCTTGCTTACATAGTAATATCTGCTTTAGAGCACCCTCACTAAATTCTGGGAAACTTCTGGATTTCAGGGCTGGGCAATCACATCTACTTAGCCTTCTACAAACCATCAAACCATGCCTTTTTGTTTTAAGAGGGTGTTTACATTCTTGCATTGACGTAGGGGTAAATACAAGCATTTATCAGCAGCTATACGTTTCAAGTCTTTAGCAGCAGCAAGCTTTACGTAATATACTGCGACTAAACATAGTACATGAGGATGTTCAGTGTAATGGGCTTCTCGCGTATACTCCTTAAACGGGGCTTTCTTATTTGCTCAACTTCCAACACATCCAAGGCTGATTTTCACTTAACCTAGTGTGTACGGGCTGGTTCAGCTGAAGCGCGTTAGAATATTGCTCCATTATCCATCTGTTGTTCAAATCACATCAACTTTTCAATGGAACTATATGGGGCTTTTTCCAATTACAAATATAAAAGGATGCCATCCACTACTCTTAACCCTCTGGCCCTCTTCAGTCATTTTTGACCGAAAAATTTTATATTTTAAAATGTTAAAAATTATTTTATTTCACTAATTCCATTCAAAAAGTGAAACTTGTATATTATATTCATTCATTACACACAGACTGATATATTTCAAATGTTTATTTCTTTTAATTTTGATGATTATAACTGACAACTAAGGAAAATCCCAAATTCAGTATCTCAGAAAATTAGAATATTGTGAAAAGGTTCAATATTGAAGACACCTGGTGCCACACTCTAATCAGCTAATTAGCTCAAAACACTTGCAAAGGCCTTTAAATGGTCTCTCAGTCTAGTTCTGTAGGCTACACAATCATGGGGAAGACTGCTGACTTGACAGTTGTCCAAAAGACGACCACTGACACCTTGCACAAGGAGGGCAAGACACAAAAGGTCATTGCAAAAGAGGCTGGCTGTTCACAGAGCTCTGTGTCCAAGCACATTAATAGAGAGGCGAAGGGAAGGAAAAGATGTGGTAGAAAAAAGTGTACAAGCAATAGGGATAACCGCACCCTGGAGAGGATTGTGAAACAAAACCCATTCAAAAATGTGGGGGAGATTCACAAAGAGTGGACTGCAGCTGGAGTCAGTGCTTCAAGAACCACTACGCACAGACGTATGCAAGCTGTCGCATTCCTTGTGTCAAGCCACTCTTGAACAACAGACAGTGTCAGAAGAGTCTGGCCTGGGCTAAAGACAAAAAGCACTGGACTGCTGCTGAGTGGTCCAAAGTTATGTTCTCTGATGAAAGTAAATTTTGCATTTCCTTTGGAAATCAGGGTCCCAGAGTCTGGAGGAAGAGAGGAGAGGCACACAATCCATGTTGCTTGAGGTCCAGTGTAAAGTATCCACAGTCAGTGATGGTTTGGGGTGCCATGTCATCTGCTGGTGTTGGTCCACTGTGTTTTCTGAGGTCCAAGGTCAACGCAGCCGTATACCAGGAAGTTTTAGAGCACTTCATGCTTCCTGCTGCTGACCAACTTTATGGAGATGCAGATTTCATTTTCCAACAGGACTTGGCACCTGCACACAGTGCCAAAGCTACCAGTACCTGGTTTAAGGACCATGGTATCCCTGTTCTTAATTGGCCAGCAAACTCGCCTGACCTTAACCCCATAGAAAATCTATGGGGTATTGTGAAGAGGAAGATGCGATATGCCAGACCCAACAATGCAGAAGAGCTGAAGGCCACTATCAGAGCAACCTGGGCTCTTATAACACCTGAGCAGTGCCACAGACTGATCGACTCCATGCCACGCCGCATTGCTGCAGTAATTCAGGCAAAAGGAGCCCCAACTAAGTATTGAGTGCTGTACATGCTCATACTTTTCATGTTCATACTTTTCAGTTGGCCAAGATTTCTAAAAATCCTTTCTTTGTATTGGTCTTACGTAATATATTCTAATTTTCTGAGATACTGAATTTGGGATTTTCCTTAGTTGTCAGTTATAATCAACAAAATTAAAAGAACTAAACATTTGAAATATATCAGTCTGTGTGTAATGAATGAATATAATATACAAGTTTCATTTTTGAATGGAATTAGTGAAATAAATCAACTTTTTGATGATATTCTAATTATATGACCAGCACCTGTACACTCACTTACACACATTCACAGACACACACACAGAACACACCATTATACACGCACACAAATGAACCGGTGTGGCTGTAACAATATGGTAAAATTGAGCCAAAACTCAAATAAGAGGTTGAAATCAGATCATACCCAGATTTATTAAGCTGTAATAAAACATACCTGTTCATTTTTGTTATATTTTTTATTGAATTTTGATGTTATGTGTGAAAAAATGCCCTCCTCTGTGTTCAGGTTTGACTGTAGTAAAATTAATGCAAAAACTGACACTTCAAATCAACATTTCAAATGAAAAAAAATCTAAACCTTGACAAAAAGTAGTCTTTGAGAATGTCTAAGTATAAATCCAAATCCAAAACTTAATACAAATAAGTGTTTGTGTATAAAAACCACTAGAGAAGCCACTTTATATAGAGCTATATAGGAATCTAGTGGTTATACCATGGCATTGCATAAGTTTTTCTTTTTTTTACTCCCACCAGATGGTACTAATCTACCTTCAAAAAATGGATTTTAAATGCCTTGTCTCTATTTTAACATGAAATACTGCTTTAATTGAAAAATAATTAAACAAAAATATATTAGAAAAAAATTGTGTATTATTTTCAATGGGGAAAAATAGCTAATAAAAATTGTAGGCCTATAAATATTGCATAGTATCATAAAATACCCTGAAAATTTTATATAATAATCAAAAAATATTATTGAACAAAAATATATTACATTGGTTTTCCTGAAAAACAAAAAAGTTTTCAAGACTTCGGTCACTTTTGACCGTAAATAAGGCAAGTGTGACTCCTAAACGAAGAGGGCCAGAGGGTTAAGGAAATGGGCCGCTGGAATTCGGCAGCCTACAAACGCTACATCAGACCTAATTCCAAAGACATTTTGAAAGGACAAGAAACGTCTTCTGATTTTAAATCATCATGTGGTGCTGGGCATCTGGGTATTTTAATTATTAAATTCAGATATAATTATTTTGATTTGATCATTTGCGGAGGTTAGCTACGACGTGTACGCAGCAATTTACAGTAGCCGAATCCTCGGCTAGTGGAGGGGAGGATCTCGGCTGCGAGATTTCGAGTTTGATGCAGGGGACCAGTGACGAATGTTCCGGAGCGGTCACCATCCAAAAATCAGCATAGCATACACTGCATTAGATAAAACCAATCACATTCTATAGGCATGTTATTTATGCATATGAGCTCTGGCTCAGTATCATTCTAGTTTATATATATATATAGCTGTACATTTGCCGTCGAATTCGGTTTGTTTCATTTTTACAGTGACTATTTATTCTACAGTAACAGTCACCTGTGTGTAAACAAATTCTACAAAATGAAGCGATGACAATTAAATGAAATCGAGCTTTAAGGTTCAGTATTGTGTCCTTCCCGCACACCATTATGACGTTAACTCTCCAAACACAGCTTTGAAGAGCTCTGCTTTCAACACAAGCTTTTCCAGTAAAAAACACATTTGTTTACTGACGAGCGAGCGGAGGTAAACAACTGTCAGCTCCATCTCGTGTAGCGCTGGTAAGTCCAATTTATTCTATTGAATCGGTTCGTCTTAAACGGTCCTCCTCTCATGTGTAGCTTTGGAAAATCAGATTCATTCTAGTGAATCGGTTCATCTAAACGGTCCTACCTCTTTTATATGTAGCTTTGGAAAGTCTGATTAATTCTTGTGAATCACGTTTTTCGGAAGGTTTGTAATGAACAGACTGACCGAGTCCCATATGGCATTTCTTTCTTTCTTTCTTTCTTTCTTTTTTTTTTTTTTTTTTTTGTAGTGGACTATTTAGTTTATCATGTCTAATTAAATATTACAGCTAAATATTCTAGCAGTATTCTAGTTTTTATTATTATTATTATTATTATTATTATTATTAGCCTATTATTGTTTATATTTACTAAAAATGTGCTTGTTTAGGCTTATTCAAAATATAAATAAATAAAAAACACCACGTCTTTTTAACATTATTTCTGTCTAACACACATTCGAATTATTGGATAGGCCTATAATTTAGAACAATTTATTTGTATAAAAGTTTATATTTCAGATATAAACTGATGTCAACAGTAGCGATCAAAATTATATTGTTATCCCAGTAGGTGGCGACAAGTGACTGTTAAAATATATTTCGTTCAAAAACGCTAATTCGTCCAGTAATGAAACAATAAAAGTCTTTATGATTGAATCATTCATTCAAACATATCTTTTTAATAATAATTCAAATTATATCATTTTAAAAAGACTGCAGCGATTATCATTTTGTCTGAACCTATAACACACATTATTTAGTTTAGTGTATATATATATATATATATATATATATATATATATATATATATATATATATATGTGTGTGTGTGTGTGTGTTTTATATATATATATATATATATATATATATATATATATATATATACAGTGGTGGTCAGAATTATTGGCACCCTTGATAAATATGATCAAAGATGACTGTAAAAATAAATCTGCATTGTTTATCCTTTTGATCTTTAATTAATAAAATTAGCAAAAATCTAACCTTTCATTGAAGGAAAAGAATTCATGGAATTCAAAGAAGCCATGACTTCCTGTTCCACAGGAGTATAAACATGAGGAAACACAAAGGCCAAATTCCCTTAATCATTCATCA
Source organism: Ctenopharyngodon idella (assembly GCF_019924925.1). NCBI lineage: Eukaryota > Metazoa > Chordata > Actinopteri > Cypriniformes > Xenocyprididae > Ctenopharyngodon > Ctenopharyngodon idella. The sequence continues at coordinate 9,176,298 of NC_067230.1, read as the reverse complement.
CAATGAGAAAAACAAAGAATATAGTTCTGATGTGCAGCAAAAGATTGTTGAGCTTCATAAAATAGAAAGTGGCTGTAAGAAAATAGCTAAAGCATTGAAATTCAGCATTTCCACTATCAGGGCAATAATTAAGAAATTCTAATCAACTAAAGATGTTACAAATCTGCCTGGAAGAGGACGTGTGTCTAAATCGTCCTAATGCGTGGTGAGGAGGAAAGTTTGAGTGGCCAAAGACTCTCCAAGGATCACAACTGGAGAATTGCAGAGATTAATTGAGTCATGAGTCTCAGAAAGCATAAAAAAATTTATCAAACAGCACCTACATCCCCACAAGTTGTTCAGGAGGGTTTCAAGAAAAATCCTCCTCGCTCATCCAGAAACAATCTCCAGCATATTCAGTTGTCAGACAAGACTGGAACTTCAAACGGGATCGGCTTCTATGATCAGATGAAACTAAAAAAAGAGCTTTTTGGCAGCAAATCCACCAGATGGGTTTGGTGCATACATGGATAAAAAGTACCCCATGCCCACGGTTAAATATACTGCTGGATCTTTAATGTTGTGGGCCTATTTTTCTGCCGGAGGTCCTGAACTTCTTGTTCAGATACATGGTATCATGGATTCTATCAAATACTAACAGATAAAAATCAAAACCTGACCGCTTCTGCTAGAAATCCAGTAATGGGTCATGGTTAGATCTTCCATCAGGACAATGATCCAAAAACAAACATTAAAACCAACACAAAAATGTGTCACTGAGCACAAAATGAAGCTTCTGCCATGGCCATCCCAGTTCCCTGACCTGAACCCTAAAGGAAATGAGTGGAGTGAACTGAAGAGAAGAAGCACCAACATGGATCTGGGAATCTTAAGGATCTGGAGAGATTCTGTATGAAGGAATGGTCTCTGATCTCTTGTCAGGTGTTCTCCAAACTCATCAGGCATTATAGGTGAAGACTCAGAGCTTTATCTTGGCAAAAGGAGGTTGCAAAAAGTTTTGAATAAAAGGGTGCCAATAATTGTGGCCAACGTGTTTTGGAGAAAAACATTTATTTCATAATGTGATTTTCCCCCCACTTTCAATTCTTTTCCTTCAATGAAAGGTTAAACTTTTGCTAATTTTATGAATTAAAGATCAAAAGGATTAACAATGCAGATTTATTTTTTACAGTCATCTTTGATCATATTTACCAAAGGTGCCAATAATTCTGACCACCACTGTGTATGCATATATATATATATATATATATATATGGGACATTCTACCAGAAACGTACATTATCTGTCCTTGAATTGTTACAGTGAATAAAAAGTATTTCATCCAAAAAATGTCTAAAACTGACTGATGGTTGATCCAAGGTCCACCCACTTGAAGATTTCCGGCCTCGCCACTGCTCCAGGCTCGTGGAATTTTCCGGATTCCGTCTGCCTTCTATCACCAATTTTGCTTCCTCTCAACATATTTCATAATATAATAAATGCAGAAAGGCAAAAAATGAACATTTAAACTGATCTGATGCTGGTTAAACTCCATCCATACACAGGATAGAATTAGCATCTTTTAAAGGAGCATTATTTAGGACGTGTTATTTTAATATAAAACCACATACATGTCATCAAATACTAAATCAATCAATTTAAATAAACCACATCAATATTAGCTATATTTAACAACACTTTCCCCTTAGCAAATACATGTAGCCTATTTGATTGGCTACATGTTTGTAGAGCCACTAAACACAAACACATTAGCAGCATTATATACCAAACAAATAAAATTACATTTATATTACATAAAAACAATTTTTAATGTATGTGTCTATCATAGATAGATGGAACTTTTATTTATTTCTGAGGATGAGCCCAGGTGGGAAATATGCAGTAAAATATACACAAGGGTCCTTTTAGCGCCGCCATTAGGCAGAACCAATAACTTTTTGACTTTAGAAACAGGGAACTGCTTTTGAGGTCTGGCAATAGCAACCGTGCTGACGACACATACCACGTCAACTTCAACTGACTGCAACTGTTCTTAAAAAACCCCACACACCTCTCCCTTTCTTTACCCAAACTCTTATTCTTTAAATTCTGGAAACCATGTAATCGTTCACAGATAATACGGTGAGTGTGAGTACAATACCAGCACTATCACGCGAGATCTAGTTTAAATGTTAACGGCTCTATGCTTCTGAATGTCGCGGGCTAATAGCTTGCGCACGTTAGCCTAGCATCCTCGCTTCAGCTACGGATATTTGAAACGTATCCAGCCAACTATCACAACTTATCTTATTATCCCCATGCCACAACTAAGATAATGGTAAGTAAAGTCATTTTAGTCTTAAACATGTTATATGCCCGTGAAATGACATAGAAATGTTAGTTTTTGTGTCGTTAGCTGAAGGCTACATTGTGACGCCTTCATGAGAATACATTAGTTTTGGATTCTCTTTTTTAAACGTGGTTAACAGGTGCTTGAGTGCGCTGGATGTATTGTACATGTGTTGTGTTTCTATTGAGCTGTCAACCTAGTTTTGAACGAGGAAGCACTTATGATGCCCAAAAATGTTGTCTAGATAGTCAGCTCCCTGGGTTTTGAGACACAGCCCTAAGATGGTAAAAATACATTAGACGTTGGCGTTGTATTGAATATAAATGGGTTTCCTTACAGTTATTATTGATTCAATCATGACCTCACTGTCATCGACGTCATCTCAGTTGACGGGGTCAAGCTCTTCATGCAGGACTCTTCCAGGGGAAGGGACTCAGGTGAGCAACAAATATGCACCTTCACTCTATTAATTCATTCTTTTAAAAAAAAAAAAAAAAAAAAAATGGAACAGTTTATTGAACCTTTTGAAGAGATAATTCATCGTTTTAAATTTTACATAAATCATATTTTATACATCTGGCTTTTATGGCTTATATAGTATGATGAAGTGAGAATATGGAGCTCACGCTTGTGGAGAAAAAAACTAAAAAAAAAAAAAAAAATATTCAGATTATGCAATTTGCTGCAGTTGCAGATACTTATATGGCCAAAAAGTGATATTCTGATAGCTTGTGATGTAAATCAATGACACGCTTACAACAGTATAACAAGTGCTTACTTGCATTTTGTGTAAGTAGTCTGTCACTCTATATCTTCCAATAATTTGGCTTTTAAAGATTGTATTTAAATTATTTTAATTTCTGGGGTGTAAAATATATAATGCAGTACAATTATGATTGAGAGAGATGTACAAATAAAAGTTCCTCACACAAGCTTGTTGTATCATATTTGATATTTACATTTTAACATGATTTTTCTAAAAAGTTATATATAATCAAGTAAACCAGTGACACTTAATAAGGTCTCATTTGTTAACATTAATTAAGACATTAACTAACGTGAACTAACAATGAGCAATATATTTTTTCTGCATTTATTAACCTTTGTTACTATTAGTTTAAAGATGTTCATGTTAATTCACAGTGCATTAACTAATGCTAACAGATACAACTTTTGATCTTAAAAATGTGTTAGTAAATGCTGAGATAACATTGACTAAGATTAATAAATGCTGTAGAATTATTGTTTATTCTTAGTTCATGCTAACTAATATGGTTAACTAATTTTAACAAATTGTAAAGTGCTACCAGCCGAAGTACTTTATAAAGCTATACTTTACTTTATAAAGCTCATTAAAGATTTCACAGCTAAAATACACGTGTACCACAACCACATTTTTACAGTTATGCTATGAAAGGCTCTTAACTTGCTAAAAAGTATGAAATGTCAATCAGAAGGCATGTAGTACATTGTGTGTAGCAGGTTTTTCAGCAAAGTTCTGATCATGTTGATAATTTAAAGGCCTTTGAATGCTTCATAGGGTTAAACATATGGCTTTTTTCCTCCTGCAGGTCCACCCCAGAGCTCCTCTACTCCAGATCCTGAGAGTTGCAGGTGCTCGGGAGGAGGTGTTTACCCTGAAGGAGGTGAGGAGTGTGTATGAACTGACTTCTGCGGATTGACATGTGCTGTAGATAAGTGTTTGAACATTTAATAATGGCAGTGTTTTTGATTAGGTCATGCACTACCTGGGTCAGTACATCATGATGAAACAGCTGTATGACAAACAGAGACAACACATCGTCCACTGTCAAGATGACCCACTCGGAGAGCTACTAGAAGTGGGGAGCTTTTCCGTTAAGAACCCCAGGTGAGCTCATAGCTGCCAATAAAGTGATTTAAATGGAAGAGAAAATAGAGTCTGCTCTCTCTCGTTCAAGTCGTCCTTCGACATCGATGGCTGACGATATCTAGATAACTGGCTGGCAGATGGTCAATATAAATTTGTTACATAATATTTAAGAGAGTGTGGGATAAAACACACACACACACACACACATATATATATATATATATCGCTTGACAGCCCTAATATAAATATATATATATATATATATATATATATATATATTAGGGCTGTCAAGCGATTAAACATTTTAATCTATTTAATTACATGATGTGCCGATTAATTAATTGCACATAAAAATTTGCTGAGAAATTAACCCCAAATGACAATTTAAAGTCATTGTTGTGTTAAATGAGAAAAACATCAAATAGACATTGCAAAAAGTAGCTTTAGAAAGAAATATATAATATATATATATATATATATTTTTTTTTTTTTTTAAATTCAACATAGATTCTATTACACAAACTTTTATGCTACAACAGACATGATTGTTTTTCAGAAGCAGCATCTGAATTATTTACATATATTTACAGACCAAAACAGTGTGGTTACCAACATTCTTCAAAATATCTTCTTTTATGTTCCGCAAAAGACAGACATACAGGTCATACAGGTTTGAAATGACATGAGGGTGACTAAATGTAAATAAACAGAACTTTATTTTCTGGACAAACTATCCCCAAAATATGAAATTACTTTTTTTTTTTTTTTTTTTCCCAATGAAATAATACCCTAAATAAGAAACTAAACCTGCCAGTAGGTGGCAGTAAATGTCTTTGGCTGCGTCCGAAAACTTCTGCAAGAAAAATGTGACTGCAAGACCACAAGTGCACATGAAGTGTGCCATTTGGGATAGGCCCTGGATGTCTCTTTATCTTAGTTGAAGTGAAGACCTTTTCTCTTCTGTAATGTCTCTCAGTCATCTTTCTTTTTACAGTCTCTTGATCACTCTCTCTCCTCCCCCATCATGAGTGTACAGTGGGTACGGAAAGTATTAAGACCCCCTTAAATTTTTCACTCTTTGTTATATTGCAGCCATTTGCTAAAATCATTTAAGTTCATTTTTTTCCCTCATTAATGTACACACAGCACCCCATATTGACAGAAAAACATAGAATTGTTGACATTTTTGCAGATTTATTAAAAAAGAAAAACTGAAATATCACATAGTCCTAAGTATTCAGACCCTTTGCTGTGACACTCATGTATTTAACTCAGGTGCTGTCCATTTCTTCTGATCATCCTTGAGATGGTTCTACACCTTCATTTGAGTCCAGCTGTGTTTGATTATACTGATTGGACTTGATTAGGAAAGCCACACACCTGTCTATATAAGACCTTACAGCTCACAGTGCATGTCAGAGCAAATGAGAATCATGAGGTCAAAGGAACTGCCTGAAGAGCTCAGAGACAGAATTGTGGCAAGGCACAGATCTGGCCAAGGTTACAGAAAAAATTCTGCTGCACTTAAGGTTCCTAAGAGCACAGTGGCCTCCATAATCCTTAAATGGAAGATGTTTGGGACGACCAGAACCCTTCCTAGAGCTGGCCATCCGGCCAAACTGAGCTATCGGGGGAGAAGAGCCTTGGTGAGAGAGGTAAAGAAGAACCCAAAGATCACTGTGGCTGAGCTCCAGAGATGCAGTCGGGAGATGGGAGAAAGTTGTAGAAAGTCAACCATCACTGCAGCCCTCCACCAGTCGGGGCTTTATGGCAGAGTGGCACGACGGAAACCTCTCCTCAGTGCAAGACACATGAAAGCCCGCATGGAGTTTGCTAAGATGAGAAATAAGATTCTCTGGTCTGATGAGACCAAGATAGAACTTTTTGGCCTTAATTCTAAGCGGTATGTGTGGAGAAAACCAGGCACTGCTCATCACCTGTCCAATACAGTCCCAACAGTGAAGCATGGTGGTGGCAGCATCATGCTGTGGGGGTGTTTTTCAGCTGCAGGGACAGGACGACTGGTTGCAATTGAGGGAAAGATGAATGCGGCCAAGTACTGGGATATCCTGGACGAAAACCTTCTCCAGAGTGCTCAGGACCTCAGACTGGGCCGAAGGTTTACCTTCCAACAAGACAATGACCCTAAGCACACAGCTAAAATAACGAAGGAGTGGCTTCACAACAACTCCGTGACTGTTCTTGAATGGCCCAGCCAGAGCCCTGACTTAAACCCAATTGAGCATCTCTGGAGAAACCTAAAAATGGCTGTCCACCAACGTTTACCATCCAACCTGACAGAACTGGAGAGGATCTGCAAGGAGGAATGGCAGAGGATCCCCAAATCCAGGTGTGAAAAACTTGTTGCATCTTTCCCAAAAAGACTCATGGCTGTATTAGATCAAAAGGGTGCTTCTACTAAATACTGAGCAAAGGGTCTGAATACTTAGGACCATGTGATATTTCAGTTTTTCTTTTTTAATAAATCTGCAAAAATGTCAACAATTCTGTGTTTTTCTGTCAATATGGGGTGCTGTGTGTACATTAATGAGGAAAAAAAATGAACTTAAATGATTGCAATATAACAAAGAGTAAAAAATTTAAGGGGGTCTGAATACTTTCCGTACCCACTGTATATGCCCCCTACTGCTGATTGGCTACACGTTTGTTGTGGTGCTTTCAACAGTTTCAACAGTGTCGCTTACTGCACCTTTAATTGTTAAGTCACCATTTAGTCACCCTCATGTTGATCCAAACCTTTATGATTTTTTTTTTTTTTTTTTTTTGTGGATCATAAACAACTATGTTTTGAGAGATCTCTCTCTCTCTCTCTCTCTCTTTTTTTTTTTTTTTTTTACCAGCTGATTAAAGGATTAGTCCACTTTCAAATAAAAATCTCCTGATAATTTACTCACCCCCATGTCATCCAAGATGTCCATGTCCTTCTTTCTTCAGTCGAAAAGAAATTAAGGTTTTTGATGGAAAAACTCCACACGGTTGAAGGTCAAAATTACAGTTTCAGTGCAGCTTCAAAGGGCTTTAAACGATACCAGACGAGGAATAAGAGTCTTATCTAGCGAAACGATCGGTCATTTTCTAAAAAAATCAAAATGTACATGCTTTATAGGCACAAATGATCGCATCACAAGTGCTTCCACCAGAATGCGATTCCGTATTCTTCAAAAAGCTTACGAAAAATTTTTATTTGAAAGTGAACTATTCCTTTAATTGCCCTGGTCGATGCATCGCCCCCTCTCTTACCTTTTGTGTTATTTAGAGAAATCAACATATTGTAGGTATTTACATCTTTCTTTTCTGCCTTTCGTAGCCCTGTGTATGAGATGTTGAAGAGGAATTTGTTTATTTTGAATAATTCGGGTAAGTCCATCCCTCTTGTTGTTGAATTTATTTTGAATGATCTTCAGTAATAAAATGTCTCACAGACTTGTCTCACTGTCATTTAGCACTTTCACTCTCTTGCTTTCTCTTATTTTGATTAGCCTCACCTTTCATTTTGAGGTGTGTGTTTGTATGTCTGAATGTGATGTTTATGCTACAGTGGGTATGTAAACTTGTTTTTTATGGTTTCAACTTTGTGATTCTATTATCAGGTTTGTGTACTGTGCAATACACTTCATACAGGAACACAAGAAACTTTTCTTAAAAGTTAAAATATTAAATAATAATAATAATAAAAACATGTGAAGGCACACACGCCTTCACAATTTTGCATTTTCCACCACTAATTTAGGCATTAAGCCTGGGCCAAGTGTGATTGATGTGTGCTTGGTGAATAAAGGGCAGTTTTTTTTTCTTTTGTTTTGTTTTGTTACTATGTCTCATTTGAAATACAGATGCAGCAAAGAATCTTTCTGTCGGCAAGGATTCTAATGAGTCTCCAAGTGAAGATCCTGGTCAGGTAAAACTACAGCATGGTGCACAGGAGAAACAGTGTTTGTTACTCCTCTTCATGGCAAACAATTGATCAGAAAATCAAATTTAATCCTTTTGTAATAAATTTAATGATTAATTTTGTTATTTGAGCTTTGCTTTTAAATGAAAGGCTAATAAAAGTGCATTGTACGGGGGCATTTTGGGTACCAAATGTTTTTCTTTTGCCTTTTTTTTTTTTTTTTTTTTATAAATATGATTTAGCTTTATGCTTTATTTAACCAAACAGTACTCACAGCATTTTACATTTGTTGTCAGCTTTTCCCCTTTTTTATTTATGTTCTAAACGACCAGTTATTTAAATGTCAGTGATTGTCTTCCCAATCTTTCACATCCTTTCTTTCCATTATAGTTGCACAACGTTTTGCTACAATGCATTTTTGTGTGAAGTATTGCATCATGATCAGTAGCCTGTTTGCCATGAAGGGGAGGGCGGCAGCTGTCTTCGCCAGTTGTATCTGTACAGAGTGGCACCGTCTCTGTACTTCCCCACGGCCGGCCTGGCCTGGTGGTCCTTCCGGAGAAGCCACCAGCATGGGCCTGGCTGCTGGGGGACAGAGTACCTGTCTCTGTTTGTCGCTCAGAGTTTCCTTCTCTGCGTCGCTGCTCCTTTCGGAAGGACTGCAGATTCCTTCTCAGTTCACTGGCCCTCTTCACCCCTCTGTCATACACCCATCCACATTTAACACCTTACGGTTGCGTGTTGGCAAAATGAAGTTAGGTGGGGTTGGGAAAAGCAGTCTGGGATGAGGTTCCTGGTACCATCATGCATTTGCGCTATTCACAGGACTTTAAATAGAAAGGTGTTGAACTTTGAAAGGTGTTATGATTTTGGATTAGCTTTTTATTTTCTTCTCGATATTACATATTAGTGTGATATAATTTAAGTACCAGATGTCTGTTTGTTTGCTGCCACTCTGTTTGCACTTTTGAAAACATTAGAGCAGCAGTGGTGTCTAATATATCCATCATTTGTGATCTATTCTAAAACTTTTTTTTATTTTTTAGAAACTTCCTATTATTTTTCACCTCCCTCTACTTGTGAGGACGTGGCCTTTTGTTGCCACACCCACGGGCACCTGCTGTGAAGGAACTGCCGTCCTACCGAGTGTCATGTCATTACTATGTGCTCATTCAGTTTTTTCCTTACTGTGTAGGTGTCCAGTGTGTCGATTAGCTCTGGACAGGCTCTCATTGCTAGCAGTACCAGCACTGGTGCAACACAAAGCTGCTCACAGCGCAGGCCACGTGATCCTGATGAAGGTCAGCATGAAACAACAAACACTGCATTCACTTTAGACAGCGTAATGAATATTATGACTCATTTTTGCAATTGAAATATGTACATAAGATCAGATACTTCTCTATCCTTACAGACTCCTCAGATGACTTACCCAGGTCTGCTTGCAAACGGCCAAAGCTGGATGTGACTTTGGAAGAGTGGGACCTTTCTGGGTTGCCCTGGTGGTTTCTGGGTAACCTGCGAAGTAATTACACTCGCCGAAGCAACGGCTCGACTGATATTCACACCAATCAAGTAAGAGGGCAAGCTCCCCAGAAAATAATTCAGATGGCCATTTTTTTTATTCATAAAGAAGAACTTTATTGTAGTCAGTGTAGTGAAACTGTCACACAACTAGACTGAGGGAACAGCTCTCTCCCGGACAGGACGAGGACACGGCCATCGTTTCTGACACCACAGATGATCTTTGGTTCCTAAATGAGGCAGAAAGCGAGCAAGTGAGTGTGGAGATGAAGGAAGCGGTGCTGGAGCAGGGAAGTGATGCAGAGTCTCCACATGAAGAAGAGGAGACCGGGAAAGACAGTAAAGATGATAGGAAGGTAATGTTACTTGCTTTTTTTTTCCTTCATTGACTATCATTTTAAGATGATGGACTCATCATAACCAGCTAATTTTCACTCTCAGATGCAAGAAGAACAGGATGATGACTCTCAGTGTTTAAGTGATGACACCGATACTGAGATCTCCACACAGGTAGACACATTATCAGGAAAATTGTGCTCTTTATTAGTGATCATTGTTTTTTAAATTAATCTTTTACTCTCACTAAGGCTGCATTTATGTGATAAACAGTAAAGACAGTAATATTGTAAAATATATCATATATATTTCTATGATGGCAAAGCTGAATTTTCAGCAGCCATTACTTCAGTCTTTTAGTGTCACGTGATCCTTCAGAAATTATTCTTAAATGCAGATTTGGTGCTCAAGAAACCTTTATTATTTTCATTGTTGAAAAACAGTTGTGCTAATATTTCAGTGAAAACAGTGGTATATTTTTCAGGATTCTTTAATGAATAGAAAGTTTAAAAGAACAGCATTTATTTGAAATAAATGCTATTTTAAATATTATAAATATTTTGTTGAATAAAAGTGAATATAAGTAAAATCTTGTAGACCCCAAATTTTGAATGGTAAAGTATAATGAAAAAATTAAGATTTATAGGGTGTATTAAAAATATTGTTTGATTACATTTAAGTTTATCATATACAGTCAAACCAAAATTTATTCAGACACCTTGAGCATTTCATTCATTAATACAGTTTATTCACTATATTTAAAAAAAATGGTAATAAAATATGACAAGATCTCAGAGGTAAACTGTGTCAGAAAAAAATGTATCTTAATTATGTCAGATAACACTGACAAAACATGGTCAGGTCAAAGTGTCTGAATAATTTTTGGTTCCAAATTTTTATCAATTTTACTGGTAGTCCACTGTATGAAGAATTTTTGGGTATAATATGTCAGTTTATTTTATTTTGCTATCCTCACTTACATAAATGAACTGTAGTGTCCTGCACCCACTAGTAAAAATATATCAAAAATGTCTGAATAATTTTATGGTTAGACTATCTATCTATCTATATGTATTCATTCATTCATTCATTCATTCCATTTCCCCCCATACACATACACAAAAGGCACATCTTATTTAAATGACCTTATCTTCTGGCAGGATGCATGGCAGTGCTCAGAGTGCCGCAAGTTTAACACCCCTCTTCAACGGTACTGCATGCGCTGCTGGGCTCTGCGGAAAGACTGGTACAAGGATTGTCCTCGTCTCGTACACTCCATTTCTGTTCCAGACATCCCCATCTGCAGTTCACGTCCTGAGAGGGAGGAAGACGAGGAGGATGATGGAATCGACATGCCTGACTGCCTTAGGACGGTGTCTGACCCTGTCGTCCTCCCCTCGCACCACGTCTCTAGAAACATCCCCTCATCATCTGCTTCATCGTCTAAAGGAAAGGGTCCTTCCCGCCTTCACCACCACTTACAGGAGAGCTCAGAGGGTGACAGCCAGGACACGCTGGACATGGAAACAGAATGCCATCCCGAGGCCATGCTAGAACCCTGCAAGCTGTGCCGAGTGCGGCCAAGAAACGGCAACATCATCCACGGCCGCACAGCTCACCTGATCACCTGTTTCCCCTGTGCCCGCAAGCTGCACAAATTTCACGCTCCTTGCCCAGGCTGTGGCCAGGTTATACAGAAGGTCATCAAAACCTTCATAGCATGACCGAAACATCTTAAAGGCACGCATGTATTAAACACGCACTCACTTGCTACTTAAAAAAAAAAAAAAAATGTTTCCTTGTACATAAACGCAAGGAGGCAGGGAAATCGACAAACCGTTGCTGGGCTAAAATAAAAAGCATAGTACAATTTATCTATAATAATTTTATTGTATAGTACAAATCAAGTATAAATAATGTACAGAATGTAATTTAAAGAAACTGGCCTCATATTGATGGTTCACCATTGTTTTGTTAGCATAACTTGGCTAAAGAAAAAGTGATCTCTTTGCATCTGCTTTCTGTCAGGTGAAGGAGAGGGTTAGCCACCACAATATGCTACTGCCTTAGTGGGAAGATATGGATAAACAGTTAAAATCCTAACCTTGAAACAGTTCTGTCAGTTTGTAATAGTACATTTAAATGGCCTTTCAATGTACCTGACCAACTTTGGTTTCAATTTATTTTAGAAGATTTTTCCCCTTGCAGATTTCAGGCACTTAAAAACTAAAGCATCGAGTTGACCTGGTGAAAGGGTTTTCTTTGGACATCTGTGCTTTAAACAGATTATATTTATTTATTTATAAACTTAAGTTTGAATGATCAGTCAACAGTTGCAATTCATTCCTGTGCTATGAGAAGAACCAATTGTATTATAGATTGTGAAGTATTAAAACACCTTTTCGTGTGTAGGAGATACAATAGAAAAGTGTAATTAGGCCAATGACCATGTTTTTTGCTTCCAGACCTTTCTTTTGGTTGCTTGTGACGCTCAGCTCCTACTTGTTCCATTGTTTGTTTGTTTGTTTGTTTGTTTTGTTGTTGTTTTTCTATACCTGAACAGATATGATGTATGATTGAGGATTATTTGTGCTCTATTTGTTTAGCCCTCTGCCTTCCCTTTTAATTCAGTTTTCCTGTCACGCTCACACACACGTGTTCAATGTTTTATGAAGGAATGTTTATGAGAGCGGTTAGTGGAAGGATTTCTTTTTTTCCATAGAGCTGCCAGGTGAGATGACATTTATGGGACAAAAAAGTGTTTTGAAAGCAATGTCTGCCATACTTTTTTTGTTTGTTTTTAAATAGTGCTTTATTTTGCAGAAAGGTCATCTGTATTGTTGGCAGTGTTCAGTGAAATTTACTAGAGCACTTCTGTTATGTGGGATTTTAGGGTTATTATCCTCTGCTTTTCTTAGAACTGCGTTGTTTCCCATAACAAAGTGGATTCAGTCTCTGTTGTGTATTGTCTAAGCGCAGCCATAGAGGACTCTTTGCAAAGGAATTCTGTTGTCCTCGGCCACCAGAGGGCGAAAGATCTTTTCACACGCAGTAAACGCATGGGACTAGCTTTGCTTGTTTCTAATTAATGCTGTGTTATTTACTTTTTGAGGATGTGGAAGCTGTATTAAAATCCCATCCAAATTTACCTGGACTTTTTTGTGTGGTACAAAAACTGCTATTTCACTGCCATTATGCCTCATAGTATGGAAGCGAAAACAAATTCATCCTATGCCAATGCAATTATATAATGAAGTTTGTTTTTGTTTTATCCGGACATGTTTTCTTCTTGAATTCAGTATGAACAGTAATTTTTTTTGTTTGTTTGTTTTTTAAATGTAAAATAAATAATCAAACCAGTGAATAATGCTCATTATTTACTCAGCCTCATTGGTATAATATATATATATATATATATAATGTATAAATATAAATATATTTTGCAGTTTATTTTGACTACAGCCATGCATTTCAGAGCTTAAATCTTCGACATCGTTTGCACCAGATGTAACTTTGTTAGGCAACCTTTACTACTATACATCTGTTACCAGATTAAAAAAAGGTAAGTTTCTTTTTTTTTTCTACCACAAGGAGGCAGTAACAGTCTTTTAGTTTCTTAAGAATCATTTGCTCCCTTTTGAGGTTGGCTTTTGAATAACCCAACTTTCATTTAAATAGTTTATTTTGATAAACATAAAAGCCAGTTTGTTTATGACGTATATTCTGTACATTGAAATATTGGTCAAGTTCTTGGTGTGTCTAAAGGCTGTGTGAACACATGAACTTCACGTGAGATTCTGCTTGTTTCTGTATCGGGCCTGTCCAATGGAAGCAGTGATGTAATTGGAAATCAATAACGGAAGTGTCTCGAGGGGTGAGTCTCCATGCGGAAGGATAATTGGGTTCTTCCTCTAATCGCACCTCTAATCTCTCACCAGCTCAGGTCTTCGTCTTAATGGGCCTACCATCAGGTTAGATCTGTTAAACTGGCAGTAGCTGGTCGCTGAAAGGTTCACACATAAACAGCTCAATGTCCTTTGCCATATCACTAGTAGAAGGACGAGACGATTAGAAGCCCTCAGCGTTTCAAGCTTCCATTTGACATTTTCTTTATTTTGTCATGGCTTTCTCTGGTTTATTCATTCTCTCTCCTTTACATGCACAGGCCGTTGTTTACGCTGGCAGTTTTGGTGGTATTTATGCAGGCACCGTGACCAGGCTGACATGTTAATTAGCGCTCCCTTTGTCTTTTTAGGTATCTTTCTCCAACATTATTTACAATATGTGCCTCTAAGGAAGATGCGGTGGTTAAGAAATTGGTATTGACAATTCATGAAGGAACTATTTGACCACATATGCCCAAAGTAGCGTTTCCTGGCTGTTGCATATTTTTGGTGCAGTGAGGCTCAAATATTCATCCATTGCTGTCATGTATGCAAAGACAATAACACGAATTTCATTAAATAAGATTCCCCTTATGATAAATACTTATTAGAAATCCTGAAATAGCTTGATGCATTGGCTGCTAATGGCACAGCTTAGATCTGCCTGTACAGTGTCATATACCACAGTCACACATGAGGAATGACATCTCATTGTTTTTACTTATGGGTCATTTCTGGGATTTGTGGTTCAACAAAATGAAATGTTAAAAGCTTTTCACTATACTTTTGGTATGTCCATTTTAATGGATAATAATTATTGCATTTAAATATTTTTTTTATTAAAATAATGTCTTATTTCTATCTTACACTAAGCATTTTTTCAAGTCCCTGTGGCACTTCACTGAATTTGTAGCATTGTACATTGGCAGCATTGTAAGTATTTATTTGTGTTACTGTCTTATGTAAACTATTTTTTCTAAAAAAAAAAAAAAAAAAGGCTGTAAAGTTATGTCCCTCAGTCTGCAGTCAACCCCGTCACGCCAACCATTCTCCGCCTATAATAATTTAGACTCTACACATATGTGACATAATTTACCGGAAATTACATCATTCATATCTCTTTAACAGTGGTGCAAAAGATGGTAAGTAGTATCATACTTTATATATAAACCCCAACTCAACCCCATCACATCAATTTAAGATGGAAAATTATTTTAATTCATATTTATTTTAATTCATAAGTAGTATTTAATTATTTAATTGCTGCCATATGTGGCCCTGGACCACAAAACCAGTCATACAAGTCCATTTTTTGAAATACAAAAAACTGATTTTTTTTTTTTTTTTTTTTTTTTTTGTTAGGACGGGACAATATTTGGCCGAGATTCAACTATTTGAAAATCTGGAATCTAAGGGTGCAAAAAAAAATCTAAATATTGAGAAAATCGCCTTTAAAGTTGTCCAAATTAAGTTCTTAGCAATGCATATCCACTCACGAAATAATTTTTTGATATATTTACGGTAGAAAATGTACACAATATCTTATATTTTTCATAAAAGAAAACACAGCACTGATATAATGTATTGTTGGCTATTGCTACAAATATACCCATGCGACTTATGACTGGTTTTGTGGTCCAGGGTCACATATATGGTCTATATACTACACAAGGAGCAGTGGTCATTTTGAGCAAAAACACTTAACCCCATCATCATACTCAACCCTGTCACCTCTCTGGGTAACACTTTACAATAAGGTTTCATTAGTTAATTACTTTAGTTAACATGAACTAAGAATGAACAATACTTTACAGCATTTATTAATTTTAGTTAATGTTAATTTCAACATTTACTACATTGTGGAAATCAAATGTTGTATTTGTTAATGCACTGTGTACTAGTATAAGCAAACAATGAACAGCTGGATTTTTTCAATGAACCTCCAACAAATATGATTTGTTGAAGGTTTGAAATGTGCCTAATGATGTGGGGTATTTAGAAAATTAAATGTAGTTAAAAAACAAATCCAAGTTGAAATATTACCAAATCCCGAAAAATGACCCTTGTACAGTTGTTATGGCCAGACTGTTTAAATAACTACAAATGATTTCATATAAAGTGATTTTTGTAGCAGTGATGTGCTCAGTGCTGTCTAGCTACTCATTGTTTAGTCAATATTGTTAGGTGTTCACTGTTCAGAGCCTTTCTTCCAGACCGACTTTCCTTCCTTATTGACACAATCTGTCTCCAATGATAGGAATTGAAACTGAAATTATAAGAGGTCTACACTCTTAAGGTACAACAAGGCTGCTGTACTTTTCATATATACACACCTTTCAAAAGTTTAGGGTCAGTGAGTTTTTTTTTTATTTGATCAAAAATACAGTAAAAACAGTGATATGGTGAAATATTATTACAATTTAAAATAGCTGCTTTCTATTTGAACATATTTTAAAGTGTAATTTATTCCTGTGCAGTGTTGGGTGTAACGCCTTACTGTAATTAAATTACTTATCCACTGAAAAAGTAAAGTAAGGGATTACTGTTCATTTTTAGGTAATTTACAGTTATTTATAATGTACTTGCGTTACATACTGTAAATTAGTTCAACAGTTCTGTATAAATCAATATTGAATTTTAAAATCTAAATTTGTCGTCTAAAGGTAAAAGTGAACGCTGCCTCTTTAAAATCGTTAGCTGTAGTGCGGTTGCGCGTGAGTTCGCAACTTGTGTAGTCGCTGTCTGAAGATGTCGGCAGAAGCGAGTGGCTGTTTTTCTGAATGGAAATATTCCAATTACTTCACTTTTTTGACACAGGTAGGCAAGAACATTACGGTAAAATGTAAGCTATATATGTCCTAGGGAGAAAAAACTGCGTGCGCGCTCTGAGAGACGTTCTTCAGTCAGTGCGCTCTCGACCAAAGCGCACACACATAGCCGCCTCTAGCGAGTGTCAGATTTTCGCGATTTATTACACATTTAAACGTTCAAATACACACACAGTTATGTCAAAATGCCCGTCTTGGCGTATATTCGCGTTGCTATTTGAATGTTAACAGCATATGTAACAGCATATTGTCTTCGTCCATTAGGTCTTAGTGACAGCAGCCTTTAAAACATGCTACTGTCTACCATTGGCTGTCTGTATAATAAATGATAATCAAACAACAAAAGAAAAGCTTTAATAAGGATTAATCTATATTTAATTTATACAGTTATGACTATGCAGATTTATTTTATATTTGATTATTCAATTTCTGTGGTATTTTTACTTACTACTGTTAGACCTACCTGAAAAAATATAGGCCTATAGCATTGTTTTATTTGTATCTTTAAATATTTTTACCATGGTATCGACTTTGGTATCGAGTATTGTGCACTTTTGGTGGTATCGGTACCGACTACTAGTTTTTTGGTACCAACTACTAGATTTTTAATTACAGTAACGCGTTACACCCAACACTGCACAGGAATAAATTACACTTTAAAATATGTGACATCCCTATTTGTTACTAAAAAATTAAGTATTATAGTTTTAATAAAGCTAAAATGTTTTAAAAAGCTACAAAAGGCTAAACTATTCCATGTTTGACTCATATTTAAATTATTAAAAGTTTTAATTAATAATTATTAAATTATTAATTATTAATCTCATTTCCTTTCTATTGTCTATCCGGTCAAAGTTTATAGGGATTTTAAGAATTAATTTAGTAACTAGTTAAATTACTTATTGATTAATTAAATACTTTTCATACAGAGTAATTAGAAAAGTATTTTAAATACAATATTGATGATGTAATTAGTAATTAATTACTTTTTTGAAGTAACTTACCCAACACTGTTCCTGTGATGGAAAAACTGAATTTTCAGCAGTCATCACGCCAGTCTTCAGTGTCACATGATATTTCAGAAATCTTTCTAATATGCTGGTTTGATGCTCTAGAACTATTTATTATCATCATCAATGTTGAAAAACAGTTGTGCTGCTCCAGAACAAGAATTAGGATTTTTTAAATCTTTATTAAAACAAAATATTCAAATATTGTCCTTCCAGTTTCACATTTTGTACCTTTTACACACTCTAATAAAACACCCCCCAACCCCAAGATTCTTTAATGAATAGAGAGTTCAAAAGAACAGCATTTATTTGAAATGGAAATCTGAGTGTGTAAATAATGACCAAATTGTAATTAAAATGCAGGACTGAATATAGAGTGTTACAGTAGACGTGGAGAACTCTCACATGGGTGTATGTGCACACACTCTCATGCCCTACCTAAAACAGCCCAGTTCTACTCCATTAACCAGTGTCACTTCCCATTTCTGGGCTCTTGCTCCCCCGTTCCATATTCCATTATCTTACTCACACGGTCTGCCTTCCTTCCCCTTATGGGGAAATCGATAGCCACACTAAATAGATTTCACAATCAATTTTTCTATCATCGTTCCACAAAACTGCTTCCTGGCTTTGAAAATGAGAACGCTTTAAAGGAAAGGAAAAGGAGAGCAACATGATGTTTAAAGCGCTCAAATTCCTGCTGGTCTTTTCTTGAAGGCGTGAGGTTAGGGTGTATTTTTCACTGTATGGAGCCTGAATTGCAACAAGAAGATTTTAGGTGAATGTCTGGTATAACATTGCAAGAAGTGTTGCTATAGGCCAGTTTTCAGTCATGGCGAGGATTGTGTAGTTTGTTTTACTTTCTAGAATCCTAGAATCACCACTGCTAATAAAAAGAAATTTGTCTTGAGCACCAAATCACCATATTAGAATTCATTCTGAAGGATCGTGACACTGAAGAATGGCTGCTGACAATTCAGCTTTGCCATCACAGGTATAAATTACATTATAAAATATATTACAATACAAAACAGTTATTTTAATTGTAGTGATATTACTGTTTTACTGTATTTTGATCGAAGAAATACAGCCTTGGTGAGCATAAGAGAACATAAATCTCTTTTTTCAAAAACATTCAAAACCGATAGTGTACTTCTTGGTAATGTGTTCTTGCGCTTCCTTGAGTGTTCAAGGGAGGAACAGATTTACCTTCAAATGTCTCAAATGTCTTTTAAGGATGTGTTATTCAGTTGGATTAGTTATAAAAGGTTTATAAGATCTAACTTACAAGATTCTCTTCAAACTGTTCTGTCCAAGAGACAAGTGACAAGGCTGTTTGTGCTATTATCTGCTAAATGCCCACCCTTTAGAATGAACAGCTTTGTTACAGCATGAAAAAAATGTAGAAAATTAGTGGTATGATGAAAATTGCCTTCAGTGTTAAAATTTTAAGGTAATCTTTGGTTATTTTTTACCCAAGTCCTGGGTTGAGCCTTTTGGGTTATTTTTTCAGCGTTTGGGTAGTTTTTGTGTTACCCAGATCTTGGGTCAGACATGACATAACCCAGGGGTTGAGTTATTTATTGCAGGCTTTTTGCGACCTCTTCTTCAGGAGAGAGCAGTGCAGTTCTGTCAAATTGGTGCATGTCTTCAGTAAAATACAGGTTTGTGTACATTTTATTATATCTATGAATTCGTTATTGTGCTGTATATCATTTTATGCAAAGCAACATACAGGGGCACGATGTGAGTCGCCTAAACAAGTGTCGTGTCGGTCTTTTTGTGTGATGGAAATGCCTGATGCTTGCATAAAATTTTATGAGTTTATTCAAAAATATACAGAATATAAATACTTATGATGTTAAAATATGTTCTCAGAACTGTACACTGTTTGTTTATGGACAGGTTATGGAGTCAGCATATTTTGGCTTACAAGTGAAACGCAGGGCGGCGGTCTGAAGTTAGAAGTTCCCTTACTGAACGTGATACAAGCTCCGGCATGAGATCCAGTGCCGTTACGGTGGAAACGGGATAACAGAGACTGGTCGATTACACATGAATTACTTCTAAATGTTTCATTTTTCCTACTAATATTTGTTAAATGAGCTTAAAGGGATAGTTCACCCAAAAATGAAAATTCTGTCATCACTTACTCACCCTCAAGTTGTTCCAAACCTGTATGAATTTCTTTGTTCTGCTGAACACAAAGGAAGATATTTTGAAGAAAGTTTGTAACCAGGCCGCTTTGGGGCACCATTGACTTCCATAGTAGGAAAAAAAAATACTATGGAAGTCAATGGTGCCCCAGAATTGCTTAGTTTCCATTTCTTCAATTTCTTCAAAATATCTTCCTTTATGTTCAACAGAACAAATAAATTTATACAGGTTTAAAAACAACCTGAGGGTGATGACAGAAGTTTCATTTTTGGGTGAACTATTCCTTTAAGCAATATGTTTAAAAAAAACGACATAAAATATGTTATACTGTAAAATATAATCAAAAATAAAGGAATTATCATGCAAACCAGTGGTTGTGTGGAGTATTTGAAAAATGTTGAGAGGATTTAAGTTAATCCGTAAACATTAATTCATGTATGAAGTAAAAAAAAAAAAAAAAAAAGCTAGTATTATAGTAAAAATGAATCAACCCATTATGCTGGGTTAAATAAACAACCCAATTTGCTGGGTAAAATTAACCCAACGTGTTCTGTCCTATATTTACCCTGTCCTTGGGTTGAAAACAATCCAAATTGGGTTGTTTTTAACCCAGTGTTTTATTAGAGTGTGTAAAAGGTACAAAATGTGAAACTGGAAAGACAATATTTGAATAATTTTTTTTAATAAAGGTTTTAAAAAAATCCTAATTCTTGTTCTGGAGTCACTCTATTGTTAATATGTTTTGTGTAATTGTCTTGTTGAAAGAACTTGTGATTTTTCTCATAGGTGGCCACTTTGTTTTGAAAGGCACTTATATATAAATGTGTTTTTTTTCCTTTTAAAGTTATATAACTATTAATCTTAATGCCTGATCCAGTAATAGACCAAATGTCACATTATATCAGTTGACCAGTGTAGCATTTAATGGTGAATTATATTTTTTGACTTGGGCTAAAACCCAAATAAACTGTTATCAAGCTTGAGGCAATCAAATCCAATGCACTCCTATCTCTTATTGATCAGGAAATTGAATCGAGAAGGTCATTTATTAAATCATTGTTCAGCAAACCTACCATTTATGCACTTTGGCTACAGATAGTGTTGTAGTTGAGCTTGCTTGGTTGTAATATTCCTTTGATATTGTACTGTAAAATTTTTTTTTTCCTCCATTAAACGGCAAAGTTACTGTTCAGTGGTGCATTGAGCCTTATAGTTTGGCATTTCCAGCGTTGATAGATTGGAAATGGTCCACTTGAGTGTGAAGTATTAAGCGTTACGAAACCCTGCCGTCCCACTTTCAATATTCCTTTAAATAATGGTAATGTGCAATCATAGTCATCCACAATTATGTATGATTTCTGCGGAGAAGAATAACGCTATTATGTTGTCTATAAACCACTGCCCCCTGCCATTTTTCCTCTTCAGGCATCAATCACTCTCTCAAAGTTCCTGTTTTTAGACAACAGGCTTTTTCTGGTAAATCTGAGGTATTTTAGAGTAATGGAGATAGATATACCATTTGCTGCTGAGAAGAAGAGCATCACCAGCCTGAGGCTCTTTTCTCAGTGAATTCAAGAAGCCGAGGGCTGTTTTGCAAATCTCTAGAAACTGGAGTACCTCAAAGTGGTGATTCCATTTCAAAAGAATGATTATTTGTTCCTATTATAATTGGGAGGATATGTTTCTCCAGTTAACTCTAAGGCAGTTCTGTGAAATTATGCCCCTTTTGGACCAAAAGCATAAGGGTTCCATGAAACATAACAGAAGAAAAGTAGCTCAAGATCCTGTTTAAGAAAGATTATGATTTAAAGCTTACTGTATATACTGTATTTTGGATTAAGTGCAAAATGCCAAGGCCAACTGTAGTCAGATTAATGCATAATGTATGCTAAACGAAGCCAAACTAATAAAATCACATTGTCTAGGTCTGTTTTCGAGACTTTGCAAAAACCAGACTGGTACTCTTTTCAGACAAATATTGGAATAAACCATTTATATGACATTAAAAAAAAAAGATTATTGCTTTAGACTGACTGAAATCAAAGTGCATGTAAACACACTTGGTGTCTTGCAATTGACCAAACCTTGATATCAGTCCAAAATGTTTTAATAATAGCTCAAAATAGAATTTAACACACAGTCATCTAAATTATTTCAGAAAGTGGTATGTTGAATAGGAAATTCAGATTGACTTATGTACAGCTTTGGGGTGGGGAAAAGACCAATGATCAACAAATAATAATGAAAGGAATTCGATTTTAGGACGAGACAGTCAAGTTAGAGAGAGTGTCACTGAAACAGGAGGGCACATCAACCACAAACTGACAAAAAAAAAAATCAAAGCAAACAAAGTTACTGTAAAATGACAGCCTGTAAAAATGGATTTCCCCATATTTGAGAATATAAGAGAACAGTTCACAATCCCCAGTGCTGCTTTATTTTCTTTCCCGGATAAAAGGGGGGCTCACCGGTGCCCTCTGACCCCTCTTTCACTGGGTATGTCTCTCGTTACTGTAGCTGTCCAGCAGTCAGAGCCGTGCTCATGTGCTGTGCATTGAATAGTCACCTGACAAACGGTTTAAGAAAAGCCCATTTTGAATTCATTTTTCTCTTTTTACAGAAAGAAGAGTTGGCACTACCTTTTCATGAAGTGTGTTCCATTAGGAGCCCGACAGGACCCGTTCTTTTCATCAGTACTGAAAGAGATGGGATCTCTGATGCGCTTGCTTTGTACAAAACTGTGTGCATGTAGACGTGGATTTCTTCCCTGTCACCTTCATTGCTGGAAGGAATGGCATCATGGGGCTTTTCCACATGCTTTCTCCATGACCCTCTCTTCTTGTTTGACATGTTTGAACAAAGAGGCTGACACATATGTCTAGGCTGTATGTCCATCAACACTGGAACATCTGTTCACTTGGGTTGGTTTTCTAAGCGAGGGTCTGCAATATTTCAGGAATGAGGGAACCAACAAAGGCAAACATCCCACACAGAGCAGATTAGATCATAAGTTTGTGGCCCTTGTTGATGTATAGATCAGTCTATATTTGGGGGAGAACAATATTTTTCTTTTATGCACTAAAACATTCCCTTTCTCTGGGATGGTCTTAACTTTGAAGTGTTCTTTTAGGTCCTTGTACGGAGCACAATTTAACACACTGTTAAAGAGAGAGTACATACAACATTAGTTATACAACATTTAAGACACCTCCCTTTATATCAGCACTTTTCATAATGCCTGCTTTGAGATAGACAGTTTGATTTTTCACCACAAAAAGAAAAGTGAATTGTTGCCCGCAGCCTGTAGACCGCCTTTCAGAAAGCTTCAATTCTGTCTTTTTGAGTTCTTTAGAGGCTTCCTTGCTATTTGTGTTCTTTGCTTTTCTGTGTCAAGTCAGTCTCTTCTTCAGTATTAAAAATATATAAGCATGTATCTTTCTACAACCATTTGGCCTGTTGTGACACAGACTCATAAAAGGTGGGAGGTTGCATATAAACAGACTCTATATGAACTGTTATTTATGATTGGCAGCACAGCTTTAGTGTCCTTTGATGATATATTGAATGTGAATATATGAACAAAATGCTTTTAATATACATGTGTTGTATCTTTTTTTGTTACAAAATAAATACAAATATCTTTTTTTATTTTCTTTCTTTTTTGTTATTATACTATACTTGAAACTGGGTCGCTGTTATGTGAAGCAGGTCTGCCATGTAAATTTATAGTATTGTTTATTTCAGACTTTCAGTAGTTTTAACTGTCAGATCGGTAAAGTGAGCTTTGTGAAGCTTGTACTCCAGGTATTTTAATGTCCATCCTTCTTGAACTCTTTATTCTGCTCAGCATGCCTCTTTTGTTAGACCCTGAGAATCTTGCCCCAGCATTGTATTTCTGAGATCTTTCCCTCTGCCATCCGATAGGACTTTGTCTGTGTCCTGCTGATTTGGGTGCTTTGCTGGTATTGGAGAAGTCATGAAAGCCTTCGCCTCCTGGGTCAGAATGGTGGTGTGGGGTTTCTCAAACTCCAGCATGTGGTCTTTCCAACTGAATGAGGCTCCCCCGTTACATGCTCTGGCCATTAATAAAAGGAGCAGAGCTGAGACCGCCAACAGGACTGCTGGGGTCAGGTCTGGTAAAGGATCTTGCATGGATACCTCCTTGGTCCTTAGATGGACACATGAGGTGTCATTTGGCCCCAAGTGTAGGCAGACTTTATAGTGAGTTCCTGGTTGCAGATGAGTTAGGTTGAATCTCCTGGTGCCAGCTAGAATTCGAGTACTGTGCCTATGATGGTCTTCTACACTACCATTGGCCACCCAAGATAAATGGGCAGTTGGGATGTTACGGCTTGCTTGCCAGGTCAGTAAGGCATACCTTTCTTTGACATCTTGAACTTCAAAGGTATCCTCTGTCTTTTGAGTATTTGTGTGAACCAGGTCACCCCCCTCCACCTGTAGAGTCAAGCTTCTAGTATCAGCTCCCACTAGGTTCTGCGCAACACAAGTGTAGAAGCCAGCCTCTTCAGCAGTGACTCCAAAAATCTCTAACGTGCCTTCTGTGAGAACCTGATAACGCCCATAGCTGCTGGATGGAGTCAGTCTCACGCCTTGGGGAATGACCCAGTAGATACTTGGCTCTGGCTCTGCTAGTGCTCGACAATGCAAGGCTACGTTGTCTCCATGTTTGACTTCAATGTAAGAGGGGAATGTGCTTGGGGCAATCAAGGGCAGGCAGCTGTCTGCCATCTCTCTGAATGAGACTTCTTTAACTCGCCGGGCTTTCAGCTCAGGAGGCTCAGAACAGAATGTGGATTGAGGCTCAATGAAACGGACTGGCTTGTCATTGTCGGCTCCCACCCAGCGGATCAGGCAGTCACAGCGAATGGGATTGGTGTGCAAGCTGATTTCTTGAAGGCTGGGCAGTGACCTTACTGTCTGGCTATGCAGGGCACTCAAGGCATTACTGTTCAGCATTAGACTTTCCATACTCAACAACTTTTGGAAGGCCTGAGGGTGGATATAGGAGAGCCGAGGATTGTTTGTGATCTCCAGTTTGGTCAGTTCAGGCAAGTTTTCCATTGCTGAGTGCTCAATAGAGATCAGCTCTTCCATGTTGTTTAAGCCAAGCTCCTTCAGGTGAAGCATATTTCTAAAGTCTCCCCTCTGCACTAGTTGAATGGGGTTCTTGTTCAAGTCAAGGAATTTAAGACCCGGCAACTTTTGCAATGCTTCTTTTGGAACCTTTATTAGGTGATTATCATAAAAGCTTATACTCTCCAGATTTTGAAGCCCCTCTAGTGCTCGCTCAGAGATTTCGCGTAAGCCCATGCCTGCCAGGACAAGACTACGCAAAGAGCCCAGTGGTTTAAAATTTAGGTCCTGAATAGTGTCCACAGGGTTTCCACCAATCATGAGCACCTCCAGTTGTGACAAAGCATGGAACCAGCGACGGTCAATTACAACCAATCGGTTAGAGTTGAGATGAAGCCTTAGAAGTTTATCCAGACCCTTAAAGGCCCCAGGGGAGATGCTTCGAAGCCTGTTGTGATTTAGGTACAACTCCTGCAGGCTAGGGAGACCAAAGAAAGCTGCTTCTGGGAGGTGTCTCAGCTGGTTTTCTTCCATGTGTAGGCTGAGAAGAGCTGGCAGGTCAGTTATTCTCAGGTTGCGGGTACTGGTAAAGCTGTTATGTGAAAGATCCAACTCTGTCAGATTGACAAGGCCCTGGAGTTCACTCTGGTCCACAGAACTGATGAGGTTACTTTGCAGCCGGAGGGTTTGTGTCTCTTGAGGGAGGGAAGTGGGCAGCTGGATAAGTAGCAGGTCATTGCAGTCTACTGTAGGAGCCTCTCTGTACACAGACTGGGGAGAGTACCAGGGCTTGATTTGGCAGACACACTGGTGAGGGCAGGGCACTCTCCAGGGCATGGATTGAATGACCAGGGAGCTTGCGATTCCAAGCAGCAGATGTGTGTGCAGAAGAAATATTGTAATCTGTCCCATTTTCATAATTAAACTGATATAATATGATGTAGATTTACTGTGAGCTAGACCCTTAAGTCTCTCACTTATCTCTCAAGTTCATGTGACAGGAGAGCCAAGGGTTTAGTTGAATTTTGCTAAATAAATTGTCTCAAAGATGAAGCGTGCTCTGTTTCTTCATCTCCAGTCTTGTGAAGTAGTTACACAAGTATCTCAAAATCCCCTTTCTGTCTCCTTCAGATGTCTTTAATTCTCTCGAGTCTTACTCCATTGATCTTACATCCTCGCACAGTAGAGTAAGTTTTAGGATTGGTTTAGGGGCACACCTGGATAAGACAAAAACAAAAAACAAAAAATACAACAATTAGTCACAGGAGAGATTATACCATTAGATTTTATAATTCCATTTGCCAGAGCATGTTGTATGACTGCTGTATATCTTCATTTTTGTTTCACTTTTCACTTTGTTTGCAACACAGTTGTTCTTTTTTCAATAAACCTCTTGTACTACAGGCATTTTTTGTATATAAAGCTAGCATACTATATAGTTTAGTCACTGTTATGCAATTGTTACTGTAAAGAATGTAGATTATCTTGGTTTCTATCAAAACACTTTGCATGCTTCTCAGCCTGTATATTGTAAAGAGCTCCTCTGAATTAGTTCTGGGACATTCCAGTTGAATTTCACTGCACGTCTTGTAGATGGCGAAAATGACTGCTGTGAAAATACGAGAGAAATGCTGGCTGAAATTTAGTGAGCCTAATTCATGGCTTAGGATTTAGCTCTGCAAATAATCAGGGCCCTGGTATTACTCATATGCTGGAGGCTTGTAAGAAATGGGGAAAATATGACATGTTTTTGGCTAAATTCACAAGACGCGGACTCAGAGGGGACATAAAAATGCATTAAGGAAGCAAACTCTGACTGTGGTCTAACCTACTTTGTTTAAACTTTGTGACACGGTGCGTAGAGGAAATCTTTCAACTGTCTTACTTTAGATTTAGAGCTTCTCTTCTCTTGGAGAAGAGTAGAAACCCTTTTTTTTGTTAACTTTCAGCACATCAGCTTGGGAGTTAATGCAATATCATTATTGCACTAAAAATTGCAATGAGCGATGGTCTGGTTTAGTTCCTGTTATTAGTATACTGTATGCTCTCCTACACACCCTTTAAAATAACCATACTGTGTCTTTGAAACAAATATCTTAATTGGGTTTATCAGATAACATGCATAAAATTGCATAAGTCTAGACAACAATGCATATTATATTCTTTTCTAGAGATAACGTTGGTCTCTTCACAGCAACTCATGCACCCAGCAATGCAATATTGCTTAATTTAGACACCACATCAACACAGTAGAATGGCAGAAGTACTAGCTCTGATTATAGCATCCACCCTTTTCCTCCCTTCCTCAAAGCTCTGCCACAGTAATCCATCCTTCTCCTGAATGCCCAATTAGTCCTAATGTTCTCTCTGTCTCTCTTTTGTCCCCCAGGGATCTACCTGCCGGTTCGGAGACTATTTGTGCTTCCTCTTCGCTCTCTCTCATATATGCACACTGGCGTGGAGGGATAGAGGAACGATCCATAGCTATCAACGGGCCCATGTGAGCAAGCCCCGATCTCTCCCCCGCCAGCCATCAGCTTGTGCACTTCACCTTCAAGCTCATTTACAAAGTGTCAACTTCTCAAGCAGAAGCTTGGCCCTCATGATGCACCCCGTTACCTTGGCCCAGCTGGTCCTGGGACGTGTTGTGTACTGTCAATTCCCTGCCTGCGTCGTAATGAGTTGTGAGGGTGTATTGAGTGCCCCTAATGTGAGGTGAATGGAGACGTTTGAATGTGGGCTGCTCGCTTGTGCATACTGAATAATGCATTTGCAGAGTTCGCCCACTAATCTTCCTTTTCACTGCATTTTGCTCTCATTTTGGCCAGAAAGAAGCACGCAAGGCTAGGCAAAGTAACTGCAGGAGGCCTCCAGAAGGAAACAGCTGTTGTGGTGCCATGAAACAGGTGGTCCCATCTTTTAGGTACCATTTTATTGTCTCTAAATAAATGTGTCTTCACCTCTTCCTGCCATAATGTCATTAGGGCTGGATGTCAATACAGATTCGGTTTATTTCCGTGTCGCAAGCTCTTTGTTTCTGATATTTTAGCTTTCTGTCTATTTTGCCATCCAGAGTCTACTGATTCTTTCTCAATTAGGCCTTAAAAGGACTGGCTCAAAAGTTGCGCTCAATGTTTTTGATTTATTAAAAATAACAGGTGTAAAAGAATCATTTGTTCATTATTTGCACTATTACAAGAGTGGTGAATGTGTTTCTACTGACACATTCTCCGCCCCTCAAGGTTTTTGAGTCAGATTCTGTGATGTCTGATGCAGCCTGCACAAATGAGAATGGATCTGACATGTTTCAATGTGGCTCTGAAAGCTTCCTGTTCATAATAATCGTCTTTCGTTAACAATGGATTGTGTGCAAGCTACTATTATCTCTCCTGGGCAACAAAGAACATAATGACAAGACATGCTTAAAGACATTTGACACCAGTTTGTGATTTGACCAATGAAACATACAATCCTGTCACTACCCTGACAAATGCATCAGTGTAAAAGCTTTTTTTCTGTCAGACTTTTTAAATCAAAATAAATCAGTCCTTTGTTTTAGTTTAATCACAATTTATGTTCTTGATTTGCTTTGCAGATTGCAAGGATTAACCGAATTTGCTGCCGCCAGTTTCCTTACGGCCCTGATGTTCATTCATGGCATGATTGCTGATGGGGGAGTTTACGAGCCACCTCTGGCTGCATGCTGATGCCTGGATCTCTGTGCCAAAGCTTTTCCTGTCCTCTCCTTCAACGACTCATTTCAGAGCTTAACATTGAGTGGAAAAGAAAAAAGGTCTGTTTGCACTCTAGCAGTAATGCAGATTTGCCAGACTCTATGAATAATTCTTTGTGGTTGCACACACCTGGAAACAATTGCCCGGTCCTCAAAGGTGGGTTTGTACATTGCATTAACGGCTGTTTTGGGTCGAACAGTATTTATGTTTGTTTATTCTGTGCCAAAGTAATAACTTCACACCTGCTTTATTTATTTAATTCCTTTGCTTTTACATGCTTTTATCTCATTATAGTCCAGTGCATAATCCATACCATGAAAAAAAAAAAAAAAAAAAAAAATCTTATCCTTGTGTATTATCATGTTTTTTTTCTTCAAGCCATTTTTCTTTGAAAATAAAAATGTGCATGCCGATTAATGTTTCATCAAGGGACTGAATTGACTGGCAGTATTCATCATTTATGAAGCATGCTTCAGGTTATGAAATAAAAGGGAATATCTGAATCAATGTAGAATCCATAAATTGTTATGGGTTTTGTAATGAAAGAATGTGAATGGTCCTCCTCTCTTTCAACTGAATACAGAACACTCTGCTAAAAGTGAATGATGTTCACGGATACTGAATGGACCTGACAGTCTTAATTAATTTGAGAAGACTCAAAAAGAATACTTTCGAATTTGTCTTACACAAACTCCAATCCTGACCCCCAGATATATTCAAACACTTTTGGGCATGCAACTCTTACACATTATTTATTATAATTATAAATGCAATTACATTAGATACAAAATGTGAAACCAAGTGACATCGGCACACAAATAATGCTTTTCTGAAAAAACTCATTTAATCTTTATTGGCCATCTTTTTATTCCAGTTACTTCTGCTTGAAAATTGTGCTTGTGCTATATTTCTTAAAAATAAATGCCACTTGCTTTTGTATTTTATTGTTCAATAGACTTTAGTCAGCTTAGCGCCATATTGAATTTACCAGTGATGAAAATGAGGCTATGAGGGATAGACTTAAAATCTTTACAATGGCATACACTGTATAAAGGTTCTAGTTAATTTTAATTTTAAAACTGTTTCATAGAGTTTTTGTGTACTGAAAGTTTTTTTTTCTTTTCAGAAAGACGCTTCATCAGCTGAACAACCGGATTGTTGTTAAACAATAGTACGATCCATTAAATGCACTGTTCTTTTATCTCTCACAGCCTCGTTTTCATTCCTGTCAAAAATTAAATATGGTGCTACCCTGACTAAGGTCTATGTAATGACATTTATACATATATGCATAAGTGTGGCTTAAATGTCCAAAAAATGCTTTGAGGCCACTGAGTATCAGTTGCATTTACATTGTCTTAATATTAGCAGTAGTTTTATTTAGTAAAAATCTTCAAGATAGTAGTTTGTCTTGTTAGTTTTTTTCTGTAAGTGTGTGTGTGTGTAACATTGGAATTTTAAATGAAAGAACTTTACTTTCTGTCTTCCTCTGCTTTTACCTGCACTGACCTTGCCAGCCTATTTTCTGCCAACTCTAATATCAAGCTCTGACAGCACAACCTGACTCTACTGCCACACATACCGTGTCTCTCTGCTTTTCAAAACTTTTGTTTGACCCCTTTTGCTTCCAGTGGCCCTGAATTTACCTAGAGTAACTACTTCCTTCCGCCACAGATTCAAATCTCAAGTTGACAGTTTGACTAACGTCAATTTAGAACTAGTAACAAAGGAATGTTGAGTCCCTCCATTGAAACTCATTGTATTTTGTACAGTATTATAGAGAGAGAGAGAGAGAAAGAGAGAGATCGCCTGAGCGAACTGTGTCTGATATAACATTTATTCTTCAGGTTGATGTAATATTAAATCCATTATAAAAATCTGGATTTTTATAATTGGAAAACAATCTTTGTCTTTGTCCTTTTTATAGTTAAGGGAATTTTCCATAATAACGTTAAAACAACATTGTTTGTTTACAAAAGTCATTCACTTGTAAAGTTTGCCACCATATTATTAATGTAACTTTCACTTAACCCATATTACGCACTAATGGACCCTTTCTCAATACCAAATACAACATATTATTTATATAAAATAATATTTATTGAACAACAATATTTAAATTAACAACAATAGCCATTATAAATTACAATAGGAAATAAACACAGTTGTACAATTCAGTCAAACGTACAAAAGCAGTGCTCTACAGGATGAAAGTTAAATATAGCCTTAATATTAAATTATTAAATTTAACATAGCCCAATTGGATTTGCTCAGGAACAAGTAATAGATTAACAAGACCAAAGATTGCCCGTTTTATGTACCCAAAATGAATTGTAAATCATGTTTAACCACTATAACAGCCGGCGGCAAATCCCCGAAGCACTGACTGAGATGAAGCTGTTCTCGGCGGGTACACGAGCACTGAACAGCCGCTGACGTCCTGGAGCTCACATCTATGAAAACGTCTAAGCAATTTGTAAAATAGGCGCTATGATTAAATATGAGTCACATATTTCAGGTCTAAACAACTACAGTATCTCACAGAAGTGAGTACACCCCTCACATTTTTGTAAATATTTTATATCTTTTCATGTGACAACACTGAAGAAATGACACTTTGCTACAATGTAAAGTAGTGAGTGTACAGCTTGTATAACAGTGTAAATTTGCTGTCCCCTCAAAATAACTCAACACACAGTCATTAATGTCTAAACCGCTGGCCACAAAAGTGAGTACACCCCTAAGTGAAAATGTCCAAATTGGGCCCAAAGTGTCAATATTTTGTGTGGCCACCATTATTTTCCAGCACTGCCTTAACCCTCTTGGGCATGGAGTTCACCAGAGCTTCACAGGTTGCCACTGGAGTCCTCTTCCACTCCTCCATGACAACATCAAGGAGCTGGTGGATGTTAGAGACCTTGCGCTCCTCCACCTTCCATTTGAGGATGCCCCACAGATGGGTTTAGGTACCCTCAGCTTCTTTAGCAAGGCAGTGGTCGTCTTGGAGGTGTGTTTGGGGTCGTTACCATGTTGGAATACTGCCCTGCGGCCCAGTCTCCAAAGGAAGGGGATCATGCTCTTCTTCAGTATGTCACAGTACATGTTGCCATTCATGGTTCCCTCAATGAACTGTAGCTCCCCAGTGCCGGCAACACTCATGCAGCCCCAGACCTTGACACTCCCACCACCATGCTTGACTGTAGGCAAGACACACTTGTCTTTGTACACCTCACCTGGTTGTCGCCAAACACACTTGACACCATCTGAACCAAATAAGTTTGTCTTGGTCTCATCAGACCACAGGACATGGTTCCAGTAATCCATGTCCTTAGTCTGCTTGTCTTCAGCAAACTGTTTGCGGGTTTTCTTGTGCATCATCTTTAGAAGAGGCTTCCTTCTGGGACGACAGCCATGCAGACCAATTTGATGCAGTGTGCGGCGTATGGTCTGAGCACTGACAGGCTGACCCCCCACCCCTTCAACCTCTGCAGTAATGCTGGCAGCACTCATACGTCTATTTCCCAAACACAACCTCTGGATATGACGCTGAGCATGTGCACTCAACTTCTTTGGTCGACCATGGCGAGGCCTGTTCTGAGTGGAACCTGTCCTGTTAAACCGCTGTATGGTCTTGGCCACCGTGCTGCAGCTCAGTTTCAGAGTCTTGGCAATCTTCTTATAGCCTACGCCATCTTTATGTAGAGCAACAATTTTTTTTTCCGATCCTCAGAGAGTTCTTTGCCATGAGGTGCCATGTTGAACTTCCAGTGACCAGTATGAGAGAGTGAGAGCAATAACACCAAATTTAACACACCTGCTCCCCATTCACACCTGAGACCTTGTAACGAGTCACATGACACCGGGGAGAGAAAATGGCTAATTGGGCCCAATTTGTACTCACTTTTGTGGCCAGCGGTTTAGACATTAATGGCTGTGTGTTGAGTTATTTTGAGGGGACAGCAAATTTACACTGTTATACAAGCTGTACACTCACTACTTTACATTGTAGCAAAGTGTCATTTCTTCAGTGTTGTCACATGAAAAGATAATATAAAATATTTACAAAAATGTGAGGGGTGTACTCACTTCTGTGAGATACTGTACATTCTCGCCTAAAAACTCTTAAAACTACAGTTCATGGTACAGCAAGTGTAGTATTTGTAAAAAAAAAAAAAAAAAAAAAGAAAAAAAGTGGATTTGCTCGGCAGTCATGACAATCACAAACGGAGTGATACAAATGGTGAAAAGGTAGGAGTGCTGTTATCACTAGAATATTGCACGGCTCTCAGCCAATCAGATTCGAGAACCAGAAACCAGAAAATTTATACATGGAAATCAGGAGATAAATTCTTACATTTAGCAGTGAATATATCCTGATGTTGGTCTGTTGGTGACACTTTTGCTTAGAATGTGAGGTTCCAGGTTTTAATCTACCCTAATAGAACATTTAATTTAAAAAATATGAAATTGCATCTGTACACATCTGTGCTTTTTTTTTGTTTTTTTTTTTGTTTTTTTATAGAGGGAACAGTGGAAACGCAATAGATTGAGGCTTGACAGATGTGTGCTTGAGAGAACATATCGCCACTTTTACTTTTCTTGACTAATAATGACAATAACAGCCACACAGCATTAAAAACTAAATTCCAGCACCATATCGCCACTCATTATAAAGCACTGACAAAATGAAACCTCCTGCACAACAATTGGAGATGCATGTTCTGTGTTAGATGACACAATCATAAATTCATAAAGTGGTAGGGACAAAATTTACCATGGCAAACTGAGGTGGGGACTCATCTATGCTAATGTCCTGTACAATAGTGACCAGACTTCCCATATTATCCAAAGCTACTGCTTTTCCAGCATCTGTTTGTGTTTATTTGGTTGCAAGTAATCCTTATTTGTTCCAGTCTTTGCAAGAGTTGTTTGTTTTCGAGGTACGTGCACGCACACACACATAACTTATGCATACGCAAGCTTGGTTTATGCCAAAAAGTGAGATCCACACCTGGTTTCACTAACCCCTGAGACAAAGAAGAAAGCTTTTGAATAATAACAAGGGGAACAACACCTGAAGCTGCAACTGCACAAGTTAATTGAATATTCCTTTTTATTCTCAGAAGAGGCTGATACGAAACATGGAGAAGGGCCCTTGAGCTTGCCAGCATTGGATTTACCCAAGGCCGTCCAACGTCAACCACTGCCTCGTAAACATGAACTTGGTGTCATTGTGACTCAAAGCCAGGCTAATCCACCATCGCCAGAGATGGAATCAGATTGGGGATTTTCATCTTGTTATCTTTGCCTTCATCAGCATGAGTCTGCCTTACCAGGGCTTTGGGCAATTCCTCCAGGGGATGGAAGGGTGAGCGCTCTTGTATTATCATGACTTCAAAGGAACTTCACAGCCTGAAAGGGTCCTCACTGCCTCCATTAAAATAAATATATAAATAAATAAACTCACTGATTAGACGCATGACTTGGGATGAGTTTCCCGAGCTCACCTGCATTTGAATAGAAATGAGTGGGCGGTTTTTAAGGGCTTTTCTATGTGCTACATGGACGTCTTTGACCATTTTGTTTAGTTGCAGCTGTTTTTGAATGCAAGAGCTTGTCCTGTGTGAACAACCCCTAATAGTGTTTCATAAGCCTCTTTGTGTAATTATTATGCACCTGATGGAACATGATGGAGTCATTTAGAGAGTGAATTAAAAATGTGTCCTTAAAAGCTGTACAGAATCACACACATATCACAGATTATACCGATTTGCTTGTTTGTCCAACTTCAAATCACGGTGATGTAAATGTAAAAGCAATTACATTGATCAGTAATATGTAATGCCATTGGCCTTTCTTCCTCATGTTAATTGATGCATTTTTTGCCCAGAGTTTCAAAAAATGATCCTCCATATAAGAGATTTCATACTAAAGCGACAGGTTGAATGGATATTACGAATAGATATTATTTGATAGTCACACTGTTCATCAATTAAAACTAACTGACAGCGCTGCATATTAACTATTACTTACATATATGACCTATTACCCAAATGTCCATCACATTGCTCTTTATAAAGCAGTTTTATATGCTGGATAGATGCAAAATAGGATATGAACAAGAATTATTCCATCCTTACCGCAGCATCCCCCCCACCTGCGTCTCAGGAGAGTGTCGTATATTCTCATTCACCTTCCTGAGGAATATTGACCTTTGTAATAATTAGATGAGTGCTGCGGCAGTGAGTTGATAGCAGCTTCTTTTCAGAGTGGGACAAGGTGCCGTTCACCCTTTATAGAGTAAAAGAATGTGTAATCTAGACTAGCTGTTTGTTTTTTTGTGTGTGTTTAAATGTGTCTTGTGTGTTTTACTAATAAAAAGTTGTGATATCTTTCTCTCTCCCTCTCTTTCTCTTTCTGTTGTTACCCTCTGCAGAGCCACCGTCATTTATTTCTTGGAAGGAGCTATTGCAGTGTTCGCTGCAGAGTTGCCATGGAGATCTGCCTCCGTGTTTCACAAGGTCAGTGTGAAAGTTGAAGGAGCTCTGCATAACAGGTCTGCTCCTTCACACAGCCGACTAAAAATACTGAAAAACATTTGAATTAAAACTTGTGTTTTTTTAAATCAATTGTTTTAGTTTTATAGCAGATCTTATTGATCTGCTATAAAATTCATAATCTGACATATTTCTGAGTAAACAGGCTATGCAACAAGGAATAGAGTAGTCCCCCCATTATAAAATTGCAGATTTCAAAGTAAAAATATGATTTAAAAAATATACCTGCTGATTTAAAAATATACCTGCTAGTAAAAGTATTCTCTTACTATATAATATCAGCACTACTAGTAATATTAAGAAGAAGAAACAATAATTGAGTGTCTTTAAAAAAACCCTTTTGTGCGGAACTATATGTAGCTTTAATAAATTATGTAACTTTAACTGAAGTTGAAATCACAATCACTAACAGACCGTTTCTCAATATCAAATACGGCATATTATTTATATAAAAAATATTGTTTATTGAATTTTAATGAAAATTTAATGAATATTTAAATGAACAATAATAGCCATTATAAAAGTAAAAGAAGTTAGAATAGGAAATAAACACAAACAAACAGTTCAGTCAAATGTACAAAAGCAGCACTCTAGTTATAGTAGAGGATTTAAGTTAAATAAAAAAAAATATAAAGTTATGAAACTTAACTTTGCCCTTAGCCAAATGGATTTGCTCTGGAACAAATAATAGATTAATAAGGCCAAAGATTGCCCTTTTGATATACCCAAAATTAATTATATCTCACGTTTAAACACTATCTACATAAGAGCCAGTGGCAAATTCCCGAAGGACTGGCCGAGATAAAGCTGTTCTCGGCGGGTACATGAGCGTGAATGCCCGCTGACGGCCTAGAGCTCACATCTCTGAAAACGACTAAATAAATTTTCAAAAAGGCACTATAAGTTTATAATCGCATATTTGAGGTCTGAATAACTACATTCTCACCTAAGAAAAAAAATTGTTAAAACTACATTCCGTGACACAATAACAGTATTATTTGTAAAATTATAGTGGGTTTGCTCATCCGCCATTAACTCTTGACTCTCAAATTGTGAAACGGTTACTGTGTGATATTAATAGAATATTGCATGTCTGGAGCTGGAGCCGGTGCTTGGTCATTCAGATTTGAGAGCCAGAACTAAGTGTTATATTAAGGCCTGGTTTCACAGACAGGGTTTAGATTAAGCCAGGATTAGGCCTTATTTCATTTAAGTAGCTTTTATAAATGTACCCTAAAAAAAACATTACTGGTATTCATCTTGAGACAAAACAGAGGCTCTGACATAATTTAAGATATGTCAATGCAAGCTGCTTTCAGTTAAAACAACTCAAACATGCCTTGTAGTCTAGGACTAGCGTAAGCCTTGTCTGTGAAACCGGGGGTATATGTAAGTTAACTGAATTTTCAGTAGCCACTCCAGTCTTCAGTGTCACATGATCCTTTAGAAATTGTTCTATGCTGATTTGGTGCTCAAAAAACATTACTTCGTATTATCAATGTTGAAGATAATAATGCTTTTGTTTAAATACTTTTTTTCCTGATTTTTTTGACAAATAGAAAGTTGAAAAGAACATCATTAAAATGAAATAGACATTTTTTTTGTAAAATTAAACATCTTTACTGTCACTTTTGATCAATTGAATGCATAAATGTTCTTTAACCAAAAAAATTGGTAGTGCAAATATACAGTAGCACATTTGGACTTGTTTACAACTGTGACCAAGAATTAACCAAATACTTTCACCAAATTTTTAAAAATGTTTAATTTGCCAATGACAATACTCACATAGTCAATTTTATTTCATGTTGATTTTAAATGAAACATTAAACTACTCAAGCAATACTAGTAGTGCCAGCTACACAATATATTATCTATCAGTAGCTCTATCCTCACTGAAACATTTAGATGTTCTCTAAAGGCTTCAATTTGCACTGTACTCCATAGCTAACAATGTATGATGACAGAGAACTGACAACCAAAACTGGCATTTTTCATCAGAGCTACCATTAGTGTCCAAGCATGAAAGAGACACGTATCCTGGATGGAGATGCAGAATGACAGCAGGGCTTTTCAAACGCTATTTCTCTCAAACAACAGCCACTTTGACTTATGTAGAAATTAAAGAGATATCTTTTGACTTTTTTTCCTTAACTGTTTTAGAACAAAATGATTACAAAAAGTGTACATTTTATCCTAACTAAAGCAATGTCAGTTGTATGTAAAATAAAAAATGTAAAACTGAACATTTTTCTTTGATTTTCTGGTTGATGACACGTGGTTCATAACTCTTCTCTTTCTAGTTCAAAGATACAATGCAAGTAAGTATTTGTTTCCGTTACAAAAGAACTCTGGCCTGAGGTTTTTCATTAATGGGAAAGTCTTTCACACGTGGAGTAAACATCAGCTCTTTAAACATCTCTCCTATTTCATCTTTTATATTTCAGGAAAGCCCCGCAGTGATTCCTGCATACTGTATGCATATTCTTGATCAGCATTTTCACACCTTTTTGTAATTTATTCTTTTCTTTTTTTTCCTTCTTTTGGGGGTTGGGATGCTGATTACGATATTTTCTATCTTACCAAATGTGAACAGTGTCCGCTTTATGCACTGTAAAATTCTATAAATGTGTTAATGTCTCTGACATATCTCATTTTTCTTTTCATTCGGTTTGTCTGGGATGTCTGTTAAGAGCTGTGGTGTTATTGAGAGACAGATGGTTATGCCAAAGAAAGTGAAACTTAAATATCAAGGATAAATCATGGGTTAAATTGAACTGGAGCAAACCAGATCTGTGTTCCATCTCCATTTAGCGGGTGAACTCACTCGAAAAACCTTCATTACATTACATTAAACATCATGCTTCTAGTCAGTGGCTGTCAGTTTTCCATTCCAGTGAATTTGAAAAAGGAAAAAAAAAATCTGGTAGACATCCACTGATGTGTACAGTAGTAGCAATTTTGAGTTATGTAAAAATATATGCAGTATATGTATACTATTGGTCAAATTTTTGTTTTAATGTTAAAAAAAAGTTTTAATGTTTTTGAAAGAAACATTGTTCACCAAAAGGCTGCATTTATTTGATCAAAAATACAGTAAAGACAGTCATATTATGAAGTATTATTACAATGTAAAATAACTGTTTTCTATTTAAATGTAGTTTAAAATGTAATTTATTCCTGTGATGGCAAAGCTGAATTTTCAGCAGTCATTACTCCAGTCTTTAGTGTCACAGTTGTGAGTAAATTTTCTTTGATGAATAGAATGTTTAAAAGAACAGCATTTATTTGAAATAGAAATCTTTTGTAACATTGTAAATGTCTTTAGTGTCACTTTTGATCAATTGCTGATGCTGAATAGTATGAATTTCTTCTTATTGACCCCCAAACTTTTACAGTAAATGGTAGTGAATTTTGAGTGAACACTCAAAAGCCAGAATAATATGACTGGACCAACACTTTAGTGACATCTCTTATCATTTGTTTGTATTACCGTTCAAACTCAAAGTCTCTATTATTCATTCTCTCTTTTTGTTCTCAACAGAATGATAGCAAA
Organism: Ctenopharyngodon idella; assembly: GCF_019924925.1. Taxonomy (NCBI): domain Eukaryota; kingdom Metazoa; phylum Chordata; class Actinopteri; order Cypriniformes; family Xenocyprididae; genus Ctenopharyngodon; species Ctenopharyngodon idella. Next base: position 9,137,524 of record NC_067230.1, on the reverse strand, counting down.
ATTGTTTTGAAAGGATAAATCCATCTCCAGCTGAAAGAAGGGGACAAATGAAATGCGAAAACACTACATGGCTACACTACAGCACAATTAGCAGCTATTACCAAACCTCACCGAATGTGACACTTTCATTGCTTTGAGGACAAGAGCAAGTCATCAGCCTGTGCTGTTTGCGGATCATTCAGAAAGAGAGCATATCCTCTAGTGTCCTCGGAAACTAGCTATGGTGGTTAAGTCTTCCATGCTGGTCCCCTGCTGGTGGGAGGATGACTCATGCTCAGAGTGACCTTCTGTCATACCGCCCTCAATAATATTGACAGAGGCTTGCCTGTGGTCCTTACATTCATCTTCATTAGCACTTGGCTTTAAGCATCAATGTCAGTGTCCACTCCTGGGAGGCCTTCACTGCTATCTCTGCTTCTGTCTGCCCTAGCCGCCACATCTTTCATCCTCTTCCTGCCATTGCTTAGCTTAGAGGGAGCTCAATCAGACTATCATCTGAGACATGTTTGCCTGCAATCTGCCCTTTTTACTTGGGAAAACTAGGGCAAAGAGGAGGAAAACATTGATCTACAAAGATAATTGCTTAAAGGAATAGTTCACCTCAAAAATAGAATTTGTCATCATTTATTCAAAGTTATGTCGTCCCAAACCTGACTGACTGACTTACTTTCTTCTGAGGAACACAAATATGTATATATTTATATTTATGAATATATTGCAGTGAGCATAAGAGACTTCTCTCAAAGACATAATAAAAAAAAAAAAATCTTACCCCAAACTTTTGAACAACAGTGTATATTCTAAGTCTTCTGAAGCTGTACGATAACTTAGTGTGAGGAATAAACTAAAATTTAATTTGTTATTTAATGAAGTCTTCCCCTCTGCTGCAGCTTTCAAATATGGTACCATTAGAGGTAATTAACAAGCAAAGAACCAATTATGTTTGGATGTTCTTCAGGACCAAGATGTTATTCCTTATTTCACTGTTTTAGTTCCACAGACAAAAGAAAGTCATAGAGGTTTGGAGCGACATGAGGGTGAATTAATGATGGCAGAATTTTTAGGTGAACTATACCTTTAATTTTGCTGTAACATTGTGTGTCCAGTTTAAAAAGAACAGTAGTCAGTGTGGTTCATGTGTTTACATGGTATGTTGCAGTCACTTTATCAGTATTTATGTCCTATTTTGTGTACAGTACATGCGTATGTTATCGTTTGCTGCACAGAGAGAGTCATCCATCTCCTATAGTCATCGTGGGACCTATACTGTCGATGACCACAGCTAGCAGGGCTTTGCCGCACATCCACGTATCCCTATCAGTTTCAGCGCGGTCAGAACGGAGAGAACGGGTAAGGATTATCTTTACTTCACACTGGTAGTCTCTCTTCCTCTTTACCTTCAATCCCTTCCCCACTGCTGCTGTCACACCCAGAAAAATGAAACAGAAACGCTCTCCTTTGGTGCTTTAAATGAGCTGTGTGTACATTCAGGAAATGTGCACACTGCCGCCTGTCGTAGTAACACGACCCTGCTGTGAGTTTAAACACAGCTTTCTGCTGGTCGGTGTAGAGGAGGCACCCTCCACTATATCTGTCTTCTTAGCTAATTCTACTCCACACATTTCTATCCTATGTCCTTAATACAGTAGATGTTTGTTGTTGTTTTTTTATTAAAAAATGTAATAACGTTGAAAAACATTTTTATGAGGTGGTCCTGTATAACAGACCTCTTTACCAAGTCCAACTTGCCAAACAACTTGAGTATTTACCAATAATATAAAACAATATTAGTAAAAGAAAAAGAAGGATCGACATCAAATACGATTATCTAAATTTAAATGATAATATACGGTGGAATAATGTGATTTATGTAAATCTGAACTGGTGTGTTACCTGTACAATATATACACTACCGTTCAAAAGTTTGGGGCCGGTACTATTTTTTCAAATGCATTGGAAAGAAGTCTCTTATGCTCACCAAGGCTACATTTATTTGATGAAAAATACAGTAAAACGGTAATATTGTGAAATATTATTGCAATTTTAAAAAACTGATTTCTATTTTAATATTTTTTAAATGTAATTTCTGAATCAAAGTCCCTTTAAGACAAGTCAGTTCACTTGGCGGCCATCTTTGAAACGCCTCTCGGGCATGCAAGTGCAGCTCCTATCTCTTTGAATGGGGAAACATCAAATTCTCCAAAGCTGTTCGCCAAGCTTTCGATTAAATTTCATATTTGAAATCTCCAATGAAATCTGACAACAACTGTCTCTAAACACTCGAATCATGACAAAAACAACGGCATTTTTCAGGCTGGATCAAGCTCATGCGCATGTGCAGTCCTGAGTGCGCGTCTCTATAGGAAGCGTGTGTCTGGCTGTTTCTATAGAAACTGGAGCTTCTAACGGCAGCTGCAGTGACGTGCTGACTTTACCAATCGGCAATTGGCTCTTATTTAGAAGGTGGGACTTGTTCCGCCGTATTGCGCGTTGCACTTTCTCCCATTTATAATAATACAAGTGCACCATCTTTCTATGTATAAAGTCTTTGGCTGAATTTTCAGCATCATTACTCCAGTCTTCAGTGTCACATGATCCTTCAGAAATCATTCTAATATGCTGGTTTGGTGCTCAAGAAACATTTCTTATTATTATCAATGTTAAAAACAGTTGTGCTGTTTAATATTTTTGTGGAAACCGTGAGACTTTTTTTTTTCAGGATTCTTTGATGAATAGAAAGTTGAAAAGAACAGTATTTATTTGAAATATAAATATTTTGTAACAATATAAATCTCTTTACTGTCACTTTTGATCAATTTAATGCATCCTTGTTTAAAAAAATATTAATTTCTTGCAAAAAAATAAATAAAAATACTGAACCCAAGCTATTGAACGGTAGGCTATTGTTGTTGTTGTTTTTTTTTTACTCCACCTTAAAACTGTTTCAGAAAATCTGTTTCCATGTGCTTGTGGCTCTAGATTTGTAATGTTTTATTGTTTTTGTTGATGCTGCTGTTTTTTTTTTTCCAACTTTAAAGTCTTGTGTCAGTTGAAAGTCACTTTCAGATTCAGAAATCTGATATAGTTCACTTAAGTGAAATGTTTAACAATTGTGGTAAACTGTTTAAAATGTGATATTTACTTCTCAAATGCAACTTTTCACAAAGTTGCAGTTTGTTACTTATCATTTTTGATAATCCAAATCAGGATGTCATGTTTTCTTTCTTTTTCTTTTTTTTTTTTTTTTAGATTTGTATTCTAGAGGCAAACATTTTGTGCTTGCTGGGTCATTCCACTACAAAGCTTCAGTACCCACAATTCTCTTTCAAACAAGCACATACGCACAAAAACACCTGACAGTTTGTAATCTTAAAGTTCAGCACTTTTTTGCTTGTGTTTTTTTTTTCATCCCCTGCTACTGCATTACGTTAGATATTCTAGCCAGAACTCAGTGTGTTTTTTCCCTCCCATTCCAATATAGCACACTGTGCTTCTGCCTTCCCATCTGATGTTATTCATTTTGTAAATCTAGGCTACATAATGTCATTGCACTGGAGGCAAAACATGCATCAAATATGCAGAATAATATTAACCTGCTAGAGTTTTTTTTTCCATGAGGGTCAGCACTGAACAAGACTGATCGATTGTTTTTTGCAAGTTGCCGGGTAAGTATTTATTTTTTCCTTACAAGCATAGCAGCATTGTAGATCGCCTCATTTTAAGAGTGCTTCACCCTTCTTTGTTTCGCCTCCATGGTTTTTTTGGCAGTCGTTTAGCTTGACGGATTCATTGCTGTGAGGTCTCAACTTCATCACCTCCTACGGGCTTTACTTATATATATGCAGTGAAGCTTATTTCCCTTCTGCATGCTTTCATCCACAACTTCACAAGCCCACTTTGTGCTCTTTGTTTCCGTATTTATTTTCATTTTCGTAATAAAATCAGACGGTGCTTCCAGAAGCCACGGCTATCGATCGAGGCTGACACTGATGGATGACCCGTTTTTTCCATTGTGCTGATGGATACACTAAAGCTCCTTATGGAGTTCAGTCTCAGCCCAGTGCTGAGATGGTCTCGGTGCAGGGGTTTAAGTTTGATTAACTAAAACCTCCTGCAGGCCAAGGAGAGCCAGACTCCTCCGCTGCTGTGCTATGAACCCCAGTCAGCCATTTACTAACCTACACAATCTTTCAAACCCTTCAGGATGTGTGTGAGAGAGTTTGTGTATGTGTACTTGTGTATTTGGAGCCATGACTAAAAAATAACTCCGTAGACCTTTATACTTCACCTTCACTTTGAAATACTGCAGTCCACGTGTCAAACTCTAAGCTTATATCATGTTTGATTTGTTTGTGTGTCTATTCTGGCCAGTTATAGACTGCCTGTGCAGACATGCCAGTGGGTGTGATATCCCTGGCAGGGTGTGTGGAAACACAATGTGGGTACAAGGCAAAACTGGCTTGTAGAAGACCACTTTGGATGAGGACATATGAGACACTTGGCTCATTCTGGATATCACAGTTCATGACTGAACCATGTTCTTGAGAGCTGTAAGAGTCCTGAATGCTTCATCTTCTGGAGTTTTGTTTTTGTCTTTCCACCTACACAATAATGCATAAATCCAGGCATTTTCATGCCTCTGTATACCACAAGTAATACATTTAAGTGTGATGCATTGATCTAATACTAAATGCATTTAATCCATGTCAATGACTATCCCAATATCAAATGTGTTATAAGGGGCATCTCATATGTCTCGCAATAGAGGAAAGAAATGGAACGTTTAAGCTGCTGAAATTGGTGCATGATTATTCATATTTTCATCCCCTTGTGCAACGTAGATTCATTGCTGTTGTTTTCTTGCAGTGTATTATTTATTCTTCAGTATACTTGTGTTGTGCCATGTCCCGTGATGATAATTTGTTAATTATATGTAGTATATGTTATGCCATAAATATCCGTTAAAGGGTTAGTTCACCCAAAAATGAAAGTTATGTCAGTTTTGTTTTTGCCTCATTACTAACCCTCATGTTGTTCCACACCCGTAAGACCTTCGTTCATCTTCGGAACACAAATTAGGATATTTTTGAATCCAAGAGGTATATGACTCGTCCATAGACAGCAATATAATCAACACTTTCAAGGTCCAGAAAGGTACTGAAGACATCATTAAAAGTGGTTCAACCTTAATTTTATGTGACAAAAATACTTTTTGTGTGCAAAAACAAAACCAAAAAAATAACGACTTTATTCAACAATATCTTCTCTTCCCTGTCATTATCCTTACGCAAATGACGCAGTAAGCACAGTGAAGGCTTCCGTGTCTATGTCCGAATGGCGGCTCAGTATTGGCCAAAGCTGCACACGTGAGCAGCACGACACATGCGTGTGATGCAGACGCAGGAGCCGGCCAATAATGAGTCAGCGTTCTGACGTAGAACCTGGAAGCGCTGGACGTAAACAACATATGAGAATGACACAGAAGAGAGGATATTGTTGAACAAAGTCATTATTTTTGTTTTGTTTTTGCGCTCAAAAAGTATTCTCATCGCTTCATAAAATTAAGGTTGAACCACTGCAGTTACGTCGACTGTTTTAACAATGTCTTTACTACCTTTCTGGACCTTGAAAGTGTTGATTATATTGCTGTCTATGGACGATTTATATACCTCTCGGATTTCATCAAAAATATCTTAATTTGTGTTCCAAAGATGAATGAAGGTCTTACGTGTGTGGAACGACACAAAGGTGAGTAATTAATTTCAGAATTTTTGGGTGAACTAACCCTTTAATATAATCCATGAAAGCAGCATATGTAGGCCTGTAGAATACCCCATGTTTAGATGACATGTTACTGGTGCTTGGAGGCTGCTGACCCCTTCCTTACCCTCTGTACTTTCCCTCTAGTAAATGACGCCCTTTCCTTTTTCAGTGCCCATTTGGAGTAGGCTACAGAGTGATGTGGCAATAATCCCAGCATGCAATATGGTCCTCTCTCACCTCCAGGCATTGACGCACAGCAGACAAGCGCTACCACTAATAAACTTTTAATAAGCTTTAGAGGAGACAGCTTTCATTTAAATCAGGGGATAGAATCTCAGAGAACTGCCACAGCATCACAAAAAAGGCTATGGTGAACTTGGAAATTTACATTCATTTATCTTTATTTTCTATACATCTTTAGGACAGCAGAACATGCTTTCATAGCATTATAATGACAATCTATATCCCTTATAATTGTTGTCAACTTGTCTATTGATTAGTTTGCTTTGTTTCTGTTGGCCAGAGTCGAGTTTTTCTCTCACATAAATCTGAAATCACTGTGAACAGAAACCAAATCTTCCTTGAGCCTTGAGAAGATCTCTTCATCAGTCCTGTCTGAGTTTGCTTCACTGTTTCTATGCCTCCTCTGAGACCAAAGGTGTGTGTTATCCCATCACCTTAGATAATTGAAACAAAGCCATCTATCAGCCTACTTTGGTAATACTTAAAGGCTCTATTCTCTCTGGGCTGCTCTAAGGGGAAGATAGACAAGATGCTGAAGACTCACATTTGAGGCATCAAGCCCTATTGTCAGTTGTCAAGCAGATGTTATATGTTCATTGGCAAAAACAGTAGAATGTTGCTCATTCATGTAGTTATTTTCAATTTGCTATGAGTTATCTCCGCTGTCTGAGATAACAAACTATCCATCCTGCATTGTGTGCGATATTCGGATTAGTGCATCCCAAAATTCTGAATGGTAACAGTACATCAAATGTCATTTCAGGTGGATCCATGAATGGTTTTTATGCTAATATTCTTATGTTAATGCTATAAATACGCAATTTTATGACATATATCCCCCAGGATATAGTTAACTGATGAATACATTAAAAAAAAACAATAATTATTAAAAATTACAAAATCAGAAAAAAATACTAAAACTTTAAATATAAAAATGAAAATGAAAAAAAAAAAAATTAAAATGAATAAAAAAATAAAATTAAAATTAATTCAAAATATTGAAAAATTCTATATATATATATAAACAATATTATAATAACTATATATATGCTAAAAATGTAAAAAAAAAAAAAAAAAAAATGATTTTGTGAATTTGGGGATGTGCCGCATTAGTATGCAAACTGTGATTCAGCCATGCATTGTACCTCCCTCTCTCTCTCTCTCTCTCTCTCTCTCTCTCTCTCTCTCTCTCTCAGTATGTCGATATTTAAAGTTACAGAGGAAAAGATTCAACACAGACAAAGGGAAAAAACCTTGACATGCAAATGTTTCCAAATGTTAATGCTTTTGGCTGTTGCATTTAGTGAAGATGTGCCTTTGTTAATTAGATTGGCTCTTAAAGCTCTCCAGTAAATAACCTTCGCTTAGCTCCCACTGCAGAGTGATCTGCAAATGGGTCATCGATTGAGAAGCCTGACAGATAGCAGTCCGAACCCCCTGGTGAAAGACTGAGGGGTCAGAGTGGGACCAGAAGATCTGACAACCCTTTGCCCCAGCCAAGGATGAATTAAGTTAGCTTGCTGAAGCTGCTCTTTTAATCCAGGGCTCTCCAGATTGCAGCCTGTGTGCTATAATGTTAATTAGAGTTAGCACATAAAAGCAATGTCAACCCAAGGGGGTCGATCTGTTCACAGATTGTTTGAAAAATCAATAATAATACCAGTGTGGGAGTGTGGGACTGGATTCCATTTACTTTTCTCTCAGCCCTTTAACGGCGTATTTGTGTGTAGAACGGCAACATTGCACCTCGCTCGATAGTTTGAAGTAATACAGAGTATGGCGAATTATAGTGAAAGCAGGTACAAGGGAATAGGAGCTGCATTTTGTCTTTTAATGTATTCTGCAGTACGCTAACAACAACAGGCTCATGGTAACCAGAAGTGTCACTCGTGAATGTTACCGCTTAGTTTTCTTCCGCTTATATTTATTTGATTTACCCCCTTGGTTGATTTTCATTATGCATTAGATGCTGTGTGGTATTTCAAGGCGCCTGCACTAAGTAACTTCAGGGACTGGTGACAAAAGTCTATGGTATCCTTGAAGTGGCTGATGTCTATAACCGAGGGCATTATATGATAATGGCTTATAAAAGGCTTGAAACAGTATTCAGTTCTTTGGAAATGCATTTGTTCTGTCCCCTTTCAGTTGAGTGTTGTGCAGTTAAGTGCATAAAAACACAATAAATGCAACTGCATCTAAGCCTAAAAGCAACATTGTCAATTCATAATGCTTTTACTGTATTTATCAAGTCATGATCCAAGGTCATAAATAAATCAAGTTGCTGAAAGGGAAATGGCTTTTTTTAACTGAAGTTTACCTGGACAGCATACTTTTTTTGCTTTCAGTGTTATGCGGAAAGCTGCGATGTAGTACAGTATGGGAATATGTTAAATTTGTTTATTTCAAATACACAGATAAGTGTATTAAGCATCATATTATGAGAAAGCAAATTTTCATTAATCTTTTGAGATGAGATAATTGTACTATAAAAACATGGTTACACTTTATTTTGATAGTCCACTTTAGACATTTATTTAACAAGTAACTTTGCAACTAAATGTCGACTTACTCTCATTAATTTGCAACTATGTCAACTAACTTTCATTAGATTATTAGTTGACTGTTAGTAACTTGACAGTAGAAAAAAAGTGCTGAACTTTACTTATAGTCAGTAGACAAAATAAAGTGTTAGCAGATATTAAGCAGACAGTCTACTAATATAACTCTAATAACTGGTAGTTGTTGCAAAAGGTTACTTATAGTTAGTAGAATGTCTAAAGTGGACTATCAAAATAAAGCGTTACCCAAACAAAATGTAAATTTCAGGACTCAAAACGTGACAAAAAACTAAGCTACAAAATCAAATTTTGTACTTCTGCAACTTTCTGGTGTCAGGCAGAAAACTTTTGAATAGGCGTTGATGATGTTTGATGTTCATAAACTTGGCCTGTCAAATCACAATGAGATAAGTAAACTGTTAATCATAAAAAACAGAAGTTTATTATTTACAATAAAAGTAAAATGAGGTCAAACTTTGTGCTTTGTGTGTAGCACCTGCTGTTCTGCAGATTTAAAGGGTCACATTCTTTTTTCTTTTTTTTTTAATCATAGTCCTTGATCTTTTCTGTTTTTCTTAACAGTTTGTGAAGCATATTGTGCAAATCTGTCACAATGTTTTGGAAGCTTTGCAGAGAGGCTGTTATTGAATGATGGAGCAGTTAAAAACCATATCAGGTGTTTCTTAGAGGTGCAGCCTAATTAATTCTAACAGCCAGAAAGAGTTTGGAAAATTGTCATGAAAAACTAAAACAGGCACTCTGAGGTTGAAATAGAGGTGCACTTTTCTGCTTCACACAGATTATTCTCTGCGCTTGCCTGACATGCGGTTTTCATTTTGATCATTTTTTGTATGTCTCCAAAAATCTGCTGAAGCCAGCATAATTACAAGCTCCCTCTGACAGTTCTGTTGCATTTTTGTTGCTGCTGGCTGTTAGGCGATTCGGTAGATTTCAGGGGCAATTATGAATTCATGTTCTTCCCTTCACAGTATATTCTTTCTTGCTTGGTGCTAAAGTGATGCACAGTATCCCCTCTGAAATAGTGATGACTCGGCCTGAAGACAAACTGGCAGGTACATTGTGGGCCGAAATTGCTTCGCAATAAATCATAGCATCAATACCATTCATCTTCAGCTATGCTCTAAACAGTGAGTCTTGAGACTTGTCATAGCCACAAGAAATCATGCATTTACTTCCATTTGGGGCTTTTAAATAGCTTTGGCAGTGCTTGGTAATTGCATTTCATCAATGAAATGATTTATAGCCCCCATTAGCTGTTGAATAAACACACCCTCTTTATATGTGAAACTAAAGCAATAGAACAGTAAACTAAGCAGAACTGAGAGGAACATTTATTTCTAACATATGAATGTGTATATGTAGTACAAGACAGACATGAATTCTGCCTCTCAGACACGCACTACATATTGCTACATATTGTATTTGTTTTTCAGATTTTCCAATTGACTCAAGTTTTTGGATCAATTATTGTCAACCTAGCCTACACTAAAAGCTAATTACTCAAATAAGAGAAATCCCTTGATTTGGATTGATTTTCAAAGACTTTTTATGTTCATTTTGTGGGCAATAAAGTACAAATTTGAATGTCAAACAGGTTTGGAATGACATGAGGGTGAGTAGCCTAAATGAAGATAGAATTTTCATTTTTGTGTAAACTATCCCTTTAAGTTACTAAAGTCACTATTT